>NC_073307.1:60387310-60693381 GCF_027595985.1 Sorex araneus
CTCTCCCTGCTGTCCCGCTGGCTGTACATGGATGACCAGCACAAACTGGTGTCAGGACAGGGACACGTGAGCCCCACTGTATCGACCCAGGACCCCAGCCAAGCCAAGCACAGCAAACAACTGCCACACCCCACCTGGATTCTGTGGGAGCCACAACCAGATGCGCAAAGAGATGGCTCCAGAATACACACGCTGGTCCTGCAGTCTAACCTGCTGGAGATGGGGCACGACTGCTCTCGCCTGTTGCTGGGGCTCCCCTGGCTTCTCGTGCTGACCTCTGCATTGTCCACAGTGCAGCTGCTCAGGCAGACTCATGTCTGTCCACCCCACCAGGAACCCACAGCTCATCTAAAACCAGTTGGGAAGGCACCCACACTTTTGAACTCACGGGCAGAGCCTCAGAGAGTCTGCCTTTCATCTGGAAATCGTCCTTCGATCCAAAAGCTATTTCTGTGCCTTTCACAAAACTAAGCCTGGTGCCGGGGTGAGTTCAGGGCTAGGGTGGAACACCAGGGTTGGGGGGCTGAGGGCGGGGAGACTGGAGAGAGAAGTTCCTCTGGGTCTGGGACATGGAAGGGGGCTCAACCCCTGAACCTCCCCAGAAACAAAGGCTCCTGAGAGCCCAGCACAGCCCCGAAAGGATGCTGCTGCTCCAGGGAACTTGGGTCACACAGTCAATAAATGGCCACTGGCGCTTGACAAAGGACTATTCTTGGAAGGGTCTGGCAAGTGGGCTCAGAACCCTGCACATAGCAGGCAGGTGGACCCCCGGGCTCTGGCAGTGGGTACCCAGACAGGGTGCAGGTTCCCTGGAGCTGGTCAGACACAGCTGAGGTGGATGGTATCTTCCTATTCTGGGCTGAGGGGCACTGGGGGCCAGGCCCTCCACACCTGAGTCCAGCGGTGCGGCCCATTGGGCTGACCAGGGGCCAGAGAGGTCCTAAAGGATACAAGGGCTTGAGGGAGTGGTCCTCTCCAGTCTTTCCATGGGGCTGTCAAGACTCTTCCTCCTGCCAAGGACACAGGGAGCGGGGGAGGGGGGGCAGTGCAGAGAGACAGACACGTACATCTCCCGTCTGGGAAGCAAGTAGGTGAGCTTAGCTCCCAGTACAGAATCTTCCAGAATCTGCTCCTATTCCCGCCAGAGGCCTGACTGGGAGCAGCCAGGACCTGTGCTCAGATGCCCCATCCTCTGCCCAGTGCCTGGACGCCCCGGCAGAGAGCCTCCCTCTGACAAAGGACAGACGGACCAACCATGGGGACACTCACGTCACAGCACAAAGCAGACACACACCACCGGCAGCCACCACCACACCCAGCTCTGGACCACGTCACAGTCCGTCATGGGTCATCCACGAGCGGGTGGCAAGAACATGGCTGACGCCGTGGTGCACAAGCACAATAAATAGCGCCCGCAGCGGCTGGTGGGGTGCAGGTGGGGTGGCCAGCAGGCCCCTGGGCTCCGAGTCCGGCGGGGGGCCCAGTGACGGGGGGGGGGACAGGCCTAACTGGAAAGGGGGCTGTGGTTCCAGCAGGGGACCTGGCGCCGAGGCCCAGCTCTGCTCGCTGCTACTCTGAGAAGGGCGGGAACATGCCCAGGTCAGCGAAGTCCTCAATGTTGTAGCTGCCCGTCCCCTGAGTAGGGTCCCCTGGCATCGGCAGCATATCCTGCAGGAGACAAAGGGGCACAGGGCTGGGCTTGTCTCCCACCCTTGTATCCACCAGCTCATGGAGGCCACAGTCTGTGACCCCGGCACAGCTGAGAGACCAGGGGCACCAGGGTCCCTGTGAGGAGCCTCCCACGAAGCCCACCCCCACATCCTCAGACCCCCCAACCAGAGAGCGAGTGACTCTAGCTCAGTCCCCAAAGAGATGCTCAACCATTCTAGTCCCTGAGCCAGTTCTTTTCCAGGAGGAAAAATCCAGACAAAGGAGCTGGGGGACAGGTGCGGAGTCCATATGACAACGTGACTTTTGGGCTGCGAGCTCAGGGACCCGGCTTTGCCAGCACCAGCCACAGGGAGGCCACAGGAAGACTCTGCAGGGCAGGGCACAGCCCCCAGTAAAGGAAGGAGGGTCGCAGGAGGGCAGTGAGGCCTTTCTCTGCATACTGAAAAGCCACAGCCTAGCGGGGGCGGGGGGGGGTCGAGGAGATGGCTTGTGGGGTTGGGCTTGGGCTTGGCACACGGAAATCTGGGTTCAATCTCAGTTCACACACCAGTGAAAAGGACACCAGAAAAGGACACAGTGCCTGGAGCCTGGCTGCAAGGCGGTGTTGCTGCTGCTGGGAGGGGGGAGGGGAGTCACCAGAGAGAGGGACCACGAGAGAGGGCTCGGGGCCTGGATCTCAGAGCTGCCCCACCCTCACTCTGCAGTGCAGGCAGGCAGAGGGGCTGGCTCTGCTCCGAGGGGCCTCACGGCCAGGGGAGGCTTAAGGTGAGCGCTGCTGAACCCAAGGGTCTCCATCCATTTGCCTGAACCCCACAGCGGTGCAAGCGAGAGAGGAAGTGGAGAAAACCGCGCTGCCTCTGTTTACCTGGAACACCTCCGTCTGGCCGGGCTGTGGGTGTGGGTGCTGCTCGCTGCTCTGCTGGCCGTGGTGCTGGCTCTGCCACTGGGACCACACCTCCGAGGGCCGCCCTGGGAACTGCCCACTGCTCTGCCCGCTGTCTGCTGCTGGCCACCACAGGACACCTGGCTCAGGGGCCGTCCCGCCACCATATACCCCAGCCGCCTCCCTAGGGTCAGCACTGGCCGTACTGGGGGCCACAGGGCGGCCTCATCCAACTGCCAGGCAGTGTGTGAGTTCCCAGACTCAGAGTCTTAAGGACAAGGACAATGGCACCAGTCCCAGGACACACATGCAGGGCTTGAATGACACGTGTGCAGGACCTAGCTACACATGTACAGGACCTGAGGAAACATGTACAGGAGCCGGGGACACACGTACTAGGGACACATGTGCCACATGTACAGGAGCTGGGGACACGACCAGCTTGTGCTGAGTCCTAGAGAAGAGGCGCAGGAGGCCTCAGGCGGATTCTGGACCTGGGGCTGATCTGCAGCACGTACCCCACCCCCGGCCCCCTACCGAAGCCTGGAGTCCTGTTGGCGAGGCCGGAGTAGGCGCTGCCACTGGGCGAAGAGGTGGCCGGGCTGGAGAGGGGGCTGTAGGAGGAGGGGTCCGCCGGGTAGCTGTGGCTCGTCCCAATCCCAAAGGGCGAAGTCTGGGTCTTGCTGGACTGAGAGGGCAGCTGGACAGGGTAGAGCAGGGGCGGGACGGGCATCAGGAAGCCTGGGGATGGCTGGGTGCAGGCTGGACCCGACCGTGCTCTGCTCCCTGGGATGTGGGGGGCGGGGCTGAGGCCAAGACCCCCATCCCCACCCGCCCCTGGGGACCTGCAGTCTAAGGGGTGAGCTGGTCCCTCGAGTTCCTGTGCCTGCCCCCCACATCCCCCCAAGACAGGGGCTGCCCATGCATCATACCTGTCCTGGGAAGGGCGGCCGGGTCCCCGTCCATGCCACCTGGCCCTGGCCCAGCTGCCGGGAGATCTGGGCCATGTTCTGACTGCTCGAGGAGGAGGACGGGAGGTCGCTCACCCCCGGCACGTGGACCACCGAGGAGCTGGGGGGAAGCGGGTCACTGCGTGCACCTGTCTGCCAGCCCCACCCACTCCACAGTCACACCCCAGGGCCCCAAGCAGGGACGGGCCATTCAGTGTGTCCCTGCAGACTCGGCTGAGGCCTGGCGGCCATGGCCAGTAGCTGACCTTCTTCCCCACTTGTGATTCAGGTGCCAGATGCACTCCCAGGGGCCAGACCCCCATGGCACTCAGGTCAGTCTTGTCTGCAGTGGTGCTGACTTCTCTGGGAGCCCAAGGCCATGCCCCACCCAGGGAGGTCGAGGGAGGCATGGTGTGCAGCCTGCAGTACCTGAAGGCCTTGCCCGAGTGGCCAGTGGGGAAGGGGCTTCCCTGGGGGTACATCTGTTGGCTCCCCGCAGCAGCCGAGCTCATCAGCTTCTTTTCCGCTGTGGAGGGCAGAGGAACAGGGTCAAGGGAGGGACAGGCGCCAGTGTGTGGCCACTTTGGAGGGTCTGTGGGGCACCCCCACCTCCCCCACCCCTATAGAGAAAGCCATTTGGGGTGAAGAGGGACACGACAATGCTTCTACCCCCCAGCTGTGGGTCAGGGGCAACTGCATCCACATGGAGCAGGTGAGGGCCATGCTCAGGCGCTCAGGATCCTGCACACGGGGACCAGCTCTGCCCGCATATTGGGGGTGAGTCTTCTCCAAGTGGTCTCTGCCTCAGTTTCACTCTGGTAAAAGATGGTGCAGACTCCGCCAGCTTCCTCAGCTGCCAAGGTACAATTTGGTGTCTGATGTGGATGAAGTGTCAGCGGGTGTGGACGAGCTCATCGGCTGCTTTGGTCCACAGGCCTTTTTAAGGTGGAGACAGATGCCTGGAGTTTCCCATGATGATGGCCTGTCAGGTCTTCCTGTAGCTGTGCCTGGTCCCAGGTCCCCTTTCAGTGACCACTGTCCCTTGTCCTACCCCCAAACTGGTCTCCTCGACATCTGGTTTAGCAGATGTCAGAGGGGGGTGGCTGTCTGTTGTGGTGGCCCTGGCTCCGTGGCTCTAGGGCTCCGTGGCTGTCTACTCCATGGCCCCTCCGGCTCCGTGGCTGCCTCCCCACCTGGCCCCTGGCTCTGTGGGTCCTGACTGTGGCTACATGGCTTGACCATAAATGCAGCACTTCCTGGGTCTCGGTGGCGTGCAGCTGCATCATGTCTGACATCACGGCAGTTTTGTGGGCGCCACGGAAGGACCATCCTTGAGAAGCACGTCCACCAGCCCGTGCTGGCCGCACTTGGCTCCACTGAGCACCTTGCGATTTGCTAAAAGCGGCCTTTCTTTTCTTGGACGTAGGACTTCCTTCCTGCTCCTTCCCCTCCATTAGTGGTTACGCTCAAATGCTCCGGAAGCTGCTTCTCAGTAACCACCAGGGAGAAAACACCACGTGCGGATGAGGAATTTCTATTTATTGCCGAGGCCAGGGTGGGCCATGCCTGGCTGAGTGCGCTGGATACAAGCTTTTGGGGTTTTCTAGCTTCTGCATCTGGCAGGTTTGCAGAGATCTGAGGCATCAGATCCCCCGACCTGTGTGTTTGCAGGAAGCTGCCCCCCCCCCCCCCCCGCTGGCTCTGTGCATACACGCCCCCAGAGCCCAGCCCACATCTGTGCAGCCTGCAGGTATGGACAGTGGGGTCAGGGGCCCCTTCTCGCTCAGGGCTCGCTGTCCCTGTCTCTGTGTGATGGTGTCTCAGGGCTTCTGCTTCAAGTCTGGAGGATTTCCCCGTCCACCACAGGGCTTCGAGAGGAGAGATGGGGCTGTTGGGCCCGGACCCCTGTCCCCTCCCATCCGGCCACATCTGTCTCTCCCTCCTCTACTGCTGGCCCTGGTTCCGCAGCTGCACCCCCTGCTTCCAGTGCTCCACTCTCTGGGTAAGCCCACTGGTTTTCCTCCGCGACAAACACAGATGTGTGATTTTTCTGGTCTGCTAACCTTGGAGGAGGGCACACAAGACGAAGTCTGGCCCGCTTAGGTGGGCTGCACAGACATGCGGGCGCTGGCCCAACTGCTGTGAGCCCCTGACCAGCTTGGAGGATCCACAGGGACAGGCTGGCAGAGGGAAGCAGCCATAGAGCTGTTCGTGGGCTTCAGCGCCTCTCTGCTTCCTGCCTGCTTCTCATTTTGGGTCATGGGCACTCAGGGCCACACCTGGCCGTGATCTGGGGCTACTCCCAGCAGGCAAGCCTTGGGCCCAGGGCTTTAAGTCTGTTTCCCACATGTGGCCCTGCCACACCTGAGGCCACTGGGGATGGTCCTCAGGGCCGGGGCTATGCTTAGAGATGGGCACACTTTCCCCCAACCCCGGGAGGGAGGCACTGCCTGGCTCTAGGCTCCTCTGCCGTGTGCCTGGAGCCAGCTCGGAAGCTACTGAGAACAATGTCGGGTGCCTGCTGGAAGCTGGACCCCACCCTGGGACACTTACACGCACTGATACCTGCAAACATCTCGGCGAACCGGGGGTCCCTTTCCTGAGAGAAGAGGGTGTCAGCCTTCTCCACAGACTTGCTGGCTTCGTGGACACCTGCGGGGATGCTGGGCACGGGCACCTATTGGCATAGAGACCCAGGGTCCTGCCACACGAAGACAGGCACCGCCCGCCCTCCTGGGGCCTTCCCTCCAGAACCCCCAGTCTCCCAGGAGAGCCTCTAAGTGCGGCAGAGAAAGAACACATGCCAGGGGCCAGGGGCTGAGGCATGAGCGAGAACCCCAGACAGATGAGTCTGGGGAAAGGCCAAATACCAAGGGAGGGAGAAGGCGGGGATCCGGGAAACTGGGAGCGAGGTACAGAAGGAAGGAAGGAAGGGCAGGCCAGAGGGAGGGCAGGGGGAAGGGAGAAAGGAGGTAAGGAAGGGAAGGAGGGGAATAGGGAGGGTGAAGAGGGGAAAGATGGGGGAGGGGAGAGGGAGGGAGAGGAGAGCTGGGGAGAGGAAGGAGGGGACAGGGAGGGGAGAAGTGAGGAGGGGGGACTGGGGGAGGAGACAAGGGAAGGGAAAGGTGAGGAGATAAGGGAGGGAGACAGGAGAGTTGGGGGAGGGGAGAAGTAAGAAGGGGAGCTGAGGAAGGGATGAGGGTAGGGCAAGGTAGGGAGGGGAGAGGTGAAGAGGAGGAGCTGGAGAGGGATGTAGGAGGAGAGAGGTGAGGAGGAGGAGCTAGGGGAGGGGATAAGGGAGGAGAGAGCTGAAGGGCTGGAGTTGGGGAGGGGAGAGGATGGGCAGGATTAGGGGAATGCTGCAGGGCTTCA
The DNA here is from genome assembly GCF_027595985.1 of Sorex araneus. Classification (NCBI taxonomy): domain Eukaryota; kingdom Metazoa; phylum Chordata; class Mammalia; order Eulipotyphla; family Soricidae; genus Sorex; species Sorex araneus. The sequence goes on from NC_073307.1 coordinate 60,394,187, forward strand.
AGGGTAGGGGCAGAAGGTGGGCACTGAATCCCACGCAGTCCCCAGTTCCCAGCAGCACCCCCAACTGACTCTGCTCCAGGGATCACAGTCACCTGCACCTGCAGCTTGCCTTTGAGGGTCCCTAGGACAGGGACACGACCCTCTAACACTACCCCTGGGGGAAGCTTCCAGAAACCCACCTGAGACAGGTCATAGGATGACAGCCCGTCCCTCGGGTGCACTTCTAACTCCGCTTGCTGCTGCTGGAGCTGCCTGGGGAGAGAGGGGGTGGCCAGGGACTCAGGGGACAGAGGGAGTGACCGGGGACTCAGGGGACAGAGGCATGACGGGGGATGCAGGGGACAGAACAGGGGGGTGACCAGGGACTTGGGGGATAGGGGTGGCCGTGAACAGCTTCCTTGAGGAGATGAAAGGGAGCCCTGGGGACAGAGGAGGTGGAGATGGGCATGGTGTCCCCAGTCCCCGGGCATCGACGTCTGTGTATTTTCTTGCCAGCTTTTCCACCAGAACCAAGCTGTGTTTGGGGGCACAGACTGGTGTGTGGCTTCGCTTCGTGCAGAAAAAGCAGCACAGAAGGAGCTGCAGCCGTCCCCTGTCCACCTGTGCACTGCCCCGTGGCCCGACATGTGTGGAGAATGGGCTGAGAGGAGCAGCACCAGGGCCGAGCCCGCACACGTACTTGACGTTGCTGTTGGTGCAGATGATATACTCGATCTCGTCCGAGTAGGGGTTCTGGAAGGTGAAGCTGCTTGTGCGGATCAGCACCCACTCGCGGCTCTTGGTGCGGAAGCGGTACATGACCGACAGCACCTGGCCCTTGAGCTTCACCACCTGTGCGACATCGGGGAAGGGTGTCAGTGGCCGGAAGCCCCGGGTTCGACGGCGCGGCCGCTGCCTCCCTCCCTCGGCATGCGCAAGCAGGCACCTGTTGGAAGCTTTCCCGCAGGTGGGTCTGGTCCTCCGAGTGGCAAAACTCCAGGATGTCCTTCCCAAGGAGATCCTGCAGAGAGGGCGCCTTAGCCACCGGAGCGGGTAGACAGCGGCACACCCCCACCCGAGACCCTGCCACGTCTGCAGGGCACTGAGCTGGCCCCACCCTCAATCCCTCAAGCGTGCACCCTGCCGACTTATCCGGCTAAGGCAGCCCCGGGAGCAGCAGCCATGCTTGCCATGGGGAGCCGACACCGAGCACACTGAGGGAACATGAGGGACATGGCTTGTCACTGGTGGGCCGGGATGCTGGCCTGCAGGTGGCGGTGGACACTGTTCTCATGGCCAGGTGCTGCACAGTCCCCTCCTCAAAGGAGTCAGTTCCATGTGCAAACTACAGCACATTGGAGGGGTGGGACATCCCTGCAGAAGGGCCCAAGGCAGCTGGTGACCAGTGCTCGGAGTCCAGGCCAGCACACAGCCTCAGGACCCAGCTGGGAGGGGATCCACCTCCTAGAAGGCTCAGGATTCACAGGGCCTGAGAGACACCAGAGGATCTGACATCCCACAGGACCATTTGCTTCTCTGATGGACACACCAGCAACCTTCCCAGGCCAGGTGCCATCCATCCCGGGGTCAGGACTCTTCTCCTCCGGCCACTTTTATTTCATGACAAGAGCTGGGAGGAGCATGGCCAGCCTGGCATGCCCATACCCGGATGCAGCCACCGCCAGCAGGCCACACGCCCGCATGCTCCTTCCTTTTGTGTCGTGCAACACCAGCACAGACAGACATGGGAGCAACACGTGGGGTTTCTGGTTGAGTCACATGTTTAAGCTGCAAGTGTCCCGTCTCCTGGAGCTCAGATCTCTGCAAAAAGCCCTGACCTCAGACACCGGCTGCCACACAGACCCGGGGGCCAGGCCCAGCTTGGTGCCTACCTGGGGCTGGTAGCCGATGACGCTGATGCACCGCGGGTCCACGAAGGTGATGATGCCCTCTGCGTTGTGGCGTGAGAGGAACTCCGTAGGCACTGCCATGGAGCTCATGTCCATGCACACGGGTGAGCTGGTCACCTGGGGGCAGACCGAGGGTGGCGGGGAGTTGCCCACTCCCCATCGCTGCAGTCATAGCAGGCGTGTCCCTGTCCATGGCTGCCTCCAAGTGCCCGGGACTCACTGTCCCCACGAGCCTCAATTTCCCCTCAGGCAGAGGGAGCCATGAAGTCTGTCCCCAACTGTGCCACGATTTCAAAGACCCTTCTCTGCCCGTGCACCTGTACCCAGGGGATCAGCTGCCCCAGGATAGGAACCCCTACTGTCACCTCCTCACCGTGTCCCAGGAGAGCAGGGCTGGGAAGCTCGGCCCCGCTGCAAAGCTCACAGGCTTGCAGGGGTCAGGGCTTCCTACCAGCCCCAGGAGCAGAAAGAACCCTGGGATCCACCCTGCTCAGACTCTGCAGCCTCCTTCAGACCCTGCCCCCTCACTCAGACCCCGCCCCTCACCCTCAGCCTCTGCCCCTTCCCTCAGTGTCCACCTCCTCTCTGCACAGAAAACAAACACTGAGCATCTCAAGCCCCTTCAGGTGTGGCCCAGAAATCAAGGATCACAGTGTCAAGCGGGCTCAGCTGTTTCCTACCTGGAGTCGCCCGATGGCCACCAGGCAGTATTTACTGCCCTGTCCCACGTCGGCGTCCTCTTCGGGAATGGTCATCCCTGAAATGGGGGTTGCCAGCACCGTCAGCACCCTGGGCCCCTGCCCTAGGCCGCCTCCCCGTGGCCTCCAGCTCCAAGCATCCCAGCCTGGATGCATCCACCGGGTCTCTGTCTTCTCAGACCACAGCGGTCACCTCAGCCAGGTCTGCCATGCTGATAACACAGGAAGGGACACATCCTCTCACAGTGAAACAGGGCACGAGTTCCCAGGGGGTTGGCGACATGCCAGTGACATGTCAGCTCCTCAGCACACACAACAGTGAAGCTGGGGCCCCAGGGGGTGTCTGGGAGAGGCTGGGGGTCCCTGGGGGGCCTGGGGGCTCCTGGGGGTCTTAGAGAGGTTGGGGGTTCCTGGGGGTCTTGGAGAGGCTGGGGACCCCTGGGGGTCTGGGAGAGGCTGGGGTCCCTGAGGGACTTGGAGAGGCTGGGGGCCCTTGGGGGATTGGGGAGAGGCTGGGGGTCTCTAGGGGACTTGGAGAGGCTGGGGGCCCTTGGGGGGTTGGGGAGAGGCTGGGGGTCCCTGGGGTTCCGAGAGAGGCTGGTGTGAGGAACAGGAAAGAGGAATCAGCTCCCCAGGATCATCTATTGAGGCACCTCTTGGGGCCCTGTGCACTCCTGGCTCCCTGGCGTGGCCAGCATGAACCCCAAAAGCATCCCGCACCTACCGAGCCTGCAGACCCTCTCTCCTTCCAGCCTGGTTGCCTCTGCCCAGGGGTCCCCTCCACATGCCTCAGCCCTGAGCCCACCCCGAGTCAGCAGTGACCCCAGCACCCTGCAAGCCCCCCGACTGCAAAGGGACACTTAGGGTGAAGCTGAGGAGCAGGAGAGGGTCCGAGAGTTGCCCCCAGCATGGGGGCTGGAGGGCCACTGCAGGCTCGGGGCAGCGTCCAGCAGGTCAAGCCATGTAGGGTCCCCCCTAGACGGGCAGCCTCCGGAGCGTGGCCAACAACAGGCCGGGGTGATCTCATGCAGGGCTGGGCTCGACAAAGTGGCCGCTGGGGCTCCAGCCAAGGCCCCATCACCTCAGGCCTCAGGCACGCTGTGGGCAGGTCTGGGGACTTTGCCAGGTACGACCAGGCTCTGCTGGGGTGGGGTGGCTCTGGGGCCACCAGCTCCCTGGGTCCAGCAGACAGCTCACTGGGGTTTCTAGGCATGGTGGGGCACTGGGATGAGGTGACACCCCGGCAGGGGCTGTATGGACAAGGCTCAACCTGAGCACAGGCACCCCGGCACTCATGAGGTGGGGACGCCTGGGGTCCCCCACCTCAGCTCAACAGGAAGGACAAGCAAAGTGACTGTGAAGCTGCGCAGGCAGGCTTCCTACAAACACCAGAACATACCAGAACACACTGTAACATGGCAGAACACACAGAAACCTTTTGGAATATACCAGAACACACGGAAGCTGCTGTAAGCCCAGATATCAGGTGAGGGTAGGAACCAAGGCCACAGGCTGGGGACAGGCCCGTAGGACACAGTAAGGTAAATTCACCAGCCTACCTCCTGGGTTTGCAAGGCTGTCTGTGGACCATCTGGGCTCAGGAAGTTGGATCCAGAGCAGGAGGGACCATGTCCCCTATCAGCGTCTGGCCATGGCCAAGCTTAGTGTGGCCCCCTCCTGAGCTGGGGGGACCTAGCACAGGGAATGTTCCCAGGGACATTTCAGGTTTCACGAGCCAGGTAAAATTCCTTCACGGCCCACCCTCCAGACGACTCAGGGCAGCAGCAGCCTCATCGCCTCCCCCTGTGGAAATGGCCTTTGGAGAATCCAGACTGCGTTCTTTCAGTGTCACACTCGCCAATGAGAAGTGTCATGGAAAACGTGGGAATTGCTGGAGAGAAAATGACCCCAGCTGATATCGGCGATAGCAGGGATCACTCCGGGGGCCAGTCCTGAACGCTGACAAGGAAACCCACGATCTTTCTCGCGCCACTGGGGTCTTGGCCACGCTTTGGAAGCCCGGTGCCAGCACTGTCAAAGGCGCCTCCCGGCCGCCTGAGCCCATGGTGGCTGCGTGGATTAAGCCAGGATTCTCACACCCATAAACAAGGCTGCAGCAGCCCCACTCTGACGGCTGCTCCGAGCTGACTCCTAGAAACGTGACCCCTCTATCTGCCCAAGGCAGGCACCGATGCCATAAGAGGAACCCTCAAGGCGAGCATGGGCACCCTGTCCTCTCTTCTGCTACTTGGGCGGACAATGAGGTGGTCCCAAATCACTGTCATGTGCAGACCTGTCTTCCAAAGGTCATGTATGTGTGTGCATGTGTGTGCACACATGAAGGTGTATATATCAGGTTTAGGTGAGTGCACGAGAATATGTGTGTCTGCATGTGTCCGTGTGAATTGTATATGTAAATATGCAAAGTTGCATGTCTATGTATATGTGTGCACGTGTCTGCATATGCATAAAGGTACCCTGTGCATGCACACGTCAAGTGTGTTACATACATGTGTGTGTTTGTGTGTTTCTGTGAGCATCCTGTGTGCATTGTGTGTGTTGGTATCTCTGTTTCACCCCCTCTTCATGCTCCTTTCTCCCTGTGGAGTGACAATCGGCCTCCTGGTAACTTTCCTCTGAACTGTGCTTTCTGGAACTCTCCACAAAAGATCACTCCTCTACACATAACACCCCCTCAAATACTTGGAGACCGAAATCACGTCTTGCTTCCTCCAGAATAAACACCGGCCCTCTCTGCACTCTCCTGGGGCTGCGGCTGGACGACTGTGGTCCACACAGACTCAGGTCAGGAGCCAAGCTCTCTGCAGACACCAACCCAGTCCTGGTGACATGCCGTCTCCCTCCCACCTTCCGGCCATCCTGTGGCGGGGTGCAGATGTGTCTGCTCAAGCAACAATGACCGGGTGGCATTTGGGGACATCCTTGTCCCCCGCAGACCTAAGGCTGTACCCCACACCCCACAGTGTGCGATCTTCCTCACGTGTGTGATCCCCAGCCCCGAGGAGCCCCCTTAGTCTGGTTTCCAGGGGACTTGGGACGACTGTGATGTGCATCCCTCTCCTCATGGTCATGTGTGTGAGTGGGACAGAAACAGATGGAGACAAACAGACAGAGCAAGACACACAGAGACAGAGAGGCCGAGAGCCAGCAAACACCCGCTCACCTGCGGGGGGCCACGCCTTGATGTAGCCCGTGCAGTGCACCACGGCGTGCTGGGGCTCCCCCTCCTTCACAGGGCCGAGGCCGTTCCTGGGGAGAAGGGGAAGGGCATGTGTGTGCACACATGAAGGTGTGTATATCAGGTTTAGGTGAGTGCACGAGAATATGTGTGTCTGCATATATGTGTATCTGAAGGGGAAGGGCTGGGGACGGCTCCCAGGGAGGTGCCAAGGCAGGTGAAGCCTCTGGGGTCGAGGAACTGGGTGACTCTGTGCACGTATGTGAATGTGTGTGTTGCATGTGTGTGCATATCTACATACATGTTGTGTGTGTGCATGTGAGTGCGTGTGCGTGCGACATGTGTGCATGTGCGTGCGTACGTGCATGGGAGTGTGTGCATGCGCGTGCGGGCATGTGTTGCCGAGAATCCCCAGCAGGCAGCCGGGCTGCTCTGGGCACAAGCAGGAGCCCCGGAGGGTCACACTGAACACATGCTTGTGAGGTTGCAGGTGGGCACCCTCCACCCCCTCTCCTCCTCAGGACCCTGCCAGGAACCTGGCCTGGCCGTCGCCCCCTCATAAAAGTGCCTCATAACCCATGGCAGCGGTCCAGTGACCCTACATTGGCCCCATTCAAGCTCAGCCCTGGATCCTGGTGGGCAAAACTGCTCCCCCGCCCTGAGCCCCTCCGAGAGCGCTCACCGGAACCTCTTCCGCATGGTGGTGATCCTGTTCAGCGGGAGGTGGTCCAAGGGGGCATTGCCACACCTGCAGGAAGGGGTTGGCATGGGGGCTGCTCTGCACAGACCCTGATTCTGTTGGGTTTGGGGTCCTGCCCAGCAATGCTCAGGGTCACTCCCAGGGTGGGGGACACTGCAGTGCTCCAGCTCCTGCGTCAAGAGCCCGAACTCGGCCCCACAAGCCCCTGATCCAACCCCCGCAGAAGCAGCCCTGGGAGCCTCTGGAAGAGTGACAGAGGGTGGGAGTGGGAGCCCAGCTGACATGATGATGCGGACAGTGCCTGTGGCAGACACCCCTCCCGGCCGGGCCGCTGATGTCCAGGGTGGGACCCACGTACACGCACCTCATCCTGCAGATGAAGGACCGGCGCGAGCCCATGCACATGCGCATGGACGACTGCTGTCCCTCCTTCTTCACCGTTCCCGTCTTCAGGTCCAGGATGCGGCCTGTGGGGGGCACTTAGTCAGCTCCCGGCCAGGGGTGCAGTGGGGCACACGGTCCCACTGGAGCTGCTGCCCGAGATTCCCGGAATCTGACAGGTAACATGTGGAAAGGAAGTGCGAACAATCCTGATCACTTTGCTTTCTTCAAAGAGTGTCTACACTAGCGTCTGCATGTCGAGACTCCATCACCTCCAGGCAGAGTGACAGGACAGCGGGAAGGGCACTTGCCTTGCACGTAGCCCACCCAGGTTTGATCTTCAGCATCCCATAGGGTCCCCCATGCACCGCCAGGAGTAACCCCGGAGCACTGTCCGGAGTGACCCCAAAAGCCCCCACCCTGGACAGACTCCATCACCTCCAGAACCCCCAGGCACCTCCTTGACCTTGGCCAAGGTCACTCAAATTCCTGAGACCAGACCGTGTGACAGTACCAAACCTCCCCTCTCTGGCAGCATCCTCACCCCAGGCCAGGGCCGGAGGCTCCCAGGGGTTTATAAAGATTCCGCATCTGCACCTGAAACCCCTCATCAGCTTCACCCCAGGCCTCAACACCAACATGGAACCATTAGACCCCAGGAGTGTCATGACCCCTGAACCTTGCCAGACACCTTCCTGACACCGCCCCGCCTTGGAGACCCAGGTCAGCCGCACCCTGCCCCCTCCCCGCCTTCACTGGAGATCCAGCACTCACAGGAGCTGCAGGATCCCCTGCCTGGCACACGGCCCGTTCCTCCCACATTCCCATCCCTGTCCAAGAGAAACAGTGAGAGTCGCCGCCGAATGTCGGGGAATGTTGCGGAGGCACGTTCTAAAAAAGCGAAGGTCACAGGTGGAACCCATTTGGCAACATATCCCAAATACTTGCATTTCAACAAGAGATTCGCAAGGAAACAAAGGTGGGGGTGCCCAAATCTGCTCTTGGAAACCAGAGATCAGAGCTGCATCCAGGGGCTCTGTGGGGAGCACCCCTGAACACACCACACAGCACCCACACCCAAGGCAGACACGGTCCTTTCTGCAGGTCCTCACTCTAGTCCACACATGCCTCGCCCGGAACCACCTTCGCCAGAAAACCACAGTCAGCTCCTGGGAGTCTTCCCTGGGTCCCTCAAGCAGAACTCCCTGATCTCCCATTGATCAGATCCCATTGATCTTCCCACCACCTACTCATCCCTCCACCCACTCACCCCACCCATCCTTTCACCCACTCACCACCCACCCATCCCTTCACCCACTCACCCCCATTCCTCTGCCCACTTGCCCCCCACCCATCCCTTCACCCACTCACCTCCCACCCATTCCTCCATCCACTCATCCCATCCCTTCACCCACTCACCCACACCCATCCCTCCACCCCTCACCCCCATCCCCTTACCCACTCGCCCCCCACTCATCCCTCCACCCACTCACCCCCCACCCATCCCTCCACCCACTCACCCCACACCCATCCCTTTATCCACTCACCAACCACCCATCCCTCCACCCACTCACCCTTTCACCCTCCTCCCATCCCTCCACCCATACATCCTCTTCCCATTGCTTCATGCACTCATCCATTCGTTCATCCATGTGCTCATCCTCTCAACAGGCCCCAGATGTTTTTGCTGTGCTGCATCTCAAGGTGCCCCTCCCCTACCTGCAGGGGTCGGCCTCCAAGCTCTCAGGTGACCTGCTCCTCCCATAAGAGGCCGTCTCTGTGCTCCACATCCTACGCAGGCAAACTCGCCCAGGATGGCTGTCACTCTGCATGCTCACAGCATCGTGTGGGGATCCCCCAGGCACCCCTCAGGACAGAGGTACATAAACCCCCTATCCCCAGCCTCTGTCTGAGGACTGTGCAATGAGGAAGCAGGATGGCAGAAGCGCCTAGCGTGGGTGGGGTCACTGTCTGCACAGGGTGTCTCTGTGGCCTGGAGTGTCCACTGCAGTGCTCCCCGCACCAGCAAGCAGCAGAGCGGGGGTCAAGCATTTCCTGAGGAGAAGCAGGGTGCAGCTTGGGGGCTTAACTGCAAATTCTCCCCAAGAACTGAAAAGTTTCAGACCAGGCTTCCAGGGGACCATGACCCAAACCCAGGTGATGGCCTGATTCCAGAGATTTCTCAGAACCCAGCCTGGGAGCCTGAGGGCTTCAGAAGCACAGATTTCCCTGCACAGGCCCCCATTCTGCAAGGAGTGGCCTTCAGGGACGTTCTGGCCCACGGTAATTCGTATGAAGGAAGACCAAAGTTTTCCTTGGACAAAATCTCACATGCAGGCTTTGTGCTTAGACAGAGGCTCCCGGCGAAGGCAGAAGTACAAACAAAAATGTGAGTTATTTCAGCAGAAGATTCCTTAAGAAAACTGGAAACATCTTATCTGAGCTTGAAAAGGGAAGAAAACAAGATAGCAGGGAAGAAAACAAGAGAGCCCGGTTAGCAACGAAAGCAAAGTCACCGGCCTCTCCATGGAGGTCATGTGATGCTGTTCCAAAAATGTGTGGCCCCCAGAACAGGTGCCCGGAGACCAGGCCATGCTGGTTCTGTTCCAGCAACGCTGTGTCCTGCCTTCATAGGGCCAAGCCGTCCCGCAGCAGCTGGGCACACGGGAACAGATCCCTTGCAGGGACCCACTCGGCTCCACCTGCCTGGAAGGAGCTCTGACATACCAGGAGCAGGAGCAGGACTTGGGTAGCCCCTCCATCAGGTCCCTGAGTCGGGCATGGGCAGCTGCGGCAGCCCAGCCACGTTGTGTTGGAAACGCAGGACTTTGATCTGACGGGCAGCCAGTACCAGTCCTGCTCGCTGCATCTGACCCGGGGCTGCCCACAAGAGCAGGGCAGGAGCGGGTCTGAGCCCATCCCTCAGCACTTGCTTTCCTGGGTGAGATGAAGGGGACAGGGCCTGGGGCTGATGCCAGCAGCGGCACAGCAAGGGATGGAGATGACACCAAGACACTGCCCGGTCAGGCTGCCCTGTCCTGCGGCCCCCAGACCCCGGGACATGGAGTATGTGCAGAGGCAGGAACCTAGAAGGGATTGGCCTAGAGGACGTGGGGTGACCTGCCCGGGAGAGCTCAGGCCGGGGCAGCTACTGTGGCCAGACCAACATGGGCCTCACCCCTACCCCCACCATCTCCAGACCCACATTCCAAGAGACATGCCGTCTGGCCGTGTGACCCGACACCTCTGCTTCGGACAGGACAAGCTCTACACCGCTTCAGACCCGTGACCTGGGGAAGCACATTCCTTGTTAAGGCATCATGCTGCAGGAATGCCAGCAATGTGGGCCTGTGCCTCGAGCCATCTCACATGCCACTGGGGGCTCCCGGATGGAGGGCCTGTGGGCGGGGGAGGTGGGGGACCCCTGGCATAGAGGGGCTGTGGGCAGGAGGGGGATCTCCAGGGTGGAGGGGCTGTGGGCGAGGTACCCCCAAGGTGGAGGGCTGTGTGGGAGGGGTGCCTTGGTGGAGGGGCCTGAGCCCCAGCTATGGGGCCTGGTGGAAGGCAGCAAATGGCCCGGGGATGATGGTCCACTGACAGAGTGAAGCTAAGAGGGAAGAGCCGCCCCCCCCTCGCCCCATCCACAGAGGAAGAAGTTGAGCCAGCCCTGGCAACAAGAGTGGACTGGCCAGGCTAGGTCAGCCGGACATGGTGTGGGCCCAGAGATGATTTTGTTATTTTCAAATAACTGATTTTGTTTGCATTCATCAGAGCACACGGAAATGAAGCACGACCTGTCCACTGGGCGCAATAAAACTGACTGGAAACAGAGGGTCTAGCGAGGACGGGGGCGGGGGGAAGCTGCACATGAGGGATCGCAGGCTGGACAGTCCTGTGTCCCCCCAGGTAGGGGACAGCTGAGAGCCACCACCAGCCACCTGCCTGCACAGGTTCTGGGGGGCAAGGGGGCTCACAGAACCAAGGGACGCAGGGCAGTGAGAGAGACCAGGGCCCCGTGGGGTCCCAAAAACTGTCCACCGTGAGTCAGGATGAGCCCATGGGGGAATCTATTTTTTAGTGAAGCTAAAGGAAACTATTTTAATTTCCTTGATCCCACGGAGAGTTTTGCAATAGAGTTATTTTTGAGCACAGCATCATAGAACTGGGCCTCGGTGCCAAGTGGGGGTCAGAACCGGGCCCTGGTGCCAAGTGGGGGTCAGTGAAGCAAGCACCTGGCAGGGGTCCTTCTGGTGCGTGTGAGGAGGCCAATCTGCTCATTCCTGGCTATTGTGGTGAGCATTTCCTGCTCCTTTGGCCTGGGAGCGTCCCACTGGGTTAGGAAATCCAGGCCCCTGCAGAGGCCTGGAAGGGCCTGGTTTTGCAACAGTTGCTGACTGCTGACAATTCCCACATTGTGTTGTTCCCATCATTTCCAAGTGCCTTCCTTTGAGTCACGCTAGCCATTCAGACTCTGTGGCGTGCCCCCCTGCATCTCCGTGTGGAACCGGAACAGTCTGGCCCGTTGGATTTGGTTTTGGGCTTGCTCTGGGTGGGGCAGCCTCAACAGGACACTTTTCTTTTTTTTTTTTTTTTGCTTTTTGGGTCACACCCAGCGATGCTCAGGGGTTACTCCTGGCTTTGCACTCAGGAATTACTCCTGGCAGTGCTTGGGGGACCATATGGGATACTGGGAATCGAACCCAGGTTGGTCGCGTGCAAGGCTAACGCCCTACCCGCTGTGCTATCGCTCCAGCCCCTCGACAGGACACTTTCAACCTTGGCTCCCTGGGTCCCCTTAGGCACAATTTCCTAAACTCCTTACCACAAAAGGGTGGGGGGAGCCCAGGGTGGGGGCCTGTGAGCCACCAAGGGCGTCTGTCTATGCACGAAGCTGGGACCCTTGACTCCAAACTTCACAAGTGCTGCTTGGAGGGAGGCTGTGCCACACACACCTACGGGCTCTTCGTGCCGTGCGTCGGCAGGAATCCCGAGCAGGGCCCAGAGCCCAGGACTAAACTGAGGCCAGGGGCTGACCCTCGTTGGAAAGGGTGGTAGACTGTATCACAGGAGGCCACGTGAGAATGCCCAGGAGCTGGAATGCACCATACTGGTGGGGAACCCAGGACCCCTCCCACACACACAGCCGCAAGCACACCGAGGCACAATCCTGCTAGCTGGTGGCACTGAGTGACGGGAAGCCACAGCCGAGACAGGAGTCTGTCAGACTCATGAGCTGCTCTTCTCCATGAACCCAAGAGGTAAGTACCAGGAGGGCCACGCCGTGCCACACACAGCCAAGGCCACGCAAACATTTCACCTGCAGGATGCACAGTGGGAACGGTTGCTCAGGAGCCGCGGGGTAGATGGGGCATCATGGGAACTCTTGGACCTAGTTTCTGGCAAGAGCCCCCCCCAGCCCAGACTCCTGCTGGTGGCCTCAGGCCAGGCCAGAGGGCACAGCCAGCGCTGAGATTACCCAAACACGCTTTCCTTTTTTTTTCTTTTTTTCTTTTTTGGGTCACACCCGGACTCAAAGGGGTTCATCCTGGCTCTGCACTCAGGAATTACCCCTGGCGGTGCTCAGGGGACCATATGGGATACTGGGAATCGAACCCAGTCAGCCACTTGCAAGGCAAATGCCCCACCCATTGTGCTATCGCTCCAGCCCCCTGAACACACTTTCCTCACCCCAGAAAGCACCTGATTCCTGTCCTGGACAACAGGAATCCACGAAGAGCTCCCAGCCCTGACTCAGAGATGCAACACACCTTCCAGTGAGGCCCAACAGGAGCTGCGGTGCAGACTCCAGCATCTATGACGGGAATAAGGTCAGAGGCCTGGTCAGAGGCTAAGGCTCACAGCTGTGATTTCTCAAGCTCCCCTCCCCTCCCTGCTCGGCAAGCTCTACTCTGCCGTCATGGAGTTGACACTATTAAAGTGTTTCTATGTTTTGGCATCGCAGGGATCCAGCCTGGGATGTCCTGAGGACAATCAATCACAGCCTCCCCCCTCCCGCCTGCCCTGTCGTTTAATCTCATTAGCGCCTTAGCGCTGGCTTCTGTGGCAACACTGCCGCCTGGTGTCCATGTCCCCATATTGCAGGTAAAACACAGCAGGGATTCTGCAAGTTTTTTTTTTTTTTTTGGTTTTTGGGTCACACCCAGTGATGCACAGGGGTTACTCCTGGCTCTTCACTCAGGAATTACCCCTGGCGGTGCTCAGGGGACCATATGGGATGCTGGGATTAGAACCCGGGTCGGCCACGTGCAAGGCAAACGCCCTACCCGCTGTGCTGTCTCTCCAGCCCCCGTACTGAAGAGTTTTTAAGCCTCCAGAGGATGAAACTTCTCAAGGAAGTCCAGCATGTGCCCGCTCCGTGGACCTGCTATGCTGCAGACGCTCCCTCAGCGCCCGGCACTCACTCACCTGTCATGGAGTTTTCCGAGGTACACAGCTGCTCTCTCAGCTTCTCCACGTCGTCGGGGTGCACCTGCTCATAGAGTGTGCTCCCAAACCACTCCGACTGCGGCTGGTTCAGAACGGGGGTGACCGAGTCGGACACGTAGATCACCCTCCCCGTCTCGGCTGCCACCACGAACAGAAAGCCGTCCGCAGCTTCCAGGATAAGATGCTTCAGTTCCTGGGAGGAGGAGACGGTGCTGGGGCTGGGCACACGTTTCCCAACTTCTCAAGACTCGGCCCCAGGGCAGCCTCGATGTCTGAGCACACAGTGGGCGGGGGCAAGGCTGCCACTCTCCATGCTCACAGAAGGCTCCAGGCCCGACTGAGGCCCCAGGCCCACACACAGGAGGCACCGAGGTACCAGGTGATAGCCTGGGAAGAGCCTCAGTAACACAGTCAAAGCGGCCAGTCGCTGAGCACAAATGCCAGCCCAGTGCCTGGCACTGAGGAGGTAGAGCCAGGCCCTCTACACCCACAAGTCTGTCCAGCAAACTCGGGCACCCACAAGGCCAGAGCAAGAGCACGGCAGGGAAGGAATTTGCCTTGGGCATGGTCGACCCATGTTTGATCCCGGGCATCCCATGGGGTTCCCCAAGTTGCCAGGGGTGGTCCTTGAGTGCAGAGGCAGGAATAAGCCCTGACCACCACCCCATCCCCCCAAACACCCCCAAACCCTGGGCACCCAATGTCCTGCAGGTGGGCTGTGGAGCTCGTGGGACGACGCTGGGGGCACACCTGCTCAGTGAGGAAGGATGGCTTGTACGCGCCATCCGTGGACTTGTTGCCAGTGCCCCGCATGGACTTCATGTGCGACACGGCCATGCGCAGGATGGTCAGCTTGTCGGGCTTCCGGGCCAGTGCACTGCACGTGGGCACCATGTCCGACAGCTCGGTGATGTACTGCGTCATCTTGTTCCGCCGGCGCCGCTCGATCTCGCTGTGGTTCTCTCTTCCCGCAAGCAGGAGGGGGCGAGAGGTGGGGAGAGAGAGAGGGTCAGCGCAGGGGGGCGGGTGGCAGGTGGGTGCCCCGGACGTGATCCCTGCAGAGTTACAGCTGAGGCTGTTCTACCAGATGCCAGGCCTACCCTGGACCCCACTCCTGCCTCAGACCACCCAGGGCACCACGACTCACCTTGAGAATTTGCTGGGCCCTTCACCATCTTCATCCTCAAAGTCCATCCTGAAAAGTCAGAACAGAGAGTCGGAGGGCACAGAGTGGGCAGGGGCAGGGCTGCCAGGGGCAGGGTGTTAGGGGCAGGGATGAGGGCAGCTGGGGCTCAGGGAATTGGTCAGATAGTTCCCCCAGGTCTGGGCAGCAGGGCTATGTGGATCCCCCTCCCCACTCAGGGACCCCCACTGCCAGCCCCATGGCCATACCCATGCAACCTACATGCCAGGACAAAAGGAGTTAGTGCAGGGCCGGAGCGACAGGACAGCAGGGAGGGCTGGCACACAGCCTGCACAAATTCAACTCCTGGCACCATACAGTCCCCCGAGCACAACCGGCCAGGAGCACCAAGTCAGGAGTAAGCCCTAAGCACCACTGGGTGTGTCCCCTCAGAAATAAAGGCATCACTGGGGGCACGAGTGGGAGGCAGGACAGACAGTGCCTGAGGGCAGGAGACCCCACTGCCAGGACAGAGGGAAAAGTGTGTACAAAGACACTGGGAGCAAGAGGGGACCCAGACCCGTCACACTAGTCTGAGCTGAGCCCTCATTGCCCTGCACACAAGCTCTGCCCGGCTCTGACACAGAGAGGAGGGGCCCTCCCGGACCCCTGCAGAGAAGCTGCACAAAGAGGCCCTATGAATCAGAACCCTGGGCACCCTGTCCTCACTCTCCTGCCCCTCAGAGCCCTGAGCTGGGAGATCAGGTGTGTCCCATCCACTCAGGCTGACCCCACCCGGTGTTTCCTGGTGCTCGGGACCCCTGCTGAGCTGTGCCCAGGGCCAGTGGGGTCCGTCAGGAATCTCCCTGAGTATGGACTCGGAGATTCAGCTCTCAGTGGCCGGGACCCTGGGACACAGCTGCCCTGGGAAAGCGCCTGGATGCTGGCGGCCCCTAGTGGGGAGCAGGCTGACCCACAGCCCCTGTGGGAACCGCTGGGGCAGGGTGGGGAGAAGGAGGAGAAGGGAGGGGCCCCAGACACAGCAGTGCCCAGCTGGCGCCCTTCACAGCACACGGGGGTCTTGCAAAATCAAAACAGGATGTGGAGCCACAGCTGTGAGAGGGGCGAGGAATTCCAGGCAGGGCCCTTCCGGCAGTGGCCATGTTGCTTACCCAGAGCGTCTCTTTCCTCCCCGGCCAGGCAAGGCCCCCGCCATCCTCACCTGCCCGGTGGCCGCCATGGGGGCCACGGGCAGCGCCACGGAGCTGGGCATGTCCGAAGCCATTTCTGGAAGGCAGCAGAGACAATACAGGGTGAGACCCTTGGCCTGCTCCCAGGGTCCCCCTCACCCCGTCCTGAGATAGCACCTCCGTCTTGGGACGGTGTATGCAGCAGTCACAGGCCTCGCGTGGTCCCTGAGCACCACTGGGCACAGTCCTGTGTGTCCCCCAAAATCTCATGTCAGAGCTTCTCTTGGAGTCAGTCCTGGCTCCTGCACCCTGGCTGAAGCCTGAGGGAAAGGGTCACAGGAGTCCATGGGGACTGGCGAGGCAGGAGCCCCCACAGCACCTCAATGTTCTACCGACGCTGCTCCAGTCAGAATCCCGCCCACTGCCCTAGACTGTCCCTGCCACCCCACCTGGCACTCTGGCGAGGGCAGCACTGACCTCCATCACCCTGCTTCCCTGCTTCCCCTTCTTGCTCCCAAAGCTTCTGGACTGGCCACCCCATCCCCCACTCCAGGATCAGGGTGGGTATGGGGATGCTGCTGTTCTGGCTGTGGCCACACGGGGGCGCCCTCTGGGTCAGGCAGGCAAAGTCTGGGGGTGGGGGGGTCCGGGCTCCCATGGGTCACCACGACCCACATGGGGCCTTGTCCCACCAACCAGACCCGAGTCCAGAATCGAGGGGATCCTCTGCTCCGCCCCACCACCCACAGGCCGAGGCCCCCACGGCAGGCTGTGCCCACTCCTCTGCCAGCACTGGGTGTGCAGCCGCGCCCCCCCTCGCCCCCCTCCACCCAGGAAGCCAGGCCCTGGCACGGCCATGCCAGGACAGGAGCTGGAGGGCCTCCAGGACAGGCCTCGGGGAAGGGGCACCTCCAGCCTGCTCCCCCACCTCACAGGGCTCAGATCAGCGGCCTGACCTTCACGCTGGAAGCAGAGACGACGCCATGAGAGTCCCGCCAGGTGTGGCCACCACTGCTCCCCCACAGTTCCCACAGTTCTCCCGGAGCCCCGAGTTCTGGGGGAGACAAAGCCCCCGGGCCTGTGTGATCGTCCTGGGGGGCCCGGGGCTGCGGGAGCTAGAGCACCGCAGAGGAGCTGGCTGCATCCGTATTCGGCTGGCCGCCGTGTCGTCACTGTTTACCTCCACGAGGCCGTGATTCAGCCGTGACAACTGTCTTGCATACTGATCAATGCGCCTGCAGCCCCATTAACCACTTCAGCTCTGGAAGGCGCCTGACTGGGGCTCCCAGCGAAGGCTTTCCCCGGGGAGCAGCGGGGCTTGGCGGGGAGGCCATGACGCCCCAAAGTCTGTCCGTGGGAGTGGTAGCTCTGCCGGTCCAGGTGGCAGGCAGGACCAGGACTCCCTGTGAAACAGGTAGCAGGCAGGGGACAGGGTGACCCATGGGCCCAGGAAGGGGGAAAGCAAGCCAGGTGCTCAGGGGGTCCCAGCAAGCCCCGCACCACTCCCCCCAACATACACCAGGCACTGGGACCCCAGGGACATCCAAGTGCAATACCCCAGAGCGGAGAAGCAGGGCGATGCCCTGGAGACTCTACTAGAACCCAGGGCAGGGGAGAGCACAGACCCCAGTGGGCACCAGGAACCCTGCCAGACTCAGGGAAAGGGCAGAGAGCACAGAGCAGCCTGAAGAGAAGCCCAGGGCAGAGTGATGGGAGGCCAGGGACCTCTGGACCAGCCAGGCACACCAATCTCAGGCTGACCCAAGCCTGGGCCGCCAGGATCAGCGCCATGCGCAGGGTAGGCCCTGTGTCCTCATCAGAGAGTCCAGGCACCAGGTGTGCCAAATGGGACCTGAGTCTGAGGATCAGGAGCCCAGAGCTAGAGGAGAGAGGATGGCATGTGGCCCACTGTCCCCCGTGCCCCAGTTCAGGTTGCTTCTTCCCCTCGCTTAGGCTAGTGTGTGAAAATTCTAGGGACACCGTGGCCTTGGTCCCTAGAGGCACAGAGCCACAGCCAGCCGACCCCCGGCAGGCCCCCAACTCGCTCAGGCTAAGTCTGTGTTGCTGTCTGTCCCACACTCGTTCCCACTCACAAACTCTTCACTTATGGATGTGAGTAATATTTTTGTTGCTGGGGGGCATACTCGACAGTGCTCAGGGGTCACACCTGGCAGGGCTAGGGGGACCATATGTAGTGCTGGGCATGAGAAGCAAGGGCTCTGCCTGCCCCTCAGCCTTCTTTCTCCAGCACCTTGTGTATTTTTTTATATCCAGCCCCCTGATCAATGCCTACTTCTGTGCATTTTTTGACACCATCATTTCCTGGCTGTTGCGCAAACGTAGCTCATGGGAGCTAGGGCCCATCCCAGCCTCCGGGGTCATGATGGGGAGCTGGCATCCTCTCAGGAAAGGGGAGATGGCCGTGCTGGGAGGAGCGGGCAGGTCTGATGTGAAGGCACCTTGTAAAGCAGTTTGATGGTTCAGGAGCTCGGCACACAGTGTCTCAAGCGTCATAGCAGCACACTAGGGGCTGAAAGGGTCGTTTTGTAGCATTTGTGGGTGTCTATGTGACAGGTGTCTATTGCGGGGGTGGGGTGGTCTCAAGAAGTGCTCAGGGACCCTCTTTGCAATTTTCCACCAAACAGGACTCAGAGTTCAGGCACTGCAATACTGGGGGTCAGCAAGGCCACCCCGCAGGGGTTGGGGGCCCTGGACTGACAGGAAGGAAGCAGGGTTAACCCCCAGCCACGGTGCAGAATGATAGAGATCCATACTAGGGAAGAGGCTCCACACCATCCCTTCGCCATCGCCACCCACACAGAAGCTCCAGGACTGCCAAGGCTGGTCGTGACTACAGCCCCCTGCTGGACGGCACGGGACAAGACAGCCCAGCCCCAGCCCACCCGCACCCCAGTCTCTAGGGCACCAAGGCCAACCACTAACTGCAGGGTGGAGCAGCTGGAGCAACCCGGAACCACGGTGCCACCTAGTGGCGAGAAGCTGCCAGAGCAGCAGGTCGGAGCTAGCCCCGTTCCCACTGTGCTCTGCAGGGCTCAGCTCTGGAGAAAGTTCCAGGGGACTCTGGAGATGGGCAAACACACCAGCTGCTTCCGAGCCAATATACCCAGTCATGAGACCCGGCTCAGGGCACAGCAGCTCGTCACTTGTCACGAGCCTGGACAAACGGGCCACTATCCCAACTCCAGCTGGCGCCATGTCCTCCCAATCAGGAGCAGCTAACATCCATGTCCACCCTGCCCACAGGGGCACACAGCAGGCAGACCCCAAAGCAGCAGGTAGACTCCCTTCCCGGGAGGGTCCCATTACATATGACATCCCTATCACTACCACCACAAACCTCCCTGTGTGAAGGGTCCCCCTGGCAGCTGAGAAACAAAGGGAGGCAGAGGGAAGGAGTGGGGAGGGGGGGAAATACTGGCCGGGGGTGTGTGGGGGGGGTGTTTCTCAGAATGGCAAACACAAGTTCCTGCAGCCACATTATATAAAAAAATACGAGATTTTACATTCCCAGCCTGTGGCTGCAAGTAAAATGCAAGCATGGTTCATGTGGGCACAGAAGCAGTAAGTTAGCTTCCAAAATTAAATGAAAGCCCCTCCCCCTCCCCCCCACGCACGCACAAAGGGGCTGCAGAGATGGGGCACTTGCCTTGCACTCCCCAAGTGCAGGTGTCCCCTGCGCCCCAGCACTGCCAGGAATCATTCCTGAGCACAGAGCCAGGAGTGCCCCCTGACCACTGCCACGTATGGCCCCAAACTGCAGTCCTCCCCCCCCCACCTGCAAAATGCAAAGGCAGAGATGGAGTAAAGAACCAGTAACAGATTTCAGAAAGCTCGTCGTGGAAGGGGCCTTGGAGTCCGTCAGACAAGCACCTCAGGTCGTGCACGAGGAAACTGTCAGCCCCTGTCTGAGTTTGCAACTCAGCCCAGGAGCCACCGAGGGTCAGGAGCAGAGGCTCCCCGCTTCACAGGGCCTCCCAGTGCCACACCTGTACATGAGTCCTGACATGCCAACTTCCCGAGGTTCCCCAGAACACCGTGCTAACGGGTCCAGGCTCCTGAGAGCGGCAGGAGGGACAGGCCAGTCCACTAGGAGTGCCACCCTCCCCCCAAAAAAAGGGCTAGGCGCCCAGGCCCAGGAACTCAGAGAGGCCTCTGTGCTCTGCTCTTTGAAACCATTTGCAACCTCAGGACAACCATGTCTGTGCCCTCAAACTGGCTCTGGGTACGAGCAGCCACCAGCCACTCCTGCACTCCTCACCTGCAACTGAGGAACCTGCAACTAAAGGTCCTCACCTGCACAGGACGTTTACCTGAGACTGCGGGACCCTCACCTGTAACTGAGGGACCCTCACTTGAAACTGGGGGACCTCACCTATGATCAGGGACCCTTATCGATGAATGAGGGACCCTCACCTGCAACTGGGAGACCATGACCTGTGACTGGGGGACCCTCACCTCTGTGTCTGTGGACCCCTCACCGGCGTCTCCCTGGCCTGTTCTCCTACTGCCCTCCCCCCATCTCCCGTCTGAGTACAAACACCACCACCCAGGACCGTTTTCTCACCTCCAGCATCCACTGCCTCACCTCCAACTGCTCTCTCACCTCCAGCATGTACCCCTCACCCTCAGCACTGCCCCCTCACCCCCAGCACTGCCCCCTCGCTCCCAGAACTGCTCCCTCAACCGCCAGCACAGACCCCTCACCCCCAGCACTGCCCCCTCCCCTCCAGCACAGACCCCTCACCCCCATCACGAAGCTTCTCCCCCAGCACTGCCCCCTCCCCTCCAGCAAGGCCCCCTTGGGCTGGTGCCCACACTCAGAAGAAGGCCCCCGTGCCTCCAGCAGCCCCCGCTTCCTTTCCTTTCCTCCTCCCCCTTCCAGAGGCCCCAGTGGGATGGGGGAAACCGGCGATCGCCCCTGCCTCTGTCCCAGGTCCCAGGCGAGCAGGAGGGTCCGGATGCGGGACCAGCTTCCGCCAGCGCCCCCTGCCAGCCCCCCACATCCCCGGGCGGCGGCGAGCTGGGCCGAGCTTCGGCGGTGGGGGCGGGGTTGCGCCCGAGCCGGGCGCGGAGGGGGCCCGGCCCCGGCGTGGAACCCGGCCCCAAACTTTCCCCGCCCGGCCCGCCACCCGCGAGGCCCGGCCGGGCGGGGGGCGCCGCGACTCACCCGCGGGGTTGGCGGCGGCCGGCGTTGCCATCTTGCGGGAGGGCGGCCCCGGCGGAGCCTGCGCGGCGCCACACAAAGGCCGGCTCCCACGCGCTCCGCCGCCCGCCGCCCGGCCGGGCCTTTGTCACGCGGCGGGGGCTCCCGGCCGGCCGCAGCACCGCGAGACTTGGGGAGCGGGCGCGGACCCCCAGGCCGGGCCCGGCAGCCGCGCAGGTGCTGGCCTGCGGGGGGCGGGGACGCCCCGGGAGGGGCGCGGCCCGGGCCGGGGGCGGGGAGCCCATTAATATTCCGGGGGCAGCGGGGCCTGGAGACTCCGCGGGAACAAAGGGCGCAGCGCTGTGCACTTGGCCTTGGGGCGCGGCCCTGGACAGCCCTGGACAGCCGGGCCCAGGGTTCCCTCCAAATCAAGGACTGTCACCGCGGGTGCCCCCGACGCCCCAAGCCGAGAGCTGGCGTCTGTCAGAGGGTACCTGCCGGGACCCTGCCCTAGGTGGGCACAGGTGAGAGGTGCTTCATGCCCACAGGGTCCCCATCCTGCCTGCTGCAGCCCAGAGCAACAAGCAAGGACTAAAATCTGAGGCCCTGGGGGGAGGCACACGGGGTACAGTGGCCTCACACCGGGTGCCCGCAGCCATGGAAGGGGGCCCCTCGTGGTGTTCATGTGACTGCTGGACAAACTAGACCACGCTGGCACAATCCCCAGCGTGCCGGGCACCCAGCCGTGTCGGGCACCCGTGAGAATAGTTGGGTGGGAGGAGACAAAGCCAGAGAAGCAAGATTCTGTCCCAGGAAGTGTGGGTGGCCTTGGTGACACTGTGGTCACCCTGGACCGAGGAGGTCAGGGGACGGTCATTGGCCTGAGAACTGGGCTCAGAGGGAAAGCTGGGACTGGAAACGGGAAAGCATAAGACATCCATGACAGATCTATTGGGTAGGGACTACCCCCAGCAGACCAACCCTCCTTGGGAGCCTAAACAGACAAGACCCCCAATAGCACCCTCAATCCATGTCTGTGGTCCCCAAGCCCCCTCTGCACCTCCCTTCCCTGAGAGGGGCATTTCCCCATAGACTGCATGTGCACACATGTATACACAGCCACACATGCCCACAAGACTCCTGCATACGCATGCATGCAGATAGGTACACTTGTGTGCACAACCCGCATGGGGCAGTGCTTACTTTCTTACTGCGGAGCTCCTGCCTGTCTCCTCTGCTTACACCTATAGGCTTCCCCTCATCTCTGTACCTGGATAGGATAGGGGGATAGGACCCCTTCAGTGCCACTGGGGTGCAGACTCCCTCCAGCTGGGGTCCAGGCCCCATGGTCTGCAGGAACTGTGAGCTGGGCCTTCAAATCCTGCAAAAACAGAAACTGGAGGTCAGCAAGTCCATGTTTCTTGAGACAGCCTCTTGGAAGCTTGGCTGCCTCTGCTGGGCCCCCTGCTGCCCCTCAGGCGGGGTCTGCAGGCAGGGAACCAGGTGCTCCTGCCTGTCGCCTGATGCACGGGGGTCAGAGTACTGAGCAGCCTAGAGGACAGGACACATGGATAGGACTTCCTCTCCACCCACACCACCCTGTATCCAGAAGGGACAGTCATATGGCATCTAGAGAAGAATGTGGCCCTGTTCAGTCACTGTACCCTGATGTAAGGGGGACACTCTGCCTCATTCCTCAGCCTCAGACTCTCAGACACACTATAAGAACAGAGAGTGGGTGGACTACAACTTGTCCCAGACAGGGCCTGACCATTGGCTGTACCACTGAACCTTTCCCAGCCTGAACTCTGGATTCCAGGGGTGGCTGCCCGGTCCAAGGAGCAGATTTATGCCACCAGGATGACAGCCTCAGGGGGCCTCAAGGTCACCTACTGGGCTTCCCCCGATGCTGTACCCATGGGCAATGCCTGACCTGCAGTGACAGTTCCTGCCCTGCAGACCTAATGACTCTGTGGATTTCAGTTTCTGCAGACAGACAGGTTGCTGGGGGCTGAGAGGGGACTCCAAGGGTCAAGCACAGACTCTGCCTGAGGGATGACCCCAAGCCCCAAATACACTGGTATTGTTTCACAGTGAAAAATCTGTCACATGGGGTCCGGGGCCATAGTACAGCGGGGATAGTGTTTGCCTTGAATGTGACCAACCCAGGTTCGATCCCCACCATTCCACAGGGGGCCCCCAGCACCGCCAGCAGTGATTCCTGACTGCAGAGCCAGAAGTGACCCCTGAGCATCGCCAGGTGTGACCCAAAACAAAACACAAAAACACAAATGAACCACTAGTGTGGGACCCAAGTGACAGCAGTCACAAGAATGGGTACATGCTGGCCTCTGAGCCCCACCTGGGTCTGGCTGTCAGGTGTGACCCTTGGGCCTGAGCTGACGGAGGCACCTGGCTGAAGGTGGCCTCCACAACCATGTGGGCAGTGGGGGTGGCCGAGTGGGCAGGGCTGGGCCTTGCTCAGGTTCTACTCAGGGGCAGCTCTTGTCTGGGGCTAGGACGGGGCATCGCCATGCAAGGTTTGGGGGATGCTCCGCGTGAGAACAACAGCAGGCAGGAAGGGCCTCCTCCCCTCAAGTGCTGACCCTCTAGTAGCCTACTGAGAACTGAAGGGCTGAACTGAGGGGAAGCTCCGACCTGCGAACGCCACCTGTGACTTCGCCTGCATTGCCTGTCAGTGAGCTCATGCGAGAACTTGAGAAACAGCGGGAAGGAACCCGCACACTCATAGGAACGTGCTTCCACATGGGAACCTGTGTTCACGGGGGAACCTGTGTTCGCTGGAACCCCCGCAATGATGGAAATGTGCTTTCACATGGGAACCTGTGTTCACGGGAACCCGTGTTCGCTAGAACCCCCGCAATCATGAGAATGTGCTTTCACATGGGAATCTGTGTTCACAGTGAACCTGTGTTCGCACAGGAACTCCCGCAGTCATGGGAACATGCTTTCACGTATTCGTGCGGGAACTCCGGCAACCATGGGCATGTGCTTTCACATGGGAACCTGTGTTCACGCAGGAACCTGTGTTCACACGGGAACTCCCCCCCCAAAAAAAAAAAAACCGTGGGAACATGCTTTCACATGGGAACCTGCATTCACGAGAGAACTCGCAGGCGGCCATGCACACTGGCAGAAGCTGGAACGGGCAGCTCAGCGTCCTGGAGTTTCTCTCTGTCTGTGCCTGGGGACCACGCATCCAGCCCTGCCGGCCGTTGTGGCGCCCGGCAAGTGGAACATGCGGGGTTCCTTCTGGCCTCCCCAGACACTCAGCAGCTCCCTGCGGCGTGGGGACCCGACCCACAAGAGCACCGCCCTCCCAGCGCCGCTCCCAACTCCGTGCCCGCCCCGCACCTATCGGCGCAGACTGTCCCAAGCGGACCTCAGCATGCGGACCAGCTGCGTGACCTGCACTGCCCACTCCGGCCCGCCCTGCCTTCCCTTACTCTGCACTAGTCGCGTCCCGCGCGTCGCGGCTCCAGCGAGCGCGCACCTGAGCCCAGGGCGGGAGCGGGGCGAGTTCTCGTCCCCCGGGGAGCTCAGTCACGATCTCCGGTACTGCCCGGGCCGGGATCCCCCCGCGTTCCATGGCAGAGGCTCTGTCCCAGCTCTGCGGGCTCGGGTCTGGCGGAGAAGATGCGGCTTGCGGGGTGCGGGGCGGCGCTTCCGCAGGACGGGGCGGCGCCTTCAGGGGCGCCAGGAGGGATGCAGGCGAGGGGCCCCCAGACCGGCCTGCGCCCCCGGCGGGGGCCGTCCGTGCCGCGCGCCCCGCCTTTCCTCTTGAACCGCATCCAGGGTTTCGCCTTTAAAATGCCCGGGCGGCTGCGGCTCAGCTCACAGCCCCCCTCGGTCGCCGCCTCTGCCGGGGCGCTGACTCAGCTGCAGCTGGGCCTCCCGCACTCGGGCCGGGTGGGAACCCCGCAAAGGCCGCGCCGGTTTAGCCCCGTGCAGGGAAGCGCCCGGGGCTTCCAGGATCCGGCCCCCTGACCCGACGCCTTTGGGGCCAGGTAAGAACCCCGGAAGCAGCGGGGCACTCAGGGTAAGCTCTGGTCCCAGCGCAGGTCTCGGGACACCTTGAGTTGCATACGGGAAGGGGGGCAGTGGGGAAGGTGGGGGAGAGGGGACTGCAGCCCCAGGTGCTGGGGCAAATTATCTCCTGCCGAGCTGTGCGGTCCCAGGGGAGCCTGGAACGCTCAGCCAGGAGAAGGGCGGGAAGGCAAGCAGAGTTAAAGTTAAGAAGAAATTCCCCCGGGGCCCAGGTCACCGGATGAATAGGAGATGTTTTTCCGGGCTGCCAAAGGTCGCTGCAGCCAGAACTTCTGGGGAAAGTTCCATTGCCTTTGCCTGTCTCTGTTCTTGCCTCAGAGCTCAGGTCTTCACTAGCTTCTGTCCCATCTCAGGGAGATGGCAGGGACCCGGTTCATGAATGGGGTCTTGGGTGGGAGATCTAGGGATGTTCCCTGGCGCTAAATCTCATCAAGTTTCCCCTGCCTACAGGAAGGTTCTGGAAGGGCAGGCTGCCAGGAAAGATACACGGGTCTGTCATCCATGGGCTGAAATGGCTTTGGGTCCTGAAACGGGGTTCCGGGTCTGCAGGTCCCTTCAAAGGCAGGATTTCTCCATCTGGTGGTGCCTGCTACAGTTCTGATGGGGGTAGGGGTACACTCTTGCTCCCCAGAGCCTTCTCAGCCTGACACCAGGTCCTTGGGAACCTCACTGTGGGTCCAGGGCCCCCTGATGCTGCTCAGATGTCCGAACCATGGACGCATTTTCAGATGGAGTTGGACAAAGGCCCCACTTCCAGGAATGCTGGCAGAGGTCTGTGCCAGGCTTTAGGCGCCAGCAAGGGAGGAAACTGTGCAATCAGGACTCACCTCCCAGGAATTCCCAGGGCACACTGGGGGCTCATTTCTCCCGAAGAGAAGCGGGCAGGCAGCACATGGCCCAGCTCTGCCTCTGCCCTCCTGGCACACCGTGCCAACCCTGCTGGCCACTTACCCACTGGCTTTTCTGGTCCTTGTTTGTGATTTCTGCATGACACACGAGTCATAGGTGTGTGCTGAATGGTGCCTCTGGGCTCAAGTAAGTTTGGAAAATCACAGAGGATCTCTGGCTGATCATTATCGTGGCTGTGGTGGGTCAGAGGTTCTGTAAAGCAGAAGGCCCTTTACTCAGCCTGGAAGACAGGAGGTAGGCTGCTGGGAGCGAGCGGATGGCAGGACTCGCTCCTGCTCTCTCGGGCCTTCCTCCAGTGAACATTTGTGCGCTGGCCCAGCTCCGGCCAATCAAGACCCGCCTGTGTGCAAAACATTGGGTCGGATGCCCTGCCTTCACCTAAGCAGGGAACAAGAGCGTTTCCAGAAAAGAGCCCCCTGCTTCCCTCCAGTAGGGCGGCCGTGGGGCCCATGAGGTCAGAAGCCTGGCCCCAGCCTCCCAGGGGGTGATGATCTTATCCACCAAGTTCTCGGGAAAATGCCGCTGCTAAGGCCTTAGGGGCCCCTCCCCTGGCAGTGCTCACGGTGCAGGTGCTGCCAGGCAGCAGACACCCCACGTCATGCCCCGCTCTGTCACATCGCATCTGCAGCTGCCTGCAGCCAGACTTCAGGTTCCCTGTGGTGGAGTTGCAGCTGCCCCAGAAAATTCCAGCAGGACACGCCGTGGGGCTGTGAGCAGGTACAGGCACAGGCGCCCCAGCACCTCCCAGCCCAGGCCAGTTGCCACATCTCTCCCTGTCCCGCGTGACCTGTGGGACGTGACTGGGCAAGAAAGAATAGACAGGAGCTGCTCCTGGGAGGGTACTCAGGACAGATTGTCTGATCATTCACGTCACACTTGTGCTTTGTGGAGTCTGGGGAGAAGCCAGTCCACAGTGTGGCCCCTGACTGCTGCATAGCTCTGTGACACTTCCTCCAGGGTGCCCTCTGTTTAGGTGTTTGTTTTCCTGAGTCACTGGACACCCATTTGTTACCTGGAAGCCTCTCAGGGTCCTGCTGGCTGGGCCCTGAGTTCCAGATTGCGGGGCCCTATTGGGCCGGGGACACCACCCATAGACCAGATAGGAGCCTCCACGGAGTGGTCCAAGCCTCACTCCTGGCCCAGGCTCTATCTGTGCGACACTTGCCACAGACTTATTTCCCGAACCAAGTGTCAGGCTGACAGATGCCTTGGAAGATCCCGCTGACTCAGAAGCAGATGAGCCTCCGGAGCCTGTTCCCTTCATAGCTGCCCGGGCTTTCGCTCTGCGGGGGTCGGGGAACCACCAGTCCCCAAGTTCCTTATCTGAGGGGGCTGCTGCCAGCCTGCAGTTCAGAAAGGGCCAGGCTGGCAGGAGTGGGAAGGAGCTGGGCCCGGAGAGGAGGGTTTCCTGAGCCCAGAGGAGCCCCTAAACTGCCATGATGGAGACCAGAGCCCAGCCCAGATGGAGGGCAGGGAGGGGGTGGCAGGGCACCCTCAGGTGGGCCCTAAGACTGAGGCTGAACTGGGGATACAGCTGGGACTTGGTTTCCCCACAGTCCTCCTCCAGCACACAGACCCACAAGTAGTTCATGAAAATGCACAAGATTTAGAGTGATGGCAGAACATGGAGGGGGTATTGCCGCTGTCAGCTGCACACACACCTGGAGCGTGAGGCCCCAGCACTGTCCAGGGCATAGGAGGCCATTCTCTGGACATCTGCAGCTCAGGCTCACACCAGGGAACTCAGATGAATGTTTGTGTGTGTGATTTAATGGTTTCTACGGTTAGTTTTCAGCTTTTTGGTGTGTGTGTGCGTGCCTTCAAGCTCAGGGCACATCCTGGCTCCGAGTTCAGGGATCACTCCTGGCAGGGCTGGCATCGAACCTGGGTCAGCCACGTGCAAGGCAAGTACCACCTCCAGTCCATCACCACGCTATTTAAAGATGTTGATTTCTGAGGAGAGAAGAGAGGAGAAAAGAAAGCACACTCAGAACCAAGGGTCATTCTTGCCTCCCAGATTGTTGGGGCCAGCACCTTTACCCTTCTCCCAGCCTCTAACCCCGTTCCAGTCTCTGTCCTTCCCAGTCTCCATCCCCTCTGCCAGTCTCTGTCCCCTCTTGCAGATGGGCCTGACCTGCCCCACCCCCTGGAGCAGCCCTGCATCATGCCCCACCTGAAGGCCCTTGGAACCTGGTAACCCTCTGCTGGCAGGTGGGTGCCCAGTAGAAGCTCCCATGCCTCGATGTCCCCTTCCTAAGCACTGCAGGAATCCTGGGCTGAGCTGAGATCAGCTGATACCATACCCCGAGTGGGAATGGGGAACAGGCAGAGGCCTCCTGGTACTCCCTAGAATTCACCACCCACCCTCAGTCCCCCTGAACCTCCACACTGGCGCTGTGCGAAGGGTGCAACTCAGTGAGGACCTGCGCTGTGCAACTCAGCACAGGCAGGAGGGAAAAGGAGGGACAGGGTTTGCCCATCCCAGCTTCACACCATGGCTCCACCCAGGTCAGCGGGAAGGGCCCATCCGAGCCCACCCCCTACATCCAAGCTCCAAGAGACCACACCCCTACACCCAAGAGCACCCCTCTCCTCACTTGGCTTCAGAGGTAGGCAGCCCTGCAGGACTCCTTGTTGCCCGAGGGATTCCCGCAGGTGGAAGATGGTCATAGCCGGCCCCGAGCCCACCTGCACCGTCACCGCCGCCTGGCCATGGACACGCCCACACCCGAGCCCCCGTACCTGGATGTGGACAAGGGGCTGACGCTGGCCTGCTTCGGCTTCCTCTGCTTCTTCCTGCTGCTGATGATCGTGCGCTGTGCCAAGGTCATCATGGACCCCTACAGCGCCATCCCCACCTCCACCTGGGAGGAGCAGCATCTGGACGACTGAGACGCCCCACCAGGAAGAGGGATCGCCCCGGGAGGCAAAGGTTGGGGAGCACGGGTAGGGTCCAGAACTGACCGCACACCATAGTGTGCTCATCGGGGACTCTGCCAGCACTGGGGGCTCCGAACACCGCAGGAGCCCCTCTCTTCCTCCCTGTGGGTTAACTAGCTGTGCACTTGGAAACTTCGGGACATACAAAGAGAAGGCGGGGGCTGCCCCCTCTAAGCCACCTCTGGGCTGTCAAGTCTTTACTCCTTAGGACCCGCGGGCTGCACTCGGACACGCGCCAGCATAACAGGAACCCCCAGAGCTGCAGACCCCCACATACTGCTCCCCACACAGGTAGCTCTGGTGGCGAGGAAAGGGGGCATAGTCAGGTCACCCAGCTTGCCATGAGTCTACCACACCAGGTATCCTGGGGTGGGCAGAGACAGGGGGCAGTACTGTCCCCCCAGCCCTGTCCAAGAAGAGCTGTCCTCTACTCTAGCCCAAACACGTGCCCCCATGTCCTGCCCGACTCTTAGACACACCCATGAGCCCCGATACTCTTCCTCAGACACACCCACAAATCCCGTGTACCCCACTGTAACTCACAGACACACCTACCATGAGCATGCTGTTACCTCAAGAGGGCTTGCCACCGGGTCACTGAAGCCCCTTGCCCCCCACCCCTGCCTTGTCTGGACAAGCACCACTCAGGGAACTGCTGAGGGTTACATGCTAGCCGAAGGTTCCAAGAGGTGGGGACGTGGGGACGCTGACTCCAGGACATGGACATGGGTCTGAGCAAGTGGAAACTCCACAGATTCCAGCCTCCCCACCTGATGCGTCACAATGCCAGAGCCCCATGATACAGCAAAGCCCAGCAACCACTCAGACTGCCAGGGCATGTGCCAGGACGGTACATGCCACCTGCTTTATTTGTCACCAATGGGGAGCTTGATCTGGGGGTGCTCGGGGCTTCCCCACAGTACACAGGGGCCTCATGCCGGAGACAAGGCAGGCAGCACCTTCCCGGCACACTGGCCGAAGCCGATGCGGTAGCCGTTCCCTTGGCAGTGGCCTGGAAGAGAGAGTGGGTGGCAGCTCAGTGCTCAGAGCACTGGGGGGCTCAGGAGGCCAGTGGGAGGACAGTGGACGGATGGACAGCTCCCACTTCCCGGGGCACCAGCTCAGGGAGAGTGACAGAGCAGGTTTGGGGCTGTGTTAGCCAAGGGATAGTGGCTAGTGTCCAGTGAGGTGCCGAGGGACCGGGGAGGGGGAGGTGCTGAGGGTATATGGTTGGCAGTGACCTCACCTGTGATGATCACCTCGTCCCCATCCAGCAGGAACTTCCTGGTCTGTCCAGCGCCCAGGTCGATGGCCTTTGTACCCCTCCAGGACAGCTCCAGCAGGGACCCAAAGCTCTCAGGCTCCTTCCAGGAGACAGTGTGAGCATGGCAGCAGCAGCCGAGTACCACAAGGCCTGCTGCCCCCATCCTGGGGCTCTCCTCCTTATGCTCCTCTCCTGGTATTCTCTTGTGGGGCTCCCACCCACCTGTACAAGCCCAGAGCCAGGCTCCGACGCTCATTGTTCAGGAGCTGGCACCCCAGGGGGCCAAGCAGCCCTGCTAACCTACATCTAGGTCCCCCAACATCGGGAATTGGGGCACTCGGCCCACAGGGTTGAACAGGTTATTTTTGGGTTTCAGACACACTTCATATAAAGGAAAGGGAAACATCCCAGACCTCAGAGTCGCTTCCCCAGAAACGGGGTGCCTGGGGCTAGCTGCAGGTAGGGCTTGGCATAGCCTGTCTCATCTCAGTGCTCCCTGTGCAGGCACAGCAGGGTTGTGGCTGGGCAGTGGCGCCCTGGGGACAGCAGACAACACACCAGGTCCTGGCCTTGCAGCTGTCAGGTGCCTGCCCGCCTGCCCAAGCCACAGTGGGGGAAGAACTCTGAGCCAGGGTGAGTGCGGAGGCAGGAAACCAGGGTCTGACCCCTGTGACAGTCCACTCACCGGCCCGCTGATTGTCCCTGAAGCCAGAAGGTCCCCAGGCCGCAGGTTGCAGCCATTGACGGTGTGGTGGGTCAGCTGTTGCAGCATCGTCCAGTACATGTGCTACGGGCACAGAGGCGCTGTGGGCAGGGCAGCCATGCAGGCCAGGCAAGCACAAGCCCAGGGGCTCGCCACCTCTCACTCCTTTTGAGCTACAATTCCTCCCACCTTCTCCAGGAAGCCCTCCTGGACAGCCCCTTGGCCTGCGCGATGCTTGCCCAGCAGAGAGGTAGCCCTCATGGCAGACAGAGACCGCCCTGCACAGATGCCTCTGCCCCCAGCTCCTGCGCTGGGAAAATAAGCTCTCACCCCCACGCCTGAGGAATGGGCCCCGGCATGCATGGTACCTTAAAATTGGACCTGCAGACGGTGACAGGCTGGCTCATCCCTTCCCCTGTTAAGGAGACAGTGACTCTGAGTGCCCACAGCAGCAGGAAACAGCCCTGTGGAAGGCACAAGGTATTCTGCCCAGAACCCTGCCACCAACCCCAATTTTGTTAAGTCTGTGAACTCTGAGCTCCCAGGCACCAGGACTAGTTTCTGGACCAGATACCCCCTCCTCCAGGCAGTCCCCAGAACTTGCTCTCTCTCCATCCCTCCATCATAGTGCACCCACCATCCCTCAGTCTGGTGGTCCTCACTGCCACCCCCAAGAGTTGACTGGGGTCATGCTCTAGCTTCCCCAGGGACACCCCTTCCTGTCTCTGCCTTAGTGTCCCATCTGAGGCCAGCAGTTTTCCAGAAGGCATTGCTGCTACTAGCAGTCCTGGCTCACGGCCCTTCCTTCTGACCCAGGAAAACAATCCTTCCTCCTAGGGGGGCATGGGGCCTCTGAGGGCTAGGCTAGCAGGAGAGAAATCTGGCCAGGGAGGTGTTGGTCACACAGACCCCAGGACACCCCTGGCCCTAGGATACCCCCAGACTGGATACCCCCAGACACAGGATACCCCGGGCCCACCAGCACCTTTCACGGCAACAGAGAGGTTGATGTCAAATGTGTAAGGCTGGTCGTGGCGCAGATAGGGCAGGGGCTTGGGGTCCTAGAGGAGTAAAGGCAAATGAGGGGCTGGGGGAGGAGCCCCTCCCTGGGACCCTGCAGTGTGGGCTGGTGGTGCCAGCTCTGGGAGCAGGGAAGGGGTCAAGTCGGGCCTCAGGGAACCCTGCAGTGCAGATCAGGCTGAGGAAGTTAATGGCCAGTACAGGGGCTGTTGGGTGCGTCCTATACCCATAGAGCTGGGGTCTGGGACTTCCCTAGTGCCCCTGGAAGTTGGGTGGCTGTGGGGGCCTTGAGAACCCAACTCCAGATTCTTAGGGTTCTGACACTTGCCCAGGGGAACAGTCAGGGCTGAGCCTGCAGCCACGGGCGTCACCATCGGATGGTTCTGCACAGGCAAGCAGAAAGGTGAAACAGAGGCAGGGCACACAAGTTCCCTACCTGCTCTGGGTTGGGAATGGCGAAGGGCATGAGTGCATCCATGGGTACCACCCATGGTGAGATGCTGGTTCCAAAGCTCTTCCCGAGGAAGGGGCCCAGAGGCACGTACTCCCACTTCTGGATGTCCCGGGCTGCAGGGGAGACAGAGTTGAGCCCCTTCTGCCCCCAGCCACTCCATCCTCACCCTGTCTTATCCCCACCCGGCCCACACCTACCGCTCCAGTCATTCATGAGAACCATCCCAAAGATGTGCTCCTGGGCCTTAGAGATGGGAATGGGCTCCCCAAATTTGTTCCCAGGACCAATGAAGAAAGCCTGGGGGTGAGGGGAGGGCAGGGATGAGCAAGGGACACTGGAGGGCAAAGGTCAGGTGTGGGCAGTGCTAGGCTCCCCTTGTGCCAGGGCCAGGGGTGCCTCTTCCCACACTATGCCCTCCACATACGACACGCTGCGTGTTCGGGCCCTTCACCACAAGCCTGTGAAGAACCAGCCTGTGCAGGTCTCTGAGCACCCAGAGAGCGCACGAGTTGATGGGCGGGCCAGTCTCAGCCGGGAGAACAGCGCCCCCCACGGCCCCAGCTTCCCTACGCATGGCTGGGGTGCCGGCAACTCACCATCTCCAGCTCAATGTCCAGAAGTTTGCAGGGGCCGTACACGGGGGGCTGGGCTGCAAAAGCCAGACAGGGCTGGTGAGCAGGCACCCCGGGAGGCCAGAGGGACACAGGCCAGCCTGTACTCACATTCGTCTGGTCTCATCTGCCCCAGGGGCCTGCGGATCGGAGTTCCAGACACCACTATGGAGGACGCACGGCCGTGGTAGCCCACAGGCAGGTGCAGCCTGCGGGAGGGGGGGCGGGACAGGTCAGTGTTCTGTGCTGGCCTCACTGGCCGAATCAACACAAGCTTGTACACA
The DNA here is from genome assembly GCF_027595985.1 of Sorex araneus. Classification (NCBI taxonomy): domain Eukaryota; kingdom Metazoa; phylum Chordata; class Mammalia; order Eulipotyphla; family Soricidae; genus Sorex; species Sorex araneus. The sequence continues at coordinate 60,427,231 of NC_073307.1, forward strand.
AGTGCGGGTCAAAGTCACAGGCCGGCGGCAGCTCAAAGGGCCCCACACCTGGCATCTGAGCCCCGAGCATGACCCTTGGCACCAGGTGGCCCTGAGCACTGGCCAGCATAGCCCCGTCAGCCCCCAGCACCACTGCCTTGTCAGGCCAGAGCCAGTGTTTCGGGGACAGCAGCAGACAGGGCCTCCTAGAGTCCCTGAGAGGATGGACAAGTCCTTCCGACAAACAGCTGAATTGTGCCTGAAGAGGGAGGACTCGGGGGACTTGGGGAGGACTCAGAGGACTCGGGAAACTCAGGGAGTACTCATAGGACTTGGGGAGGACACCAGAAACCTGAGAAGCACTCAGGGAGGACTCCAGTGGACTCGGGGACTCAGGTAGGATTCAGAGGACTTGGGGAGGACTCTAGCAACTTGGGGAGGACTCAAGGAGGACTCAGAGGACTACGGGGTAGAGATCCTAGCACTGCAGCCTGACTGGACATCACCTCCCTGCACAATTCACTGAAGCACCCACAGAAAAGCAGGATCTCTGCCCACAGGCCCCTCAGGTCCACCAACCAATGTGTGGCCAATGTGTTATGCAGGACACACACATGGTACACTGTGTTGTACCATGAGTGTCCACAGCACAGCAAGCAACAAAGGCTTGGGTCAAAGACTGTGACCCTGGCAGCGCCACGGCCCAGTCGATGGCCTTGACTGGACTGAAAGGCACCATGACCCATCTGCCCTCCTATCGGCGTTGCTGCCTGTAATCTGCCTCCAAATGGCCAGCTGGTCACCGACCGGGAATATCCATGGGGACAGCGCCCCAGGGGGAGGCTGTGAAGTGCTAGAGAGCACAGCATAGGCCACCACCCGGGGAAAGCCTGCAGATCCCGGCTCCTTGGGGCTACCGGCCTGGTTGCTGGACAGGCACAGCTGAGTGTGCCCACTTCCCGTGCCTCACAGGGGGGTGGTGGACATACCAGTTGGGCATGAGTGCATTCTCCTTGCCTCTGAACATGATGCCTACGTTGACGGCATGTTGCCGGGAGGAGTAGAAGTCCGTATAGTCCCCTGCAGAGGGAGACCTACCAAGCATGAGTAAGCAGCCTCACCGAATGCCGCTGGAAACCCAGAGTCAGAAGCGGAGGTGGTGCTGACCCCACAGCGCCATCCACCCCAGCTACACCTGCCCTCTGACTCGCTGGGGCCTGAGCCCTCCAGGGGGCTCTGCTCACCAGCACAGAGGGCCGGCATGTGGCCTCCTCCCTGTCTCCCAGGGCAGAATTCAGGCACACAAAAAAGGTTGGGGCTGTCTGTGCTGATCTGCTGTGCCCCAGAGACGGAAGAGATTTGGGGGCACAGGGGCGTGTGGGGATGATGTCAGGAGTGAAAAGGCTGTAGCACAGCTGTGCCCCCTTCCTGGAGGTCTCTCTGCTCAGCTGCCCCATGGGCTCCAGCTGCGCGGCTAAACCTGGCACGTTCCACTGACAGTCAGGCAGGGTACACTAGCTGGCAGAGAAGGTCAGCCAGAACAGGGCTGTGGGGGGTGGGGTGGGGGGGAAGGTGCCTATCTGTGCTGGGCAGGATAACAGTGACCCTTTCCAGGTGGGCAGGATGCTGATGACGCCCTCTGGGTTCCAGGCAGGGCCCGCACTTACCGATGGCAGCTGGGAGGTGCATCGTGGCACTCGCCTGGGACGTGAATGCCCTAAAATGCATAAGCAGGGTTTTGGGGGGCATCCAGCAGGAAGGGGGATTTCATCACAGGCATGGCACCTCCAGGAGCCCCATCCAGCCTGCCCGCTGTCCTCACCGACGTCGGAGCTCCAGGTCATCCCGCAGCCGGGCCTGGCCAGCTGAGAGCAGCTCCTGCAAAGACGCTCGCGCCTCCTTCCAGGCGGCCTGGCCCAGCCCCATGAAGCTGTTGAGTGTTGGCTGGATCAAAACAGAGAAAGAGTGGGCAGGGGACTCCAGGGTCTGGCTGTCCCCAGCGGCTTGGTTGGCTCCCCTGTGGCCCTGCACACAAGCTGCTGGGCCTGTTGATGACCCCTGTCTAAAGGGCTGGGCCCCATCTGTGGGTCCCATTCCCACCCAGCCCACCACAGTAGCAGGACTGGGGATAATTATCTCAACAGCTCATGGATACTTATGCCCAGTGGCCAGAGACCCCAGGGTCCGACACGTATAGGAAGTCAAGCTGTGTCCATTTGGACAGCTGTCCCCACCTTGGGAGGCAGTGTAGCCTTTTCCAGGGAATGACTATGGTGGGGGCATCAGCCGGGAGCCACAGGAAGGTCAGCATGGACACAGTGCCCAGGCCTCCCTTCTGTTGTGGCCCCACTGAATGGCACCCTAGCACAGGACAAAGGAGCTGATACCTCATCGAAGACGGCCTGGTGCTGGGAAAGGACAGGCCCAGTGAAGAGGTGCTTGATGGCGCTGAGGTCCAGGATCTGGTCGCCGATGGCCACACCAATCCTCGGTCTTGGCTGAGAAGGACACGTGTCAGCATCTACAAAGCTCAGGCCCCAGACGGGGCCCCGCGGCCGAGCTCAAACATGCAGGAGGAAGCAGGGGCCTGACGGCCAAGCAGGCAGAGCCCCCCACCCCAACCTGGGGCTGTCTCTTCCCTTGGACTATTCCTCTCCACGAGGCTCCTACAGCCACCTCCTCGTGCCTCAGTCTCCCCCACACCAATGTAGGCCGCCTGGAGCATGCAGTGGGTACTCCCTAGGCCGAGGCGGGCAGGGTTAAGGGTGGGCCTGGCTGGGCTCAGGAGTGCAGGATTGGTAGGAGTACTGGGGGGAGAACAGGACCCCAGTCCCCTGGTCCTGGTCCCACCCCACTTCTCCCAGTCCAGCTTGGACAGGGCAGAGAAGGACCCGAGTAGAAGCTGGGCCTATCTGGGCCAGGTGTGTGCAGGAGCCCGGATAACAGGACTGTCCTCACCCAGCCACCCACTGAGCCGCCGGGCGGCAGAGGCACAGGTGGGCTGCTAGTGTGTGGACTGGGGGCCAGCAGGATACAGTCTTGCCGCAGGGAGGGCACAAAGGGTCCTGTCGGAGGAGAACACAAGTCAGCTGAATGCTGCAGAGGGAGGAGCAAGAAAGCTCCAGGGCAATTGTGGTTAGTGTTCCGGCATGAAACTTTTCTTAGTTTCATGAAACAGGGGCTGGAGCGATAGCACAGTGGGTAGGGCATTTGCCTTGCACGCGGCCGACCCGGGTTCGATTCCCAGCATCCCATATGGTCCCCCGAGCACTGCCAGGAGTAATTCCTGAGTGCAAAGCCAGGAGTAGCCCCTGATCATCGCCAGGTGTGACCCCAAAATAAAAATAAAAATATATATATTTGGGGGACGGAGCGATAGCACAGCGGGTAGGGCATTTGCCTTGCACGCGGCCGACCCGGGTTCGATCCCCGGCATCCCATATGGTCCCCCAAGCACCGCCAGGAGTAACTCCTGAGTGCAAAGCCAGGAGTAACCCCTGAGCATCGCTGGGTGTGACCCAAAAAGAAAATATATATATATATATATATATATATATATATATATATATATATATATTTTAAAAGAATGTTCCAAAAACAGAAATGTCTCCCATGTGGCTGGAGAGCTGAGCATAGGAAGTACGGTTCCTGAGGGAAAGAGGGACTGACACCCCCCCCTAAGCAGGGACCCTAAGAGTTCACCGAATAGAGGAGCTAAGGGCAGGCCATAGAGAGCTCAGCAGACAGGAGCATGTTCTTTGCAAGCAGGTTTGAACCCGGTACCCTGGGAGTGGCCCCTAAGCACCACCAGTTGCGCCTCCCCCCACCCCAAACTACCCACTGTCAATAAAAGAGGTAAGGGAGTCTTGGAGGACCTAGAGCATGAGAGGCTCACCAGACCATGCCCCACCCCCACCCCCTGCTGTCCCTTCTCTTCCCCATTGAATTCGCAAGGGCCTGGTGACTAGACTGCAGACAGGCCACTCTGAGAAGGGGGTCTCTAACTGGAACCCTCCAAGTGTGAAGCCTGGCCAGGGAGGGTGCGGGGTGCAGGCCTGGCTAGTGTGGTTAAGGTTTCAGTGGGGACAGACTGGGTCCTTGCAACATCTGGCTGGCTCTGGCCTTGTGAAACTGCTGGCGGAGCCCAGCAGCCTCAGCGTCTGGGTGAGCTGTTTCACAAGCCTCTCCTGAGGTTGTTGTTGTTGGTGGTGGTGGTGGTGTGTGTGGGGCGGGGGGGGGGGGAGGGCGGGAATTGGTGCCTGATTCTGGGGCTCTGGAGTCTAGAAAGTCTGAAAGCAGGGCAGTTCAAAGGGCAGCCCCTCACCCCGCTCCACTGCTCCTGGCCCAAAAACAAGTTAACTTTAGGAGGTGGGAACAGAATCATGGAGAGACACATAACAACCCACACTTGAAGACACTGAAGCCCCTTCTCTGCCCTCACACCTCTTCCTACCCACAACCAGAGCCCATGGAAACCAGGAAATTAGGGCAAACGCAGTCCCGGGGGGCCAGACCTAGGCAAGGCTGGTCGAGGGGGTGGAGCAGGGTGGGCGTGGAGAGGGGACACGCCGCGGAGAGGGGGACATGCGTGGGAAGGGGGGAGAACACAGCATGGGAAGAGAGGGGACATGGCGCAGAGGGAGACACAGCCCAGGAAGAGGGGGACAGAGAGCGGAGAGGGGGCACAGTGTGGAGAGGGAGACACGGCGCTAGAAGAGTACACGCCGCACAAAGGGGTACACGGTGCGAAGGGGACACGGCGCGGAGAGGGGGACACAGCGCGGGAAGGGGGAGACACGGCGCGGCGCGAGGAGAGAGACAGGGGGGGGGGACACGTTGCGGAGAGGGGGCGCGGCGCGGGGAGGGAGACACGGCGCGGAGAGGGGGCGCGACGCGGGGAGGGAGACACAGCGCGGGAACAGGGGGGACATGGCGCGGAGAGGGGGCCGGCGCGGGGAGGGGACGCGCTCACGTTGCCGGCGGTGGAGAACACGCCGTAGGGCAGGTTGTGGATGGGGAAGTCCGAGTCCGTGGCCACCGGGATGAAGGACATGCTGACGAGCGGGACTGGCCAGGGGCGCGCGAAGCGAGCGGTGGCAAGCAGGCCGGGTTCTGCGAAGTTCGGACCTGCGGACTCTGCACTTCAAGCCCGCACCCGCCCCATCCGGCTCCGCCTCGGCCCCTGGGAGCCTGTTCCAGCCCGCGCCGCCCCATCCGGCCCATCGGGCCCGCCCCCACTGGCCTCAGCCCTCCCTCCCGAGAGCCAGCGGTCCAGCACTTCAGCTGGCCCCTGTCGTAGGGAGAATTCCCTGGCCTGTAATCCAGACTGCCATGAGGGCCAGCCGCAAGTTTCAGCTCAATGGAGCAGGTAACAAAATGGTCAGGAGGGGGCAGACCATGTGCCCAGGCACCCACATACTCACCTCCTGGCATCCCGGGGTCCCGCCTGCAGCATGGGGCGGGGGGAGTCCTGCAGGTGGCAGTGGTCCTGCCCTACAGATCACACACAGACTTCTTGGGGCTTCAGCCACCCTGTCAGGCTCGCTGGTTAGGGTTAGGGGTGCCCGAGTACTGTGCATATGTGCATACATATCACAAGAATGTGCTGTGTGCCACATGAATGTGCCCAGTGTGGCAGGTCCATGATTCATCCTAGGACCTCTGCCAAGGGAGTGGGTGGGGCCAGGTGGGTAAAGGGGACTGAGATGTGGTTTTCAAATGAACTTCCAAACCCCCATCTCTTCTTCCAATTCTTGGGGAGGACATGTACAGGCACAGTTACAGGATTCCGGAGAGAACACTGCCGCCCTCACGCTCTCACATTCCTCACTCGGCTGTTAGCATCTTTCGCCAGCTGGAGCGGCTGTGTTCAGGGTCAGTGCTTACGCAGGTGATCCACATAACCACCTTCTTTTCCTGGGCTCATGCTGGTCCAGAGGCAAAGTCCGGGTCTGAGACTGTATCTCCCTTCCAGGACAGAAAGTTAGTTTGAGCCCACAGTCCCAGCTCCCTGGGATGCAGAGAGCAGCACATTCTTCCTTAGAGGGATCCTGGGAGAACAACATCTGAGTGACAGAATGCAAGTGGTGTTTGCTTGGAGAACTGCTGACATCCCTCAGAAGTGAGGAGTGCAGGTCAGGTTGTGAAGAGACAAGAGGCACTGACTGTTACAAAACCTGTCCAGAGCCTACAGGACTCAGGGACCCAGTGAACTTCTACCAGGAAGAACAGAAAACGCAACACAGGGAAGCACTGTTGTTTTCCTTTTATTTAATCAAAGACCGGTGGATAAACATAAATACAGCACAATTACTTCAGATCATTCTTCATATTGTACACACAGACCAGGAACATATCTGAAAGAAACCTGTGGCCAGCAATGACATGCACACAGCTTTTCTTCCCTCGCTCAAACAAATGAAAACACACAAACTTAAAATCTTATCAACACACATTCTCCTGTGACAAATGATTCAGACATAAATAGTGGGTGCAAAGAAACTCTATGCTAACATATGTATAACCTTTGTTAATGAAAACAAAACAAAACAAAACCAGAAGCAGCCAAAATGATTAAGATACATTCAGTTACTGATGCTAGTGCCCCGAAGGGCATTCTCAGAAGAGATATCGTGCTGCAGAGAAAAGCTATATATACATACACAATGAGAAAATAAACTGCAAGATTAACGCATGCATGTTTAATACTGGAAAAATCACAGCCCTCCAAAATTTCTCCATGTTTGTTATAAAAGCCCTCTGCACTCAACTAAAATTAAAATGATCTTAAAAGGATAATACTTGTAAAGTTTACTTAAAAGTTTTCAGCCACAGAAACTGCAATGGAAATAAATGTTCAGAGTCATTTTCAAAACAAAAACAAAAATCTATTCTTCTGATGACATGCATGATTGAAAGGTCTATGCAAGATACATTGCTCTACATCCCAAGGACTAGGAAAAAAAAACCTCAAGTCAATTTTTAGTTTGCAGATGGTCAAAGGATTTTGTATTCCAGCAGGAGTTCAAATCTTCTGGATCTTTTCGCCAACAACTACTGGATTTTCTTTTCTGATTTTCTCAGCAGCATCGGCTTTGTAATTGTAAGAGCAATTGTGTACATCTGAGTAACGGTGCACACCACAGTAAACATTTCCACACCGGCATTCAAACCCTGAAAATGATTGATATGCACAAGTGAGTCGGATGGAGGTCCAAAATTAGGTTTCCTAACATAACTAGTGTGAAAGAGCGCCCACACCGACAGGGCAGCGCTCAAAAGAGACCCTCAGCAGGCATTGTCCAAGCTGCCGGCTGAGGCCGCATCTCCTGTGCCTGTCTGCCACAGCTTTGCACAGGAGCTGCGGCACAGCTTCTCTGCACTCACGTTTCTTTCCTGGGACGTAGCCACACTGACTTGCTCTCAGAGACAGGAAGGCTCACTGGAAACTGGGAAATCGTCTTCAAACCCCATTACCAGAGTGTGAAGAGCCTCTGAAGGCCCCTCTTTTTTTTTTTTTTTTCCTTTTTGGGTCACACCCAGCAATGTTCAGGGGTTACTCCTGGCTTTGCACTCAGGAATTACTCCTGGCGGTGCTTGGGGGACCATATGGGATGCCGGGGATCGAACCCGGGTCGGCCGCGTGCAAGGCAAACGCCCTACCCGCTGTGCTATCACTCCGGCCCCTCTGAAGGCCCCTCTTTAGTGTCCTGAGCTACCCTGCAGTGGAGACGCCACTCGACTGGGGTAGGACAGACTAGAGCCCGGCTGCCCGAGTGTCAAGTTGCTTAACTCATCAACACAGGCAAAGGAGTCTCTCTCAGCTGCAGCATCTGCAATTCTGAGTAACACATTACTGGAAGGATTTTATTCCTTCCAGAAATTTGTTACAAGAAAATCTCATATAAAGAACGTGGTTCAGTTCTTTCATAGAGATTAAAAGCTACAACTGATAGGGAAATAGCCAAAGGTTAAATGACAAAGAGATATATAAAGAGTGTGGATAGTCTTTAAGAAAATCGATCCCACTTCCCAATTTAGGGCCTTAGAAATGAAGCACAGGAATATTTTAAACACTGATGTCTGATGTAAACTTCTTTCACCACCGTTTTTTTTTTTTTTTCTTTTTGGGTCACACCCAGCGATGCTCAGGGGTTACTCCTGGCTTTGCACTCAGGAATTACTCCTGGCGGTGCTTGGGGGACCATATGGGATGCCGGGGATCGAACCCGGGTCGGCCGCGTGCAAGGCAAACGCCCTACCCGCTGTGCTATCGCTCCAGCCCCCTCACCACCGTTTTTTAAACTTCAAAAATAATCTGTGATTTCATAATAACAAATGAAAATTAAAACCAACAGTAACACTGGATGAGACAGATTGTCAAGAGGAAACTTACTTCATCTCGGATCCCTGAGTCTGAGAGACTCATCCCCGCACAGACTGTGGCTCTGAAAGGCTGCGCTGGCTGCTCTCGCCTCCTTGCAAGCACCTCTAGTTACAAGGAGCTTTGTGTTCACCTTCCCCACTCCCTTTCCTCTCTAACCCTTAGCTAGAGCCCCCTCTCCTCTCAGCGTCTGGGGCCAGTACTTCTTGCAGAAAACTCAGAATGCCATGAGGGACAAATGGAGCCTCTTGGCGGCAGCACTAGGCCAGGAGAGCAGCTCAGTGACCATGCCCTGTACCACAGTCAGATTCCCACACTGCCCATTCCCACAGCACCAATACTTAGCCAGCCAGACTTCTTGCCCTCCTGCTTTCCTCTGAGCTTCTGTTCATGCCTTTTGCCTGGAGTGCTGTTGCCATCAGTCTGGGCGGAGTTGGCCCAGACTGCGGAAGCATCCACCTACATGAAGCTTCCCCTGGTGAGTCTCTCCTCTTCTCTTACAGAACAGCACCCCTGAGCTGAATTCCCAGAGCAACTGATTTCACTACCAGGAAGCTGCTCTCTCTCCGCCTGACACAGAGAGTCCACTGAGCACCTTCTCTCTCCCTCTTCTCGAGTAACAGCAGCACCTGAAAGGTATTGGCTGGCCTGTGAGGACTCTCACTAGGGCTAAAGGAGAGCTAAGAACCATTTTCCAAGTCTTGATCCCTCACCACAGTCCACATTAGCCCTGCTAGCACAAAGCGCTTTGTGTTCACTAAGGATTGAGCTCACGCTCTGGTTCAAGAGCAAGCTCGGGAAGGCAGGTCACATCTTCCCCTTAGAGCCCGGCACAGTCACTAGACGGGGATGATACTCTCAATGCCAGGTGAAATCTTGAAAAAATGTTAAAAGCTATTTCATTTTTGGGATACATAATTAAAACAACTTTTATTTCCTTGAAGAAAAAAATGGAAGCATATTAAGTATTGCCTGTCATGGAAACAGAATAATCTAAGGGGTGACTATGTTATTCTAAAACACAATCCCACTTTGTTCACTTCATTCCAGCCCTTACCAGTTAGTCCCACTTTCTTCCTGCACATGAAACAGCGATTCTTTTTTTGTTTTGGTTTTTCAAGAGACTTGCTTTGCTCCTCAGATGGCTGCTGTGCTGTATCTGATACTGAAGCTGACAAAAAGAGGAAGGTGGAGAAATTTAATTACTCAGTAAAATTTTGCTTTTACTATTTTAATAAGTAAAATTACCTGGGAGGTCACTGTTTCCACACCCCTCACCCCCATAGACCAGAGACCAGCCGAAGAAGATCTGATTTCCTGTTGGGTAGAGGCTCAAATGAAAAGGCAGGTAGTCAGTGGGACACTTTCTGTGAAATGCATGTATGCACAGGAGACAGACAAGCATACAAAGTTGAGAAGGACTGATATGTCAACAGGAACTCTAGAAGGCACAGTATTCATTCATTCATTCATTCATTCATTCATTCATTCATTCATTCATTCATTTACTTATTTATATGCTTTTTGAGTCACACTCAGAGGTGCTCAGGAGTTAATCCTGGCTCTGTACTCAGGAATTACTCCTGGAGGTGCCTGGGTGACCACATGGAATGTCAGGGATCAAACCCTGGTCACCTGCGTGTGCAAGGCAAATACCCCAGAAGGTGCAGTATTTCTAATTTATCTAGTAGCTGTACACCTGCTCGCTTGGATATTCTAAGGGAGTGGGCAAGAAAATAATCACATGGTGGGGCTGGAGTGATAGATAGCACAGCAGGCAGGGCATTGGCACTGCACGCGGCCAACCCGGGTTCGATTCCCAGCACCCCATATGGTCCCCTGAGCACTGCCAGGAGTAATTCCTGAGTGCATGAGTCAGGAGTAACCCCTGTGCATCAAGGGGTGTGACCCCCCCCCCCAAAAAAAAAGAACCACATGGAAACTTCTTACAGTTTAGTGGTCAGAACGATGCAAATTTCTCAATGAATATGAGAAAAATGAAGTGAAATCAAGATTCAATGAAATTATTAAATATGCTTAAAATTCTCAGCATGTTTCACATGAAACCTCAAAAATGCTAGGGAGTAATACAGGGAGAATAGGATACTGTAATGATTACAACAAAATGCTGCATTCAGGGAGACCAAGCTGCCAGCTGTCCTTCAGCCTGACCACTGACACTCCCTGCTGTCTCTGGTGTCCTGAAGTCAGGGGCTGCGCCTTCAATCTGCTCCTAGACAGTGCCTCAGCAGGACCAGGCTCCCAACCTCTACCTCAGATCAGCAGAGAGCCCCTTCAGGGCACCACAGTGCAAGCAGCCCAGCACACTGGCACATGCCAACTCCCCCACCCCCTGCCCCCGACACTGCACACAACCAATGCACAGGTCCCCCTTTGAGCACCCTTCTTTCCCCTAGACCTCCTCTGTGTTAGGTGAAGCCACCAAGTGGCTCCTCAGTGGCACTGCATGCCAGCACACGCCACTCATCTGTGCTGCTTCCCTGGGCTCAACACCTCCGGGGGCCAGAACTGCATGACCCTGCTGGCTGCAAGTCCTAGCTGCTGCTCCTCCACTCTCAGCACAAGCAGTCCCGGTTACTGTCCACTGAACTGACTGACAGAATCACCCACTTGCAGTCCTGATGGCCATTTATTTTCCCGACTATACCGAGGACAGAGGGCACAAGCAGAACCAAGCAGCAGTATTCCACCGAGATACTGAGAAGATGCACAGGATAGTAAGGCAAATGCTTTATTCCGAAACACAATGGACACATAAACCCTTCTTTCTCTCTTTTTTCCTTTTAAAAGTTTTTGGGCTATACCCACTGTGTTCAACACTTACTCCTGGCTCTGTGCCAGGGATCACTGCTGGCTTGCTTGGGGGGACCACATGGGGTGCATGGGATTGAACACAGCTCAGCTGTGTGCAAGGCAAGCACACTGCCTGCTGTACTATTGCTCCAACCCCAACAATCCCTTTTTTTTTTTTTTTTGCTTTTTGGGTCACACCTGGCTCTGCACAGGGGTTACTCCTGGCTCATGCACTCAGGAATCACTCCTGGCGGTGCTCAAGGGACCATACGCGATGCTGGGACTCGAACCCGGTCGGCCGCGTGCAAGGCAAACGCCTTACCCGTTGTGCTATCACTCCAGCCCCCAACAATCCCATTTTTAAAAAAGGCCAAAGACAGAACCTGCAACAGAATGAGTGCCCTTAGCAGTCAGGAGCGCATTATATACTCAGTGACAACTATAGGAAACAGTGGCCCTCATTGAGAAGGCAGCGATTCTGTTCTCCTTGCAGGCCCAAGGTCTGTGTGGGTGGCCTCAATGAGAACAGGACGGGAGCCAAGGCTTCTGGCCCCAGGGCACTACCCACCAAAGTCTACGAACAACTGCTTTTAAGGAGGACCACATTCAAGAGCAACAAGGCCCTCTGGTGTGGATCCTGTTGGAAGAGAAAAGTGCAGAGAAGTAAACGGTGAATGTGCAGAGCCATTTGGCACTCCTGCATGGGGCTGCTCTCACACACAACACAGCTGAGACTGAACCTGCCACAGGAGCAGGCCCTCCACCTAGACCACACACCTGCTTGGTGGGCCTCAAAGTCCTGGCAGCTCTCCTGGCAGCACTGGCCCGTACTCTTGGGGGTGGGGGAGCAGCCTCTGCCATGCTCTGCAGTGGGAAAAGACCCAGCATAGTGACTCAGCATAGACTCAGCATGAAGGTGCTGTGACCCCCACCCACTGGGACAGTGAACCCCCTTCTCCTTAGAATATAAAAGGAGAAGCTAGAAAAAGAGACCTTTCAAAATTACTGCTATATCCAACATCCTTCACAGAGCTCAAAAATTCAAATGAAAAACAGGTTTGTATTATGGAGTAAGCAGTATCCTAAATGAGACATACACATTTGATTTTTATCTTACAGCAGTCCTGTTTTGAGTAAAAACAAACTTTCTCTCTTTAAACTGCAGTAATATAAAAAAGCAGTAGAATAAGTGCCAAGAAAAGTATAACCTACCAGTGTGTCCTCTGCTTTCAGTGGGCAGAGAGCTCTGTTCCAAGTGCTCCCAACACACACATTCACATACACCCCAGCAACTCTAAAGACAAGAGCAGCTACGTGGGGGCAAAAGCGAGTTTTATTCCTTGCCTGAAACTGTAACAAAACCCAGTAACCATCTTTGAACTGTCCATCTTGACACCTGGCTGCTCCCTCCAAGTCTAACCCCTACACAGTTGGTCCTGAGCAAACCCACTTCAATGATCCTAATTTTTAAAGGAGAGGTTGCAGCAAAATAAACCACCTTTCATAAAATGTATTCTTTCAAGTGTCCAACTGGGTAGATTTTTAAAATACTCAGAAGGCTGAGACAGCACCAGCATGAATTAATTCCAGAACATGCAGGTCATCTCACAGCCCCAGTCAATTTGGTTGGTGTTAGACAGCTCTGAGCAAGCAACCTTTCTGTGTGCATTGGCCTGTTGTGGGCATTTCCAGCCATGGAATACAGCTGCTGTGCTTCTCTGATTAAGGTGCTTGGGAAATTCTCCAGCCTGCAGCAGCCATCAGAGCTTTCTCCCCTTCGATGGCTGAGGAGCACTTCCAGACACTTGGGCTACTGTGGAAAATGCTGCTACTAACTTCTCACTCATGTGTCTGTGTGGACACGTTTTTTTAACCTCCTGGGTTGCAGGATAGAATTTCTGGATTAAGTTAACTTGTCTTTCAGAGTAAACAACTTAGCTACCATGCTGCTCCCCAAAGTAGCTGCATTATTTCACATTTTCAACAACAAAGCACAAAGGCTCCCACTTCTCTCAGCAATACTTGGTCATCTGCACATCTTCTGTTAAATGTCCATTCGTATTCTTGACCCCTTTAAAAATCTGGCTTTAATTACTGAATTCTATTAATGGATTTTTATCACATACAGGATCTTGTATAGGCAAGTATTTTGCCAATTCTATGGGTTGACTTTTCAATCTCCTAAAATCATCCCTTTAAGCAAAAAAGCTTTTCATTTTGATGTAGTTCCATTTACTCATCTTTGGTTACATTTGGTTACATTTTATTTTTTGGATTTTTGGGGCCACACCCAGGGATGCACAGAGATCACTCCTGGCGGTGCTTGGGGGACCATATGAGATACCAGGCATCGAACCTGGGTCAACTGCATGCAAGGCAAAAACCCTACATGCTGTACTATCGCTCCAGCCCTGGTTACCTGTGCTTTAGCTGTCACTATCAGAGAAACGGCCAGATCCAAGCTCACAAAGGTTTATAACTCTTTTATTTGATGTCTTAGCTCGCTATGCCTGCAGGATGGTACTTAGGTACTTAAGCAACATCCTCACAATCAACAGCCTATTTTCCCTCTTAGTAGTTCAATTCTCAGAATAGCTAAGCAACTCATGCTTCTAACAGTCTGTTGGCTTCAGTACTTTAAGTTATCCACAGAGGACAACCCCTTCCTTGCCGCCTGCTGAGGTGCTCTTCTATCTCCCATCTGCCCCTCTTGCATTTGGATCCTGTGATACGGATTCAGACATCTTTAGGGATACACTTTCCACATCAGCAATCTACCCACAATTTCTACATGAACTCACTTAATTTTGAAACATCAGTTCTAATCACCTGTATACCATATTAATGTCTTTCCTGCAACTGAGAGCTTGAATACTGCCCTGTTCATGTGCCTGTCCAGTGGAAAACTATGTCTCAGCAAGTTCTCTATTTCTACTTTAAAAATATCCCTCAGGGTCAAAATGATAGTACTGCAGATAGGGCACTTGCCTTGACACAGCCACCTGGGTTCAATCCCTGGCACCCTATGATTCCCCAAACTCCGCCAGGAATAATTCCTGAGCACAGAGCCTGGAGTAAGTCCTTTGCACCACTGGGTGAGGCCCAAAAACCAAAAACATAAGGTATCCCTCACCTCTGTCCTTGCCTAAACTTTTCTACTTAACGAAGAGAAAAAATTTATTCAACTTGTAATATTTACTAACTTTATCATAACACTCGGATATTTTTGCATTATAAAGAGGGTACATTTTTGGGGCTGGAGTGATAGCACAGCAGGTAGGGCTTTTGCCTTGCACGCGGTCGACCCGGGTTCGATTCCCAGCATCGCGTATGGTCCCCTGAGCACCGCCAGGAGTGATTCCTGAGTGCATGAGCCAGGAGTAACCCCTGAGCATCGCCAGGTGTGACCCAAAAAGCAAAAAAAGAAAAAAAGAGGGTACATTTTCTTATAAATTGGTAAATTATGGCAATCATTTCTTGGGCATGAAATCACTAGCTCCAAGTGTGAGCTGTCACAAGTTGATGCTAAGATTGCTTCACTCCCTGGGCCAGGCCTTTCGCTGAAACCAGGCCAAGAGGTAAACAAGCCTCATCCTTGAGAAGGCAGCTTCTCACAGGCTGCACAGGCTCACCTGGGCAGCCTCTTCAGACTCAAGTAGCAAGGTAGAATGGAACTAATGAAGTCCAGGTTTCCTATAGCCTCTGAAATAGCCAACTCTGTCCTCTGAGAAAGACTTTGAGGAAGTATCAAGTCTTCTAAGATCATGTCCTCCACAGCAAGGGAGAGGCACCATTACCCACAAACACAGCACCTGACATGTGTCACATGTGGCAAAGGGGGCGCTGCAATCTCACTCAGCAGTCAAACTGCAGTCCCCCAGATAGCAGTAGCCCCATGTTGTTTGGAGAGGAAATACTCCTGAAACTGCCTCCAATAGTAAAAGGTCTGAGTGAAGCATTCATTTCTCAAAGTAAACAACTTTTACACATACTATCTGTGTGTTGAGAACCTAACTAGCCACACTGAGAAGATCAAAGATGGCTCCTGGGGAGCAGCACTGGTGTCTGGGCACATCATTCACCATACATGTGTGTGTAGTCGGAACAGTGCCGGCCATGAGGTGCTTGCACAGCTCCATGGGAAAGGCAATGCGAGGCCCACCTTGCAGGTCTTCTGCTTCAGGCACTGCTTTGTCCACAGATGTGCTGTCCAATTGGGAAGAGGCTACAGATTCTGCTAAAAGTGACTGATTGGACACAGGGCTAGAAAAGCAAGAATATGTGAATATTAGAAGATCATGATGCATAAAGTATCTTAACAACTAAGAGTTCAATGGATCGGGGCTGGAGTGATAGCACAGCGGGTAGGGCGTTTGCCTTGCACGCGGGCCGACCCGGGTTTGATTCCCAGCATCCCATATGGTCCTCTGAGCACGGCCAGGGGTAATTCCTGAGTGCAGAGCCAGGAGTGACCCCTGAGCATCGCTGGGTGTGACCCAAAAAGGAAAAAAAAAAAGTTCAATGGATCTAAGAGATGGTGAGGAAAAGAATGAACACAAAGGAATATTTCTTTTTCAAATGTAGGAGTACTGCTATTTATTCAGCCATTGATTAAGCTGATTGAATTGGCATGAACTCCACCAGAGGCACATTTTTATCACTGACAAGGAACCACAGTTTTGATTCAGAGACACAATTTGGACAAGTTTGTGCTTTGGAAACAAGAAGCAGTGTAGCCTTTGTGTCTGGATTCACTGAATGAAAAGCGGCCTGAGTCATACTTACACAGCCTTGACACAAGCCATAAGAGATACAACTTGCAGATCATAACAAAATATTCCCTACTGTACTGGGAAACTCTGCTTTCCAAAAGCAGAGTAAAAATGTAATTTCAGTTTTCTCATGACGTGACTTTAAAGTCACATCATGGAAACATCATAAAGAAAGTCACTGTCACTGTCACTGTCATCCCGTTGCTCATCGATTTGCTCGAGCAGGTACCAGTAACATCTCCATCGTGAGACTTGTTGTTACCGTTTTTGACATATCGAATACGCCACAGGTAGCTTGCCAGGCTCTGCCGTGGGAGCGAGATACTCTCGGTAGCTTCCCGGGCTCTCCGAGAGTGTCGAAGGAATTGAACCCTGGTCGGCCGCCTGCAAGGCAAACGCCCTACCCGCTGCACTATCGCTGCAGCCCATAAAGAAAGTACATAGTATAATACGAATAAATCTGAAAATTACACCATTATACCAGAGGTTCCCCAACTTATTTGACCTACTGCCTCCTTTTCAGGGAAAACAAAATGGAATTTCACATTCTGTAAGTGAGCAAAAAGAAAACGCCCTATGGCCAAAGAGCGAACTTAACACCTAGGGGTTGAGTACCACCAAATCGATACTTGAGCACAGAGGCAGGAGTAGCCCTCAAGCACCACCAGGTGATCTGAAAACATTCCCTCCTCCCGCTATAAACCCAATCCCCAATTCTACAGAAGGCCCCTACTGCTCTCTCATTGTTCCAACGCCCCCTGGAGGCACTACAGACCTCTTAGGAAACACAAAGAGAAGTTGGAACTACTTTAACACAGAATAAGCTAATATCAGAAGTTAACATAACTGAAAAGGGAACCATCACCCACTGCCACCCCAAAGCAAAAACAATGGAAAGCATTTTCTTGCTGATCAGTTGGTTCTCTTCCTAAGTGGAAGCCTTCATCATCCAAGTTCCCAGACTCCTTACCTGGGCTGCATGGATGAAGACGTGGACTCTAAGGCTGACCGAGCAGCTGCAACCCCACCGTCCGAGCACGGGCCAGGCAGAGAGTCCGATAGGCTGCTCACAGAGGCTGCTGCAAAACAAACACACACCATGAGCAACACTGCCCCGAGCAGCCCCACCTCTGCCAAATCAAACCAGCTTCTCTCACACTATGTAATGGGTAGGTTTGTCACTGCTATAATTTCCCCAACTGTTTTCCAGGCAAAGTACATTAATTTAATTTTTTATTCATTTTTGCTTTTTTGGGTCACACCTGGCAATGCACATGGCTCATGAACTCAGGAATTAACTCCTGGCGGTGCTCAGGGGATCCAGGGGACCATACGGGATGCTGGGAATCGAACCCGGGTCAGTCATGTGCAAGGCAAATGCCCTACCCGCTGAGAACCACTGGAGAGGCCATGCTTTGCACGGGACGTACAGGCTCTCATATACAACTTCCTGAACAAAACCCCACCTCAACTCCAGAAAAATTTCAGGGAACTGCACCCAGCAATTTCCATATAGAGGCAGCCCACTCTCTCTATGGAAGGAAGGATTTCTCTAGAGACTATTTGTGCCAAGTTAAACCCAAACTTCCCTTCTAAAATCATGTTGGTTTCCAATGTCAAACAGTTGAGAGAACCCAGTTCTTCTTTTAGCCCTGATTTCCAAGGCAGCCCTCCATGCCTAAAGTATGCCTCTCTTTGAACAAGGCAACAGCTCCTAAGCACAGCAGGTAAGACTGGGAAATGAATCTGTAGTTATTCTTAACAGGAAGGGATATTTTTCTTCCTGTTTCCCCACCACTGACTATACATTCCAAAATTTACTAATAGGAATATAGTAACACAGATAATATGTGAGAGTGAAAAAGCATTTGGGGCCAGAGCAACAGCAGAATGGGCAGGATGTCTGCTTTGCACATGGCCAACAGTGTTTCATCCCCAGTACCACATCTAGTCTGAGTCCCACGAAGAGTGATGCTTGAGCACAGGGTCAGGAGAAAGCCCTAAGCACTGCCAGGTGTGGCCCCAAAAGAGAAAAACTTTTTTTTTGCTGGGGGGGGGGGTTGGGAGGGGTTCAAAAACAAACAAAGATTTTGGGCACTACCCAAGGTTCCACAATTATGAATTCTGCTTGTTCTAACCAAATTACTTACCAGGTGGGCTTATTCTGCCATTACTACTATTCTGTCTTTGAAGGTGTTCTTTGTAGCACACGGAACACATGCCATTTGTCCGAGGATTCCCATAGAATCCGCAGCCAGTAGAACAAAGCATAGGCACTTGGCTGTGATTAGTTTCTTGAGCCATGTTCCTCTGTTACACACCTGAAATGTACACAGGATTGTCAAGAGCTCAGAAAACAAACAATGATCTTTTTATTAAAACATGCATCATAATAGAGGTCAGATGATAGTACAGTGGGCGAGGTGCTTGCCTTGCAGGCGTCCAACCCAGGGGTTAGATCCCCAGCACCCCACAATTGTCTCCCGTGCCCTGTCAGGCATGATCCCTGAGCACCGAGCACAGAGTAAGCCTTGAGCACTGCCAGGTGTGACCCCAAAACCAAAATAAAAAAAAAGTAAAACCCCACATCTAAAACCCCTAAGCAACTTCATGCCTCTCCCTCAAGGCCCAGGACTAAGAGAAAAATAAGGACCACAGAAAATACACTGAGCCTCTTTTTCAGCACCTCTTTACAACCAGGCCTTTTCTGGTTCCCAAAGGAAGAAGAACTGGAGAAAGCTTTGGCTCTGAAAAACTTGCACCATCAGAATGTTAAGAAAAACTCTGCGTCTAGTTCAGTTCAGGCCCTCCTAGTAAAAAATATATACATTTTAAGTTTTCTCTAGGTTATACTATTAATTTTTAATATTATTAGGTTCCATACTATTAATTTTTAAGCATTTAAAATTTTGCTTGAAGTCTGTGTCAACCTAATATGTTTTCAAAAACATTTAACAACAAAGTAACAAAAAAATGCATTTAACATATCATCAGCGCTGGCAAAAGATCTGGAAAAATGGGTGGAATACTGGTATAGAGAAATTGGTCCAAACCTTTTGGAAAGTTAATTCAGCAATTCACCTCCAAGAACAAGCGCTGCAGAAAAAAGTCCTCTGAACTAATCTCTTCCCCAGAGGTCTTAGGAGAACCAAATAGGTATAATCATAACAAAGAATATATACAAGGGATGGGAACTCAATATATAAACTGAAAATAAATGTTCAACAGAAAACTTTTAAAGTGCTTCTGTCATTTACAGTATTTTTAAATCCTTTTTGACAGAGAAAAATGTTAGTGATGAATGAAAAGGCAGAGCAGCTGCATGAGCACCAAGCTGCCAATTAGGACAAAAGAGTATCAATCATCAAAGGAGGAAAAAGTAGAACCCAGAATGAGAGTTCATACCTCTCTACCTTTTCTGTACTTCTGAATCCTGTCACAAGAAGATACCACTTGCCTAACTGAAAGGAAAGCACTTGCTTATTCTTTAAATACTCAGAAAGCAAACCAACAAGACTGAGGCGCCTTTGAAAACCACAGGAAGACACGCGATTACAGCAGATGGAGGAACTGTGTGCACCATTTCCCCCAGAAAGGCCTTCTCTGGCATGGGTAGGGTGACAGAAGGTACTGACTGGTTCATCCTGATTCTATAAGGTCTTTGAGTAAAAGGAAGGTCACTCCACAGTGGGTGGGTGTGGAATGAGAGACCTAATACAGAACTTCCTGGAAGGGTATCTCTAAACAGGATGACTGTTGCTCCAGACACCCCTAAATGACTAAGCGACAGAAGGCGGCTGATTTGACCCTTACCTCTAAATTACTTGAGCAAACTACTGAGGGTCGAGGGGCACAGCAAATTTCATAACCAATGGTGGATTATAAAATGAATCAACAGGCTCAGCATTTGCCTTTAAATGGAAATGTCCTGTTCCACAGAGATATTCTGACTTTTAACCAGGAACTGGGAATCTTGCCCGGTCATCTGAGAATTCCCATCTTCAACACACTCTCTAGAGACTGCACAAATACAAAAAAATAACCAGGGTGGCAGAAGGCGGTGAGTATCTCATTAAAACAATGTCTTGCCTGTGTTCATGAGGGTTAACAGGGTGCACGTGCAGTTTGGGAATCATGTCTTGCAGCCAGTATGTGGTGGAACCAAGATTCAAACCCCCAGGTCTAAAATCATGAGTCCCGTAATAAGCATTGCCCCCTCCCCCCAAAAAAAATAAGCATTGCCCCCATGGACACTCTCCTCCTAACACTGCCTCTTAACTGTGCGGGTAAGTGGCCTCAGAAGCCCAGAAAAAGGAGATGAAACCCTAAGGGATCCTTGCCACATTAGGACAGGAGAGCCACACCCAAACGGTTTAACAGCATGCTCCTTGTCAGCTGGCAAACTCATAGGAAAAGCACCATCTCATTAAATTTGGTCTCAAGACAACTAATCTCTAGCTATTCAGATCTGACTGATGGGCAGTAATCAAGCTGCGAAAGGAGCTGCTGCTATATCAATCTGAGGAAAGCAGCACAGGTAATGAACCAGTATCTTTGAAGCACCGATGTAGGAGAACACAATGCTCCTTAATAGAAACCATGCTGAGGGAAGGCTAGCACAGAGCTCCTTGACAGGAACAGGTCCAGAGTTTTTAGTTTCTCACTGTACAACAATGGGATCCTTGCAAAGTCCTGGGCATCAAGTCTAGGTTGATGTGGGGAAGCTGTCTTCAATGTCAGTACCCATCTGAAGAACAACACATTCCCCTGTAGCATCTCATTGATGGAACACACAGACTATGAGAGAACTTCAGAGACAGCCATCAAGCTAGACTTTCCTTAAAGAGATCTGCAAAAATGGCAGCAACAAATCATTGGGGAGACGGGATTTTCTCCAAAATATTTTTGCTTTGTATTGCTTTGAGAGCCAACCCAGCAGTGCTTAGGGGTTACTGTCTAAGCAGGGTGCGGGAAACCAGGTGGTGCCAGAGACTAAACCTGGGCCTCCTTGCATGCAAACTCTGCATATCCTCCCTACACAAAATATCTTTAAGTGTAGTAATGATTCTCTTGTGAGTTCTTTCCCCCTCAGGTTTAATCTGTAATCTCATTATCATTAGCTGTACCCTGCATCAATTAGGGCTTTTCAGAGTGCTTCTGTAGAGCAGAAAGGCCCGGGGCTCTGTCATAAACGGGGTCTTCCCAATGTAGGCAGCATTTCTTCAAAGAACAGATACTCAATCCCATTCAAGACATCAAATGGAGTGACAACTTTAAGAAGTGGGAGATGAGACAGAAAGTACTATTTTAAAATGCTCTTTCTGGGACTGGAGAAATAGCACAGAGGTAGGGCGTTTGCCTTGCACGTGGCCGACCCGGGTTCGATTCCCAGCATCCAGTATGGTCCCCTGAGCACTGCCAGGGGGTAATTCCTAAGTGCAGAGCCAGGAGTAACCCCTGAGGATCGCCAGGTGTGACCCAAAAAGAAAAAAAAAAATCTCTTTCATTTGGGGGCTGGAGAGGTAAGACAATGGACAGGGGACTTGCATTGTATGTGGCCAACCAGGGTTCCGTCCCTGACATCCCATATGGTTCTGTGAGCACTGCCAGCAGTAATTTCTGAGCACAGAGTCAGAAGTAACCCCCGAGTACTGCTGGCTGGGTGTGATGCTCATGGCCAAAACCCAAAAACCCAACAAAAAAGGCCCTTTTGGGACAACAGAGAAAAAGACTGAGCAATAATGTTCTCACGTACCAGCGGATGTGTGCTTCCTGTGTGTGCTGGTACAATGTGACACTGTAGAAGAGGTTCTCCCACTGGCCAATGGGCCCATTTCTCAGTGTATCTATATCCCAAATTCAGAAGCACCCAGAAAAAAGTCTATTTCCATAAAAACACATAATTAATTACAGATTACAAGTCTAGCATCACCATCAAACTTTAATGTCATCAGATCTGTTGCTTTTAAATGGTAAGATTAAAAATTTAAAACATGTAATTTCCCAAAGCGACTACTGGGGAAACTACTCTGCACAGCAGCAAATTAATGCTTTTCATGAAGCCTGGAGGAATAGTTCAGTGATTCAGGGCACCGGCCATAAAAGCACATGAGTTCTAATCTCCTGTGTCCCACATGTGCCAAGCTCAATCCTGGCACTACAATTTCTTGCCACACCACACTTACTGTTTGCAAGCACCACATATAGGGCATGACCCCAGCAAAGCATCACAGCTGAGAAGATCAGCCAGCACCATGGTGAGAAAGTGTGAGCACCACCATAACCCTCACCAACATAACCAGGAGTACCAGGAATTGAATTGGTGCTTTAACTAAGGGGGCGGTGCCCCTGCTAACTAAAGGAGCTAAAACCTCAGTCAGCATGTGGCCAACTGTGTAGCCCCAAAGCCTTCTTTATTTCCGATTCAATGTGCGACCCTGGGGAGTCACTGTAGAACCACAGTTCTTGACAAAGGGACAGCCTGCTACTTGGTCCCAATACTCCTCCCCTCATTGCAGAGCTGGCGCTGACCCAGCCATATTTCTAGAAGAAAATAATCAGATAGTACACTGGGTAAGGCACTTGCTATGCACATGGCTGACCCGGGCTCGATCCCTGGCATCCAATATTGTTCCCAGAGCACTGCCAGAAGAGATCCCTGAGTGCAGAGCCAGGAATAAATCCTGAGCAGCACTGGGTGTAGCACAGAAACAGAAAAACAAATGAACAAAAGTTTAAAAAGTAGCAAACTGCTAAAACTCAGAGCTGAGAGAGTAGGATGCAACACACTAAAGTGTGAGTTTCAAAAAGCTCCTGACTACATGCCCATCAGCCTCCCTCAACCACACACCCTTCACAGCACTGCCCTAAGATTCTTGGGGTGTAGCACACGTTCCCACTAGATTCCTGAAGGCCTACACTGATCTCCAGGACAGTCAGTTCCAATCTCCCTCAGCTAGCACATCTGAGACCCAGGCGTGAAAGCACAGTGCATTCCTCTACTGACTCCTAAACCACCGAGCAAGGCTTACAAACTCTAGCTAAACTAACACATCTATCAGTCTATATGACGCACACCTGTACTTTCAACCACCTCATCTATACAGACAATGCATTCCTCTGTGGAGAATCAGCCCACTTATATTAACATTCCTGAACTCCAAAGAGAAAACAATTTGGAAAGTGGAGGATTCCAACTGGTGCTTAGAGGGTCTGGGGGCCTCTTCCAAGGATTCTCAGCCAAATGAGCTGATGCCTCAATGCAGAAGCCCAAGGACGCAGTACTACTCGGGACCTGCAATACCAGGGAGTGCCCCAACCATGGCAGCAGAGGTTGGAAGTTGGGGGCCCTGCCTCTGAGGCTGTACCCAGTCATGCTCTGGGTACCATGTGGTGGTGACACATGAACCAGGATGGCTGCTGTGTTCAAGGAATGTGCCTTAACCCATATTCCCTCCCTGAAGGAAAATTTTATGAGGAAACGTGAAGAACAAAAAATTAGAACCCTCATCTGCCCCCTCATCTGCAAAAAAACACCCTAATCATTAAGGTAGATAATTTTTAGGAAGAGAAAAAATATTTTCTTCAGTGGGTAGATACATTATCAAAGAACTTTTAAAGAAACTGGCCTATCTAAAAGACAACTGCATTTAGGAAAAACAGTTCCTATTCTGAATTGTATGCTGACTACAAAGACCTACTGTTATTAACTGTAATTTAAATCAGTAGTTCCAACAACCATTTTGTATTAATTTCTAACATATATGTAATATAAATGTAAAAGGTCAAGAGTGAACTGCAAAACAAATACTAATCTAAAATGTAATCTTTTCCTTCACACTAATAAGCAGATTCCAATACTAAGATTTTGAAAAAAGATGCACGGTCACTAATGAGATACTTTGGTTATTAAATTCTGGTCTCCCCCAACCCGCCGACAGTATCCAACAGACCCTAGCCATGTCACCTCATGCTACCTTCGATGCACCTTCAGACGGTGCTAGGTTGCTATGCCCATTAGGGAGGGTTGCCAGGCTGAGGTCTACTCACACAGTTGAGGTTGAAGAGCAAACAGCTGTCCTGTATCTTGAGACAGACATTAGCTTCCTGCCTTCCCTATCCTCATAAGCAGCTACTTTAAAGTTTGAGTTTTATGCAAGAAAACATTTTAAAGCCTTCAGTGTTTTACTGCAGCAGACTCCAGATTCATTCCTGTAACACATGCAACAGGAAACAGAATTGAGACAGTTAACATTAACTACATTTTCATCATCTAAAAGTTTAGGAGTGCTTTCACTTGTAAAGAGTTGTGAAGATAAAGTTCGTAAACAAAACATTTCATTTGCTGAGATCAATGTACAATAATTTCTAACTTTAGTGTATTTTTCCCTTTACCTAACTACAGGATAGATAAAAAAATTGCTTTTTATAATCATCTGTACTAAAATAAGAAAAAAAAAAGAGATTTTTCTATTTTCAAAGGTTTAAGCTAATTGTTGGGTTTTGGTTTTTTTAAGCATAAATGGCCACCAACTAAAGAACCATCTTATAAAACAGTCAAGAGGGATGACCTCAGACACCTACAGAGGACCAAGGATTTGGAAGACCTGTCCAGAAGCATTTCATCAAAACGGTCAGACTACCTAGCTAATTACTTCCCCTTTACATGTATAATATGGGCCTCAATTTCTACAATAAGTTTTAGGAAACAGTGTTTCACAAACACAGTAAACTTACTTATATTAGCCACAGGGCTTAAAAACACTGTAAGAAAACATTCACTCATATTTCACTGCCTCAGTTCTAACCTGTCATTTAATGCTGACATTTTTATATTTGCTGCTATAGAAGACAACTAAAAGTTTAGGGTTCATTCAAAATATCTCAGAGGTTTCTTTATAATCTTACTTATACTGTACATATGAATTAACTTAAGAATCCAAACCCCCGGGGCCGGAGCGACAGTACAGTGGGTAGGGCGTTTGCCTTGCATGCGGCCGACCCGGGTTCGATCCCCAGCATCCCATATGGTCCCCCAAGCACCGCCAGGAGTAATTCCTGAGTGCAAAGCCAGAAGTAACCTCTGAGCATCGCTGGGTGTGACCCAAAAAGAAAAAAAAAAACAAACAAAGAATCCAAACCCCCAGAAAAGTAGCTGGAGGCTGAAGATATATAGTACAGCAAGTCAGGTGCTTGCCTTGTATGCGATCAACGTAGGTTCAATTCCTGGCAAAGCATACAATTCTCCCAAGAACTGAGGGGAGTTCCCTAAGCACAGAGCCATGAGTAAACACAGATGGGTATAAGCCCAAACAAAAACAAAAGCTGTAACTTGGTAAAATAACTTTCACACAAGTTGAAATATTTGTCCAAAAGTTTAGCTGTTCTATAGCTGAACTGGTAAAACTTTCTGATTTTCACGCCAGGTTTAAATGAACTGGCAGTATAAAACAAGTGCAAGACGTCAGTTGTCTATACGGGTGATGAGGGGAGAGTACGTTCTCTGTGAAATGATTATCAATTATTCTGGAGCAGCAGACATGTCCCAGGAAGCTGCCTTGTACACTGATTCCTTAACCCACCCTGAAAAGCAGATGCACTCATTACCAATTTTGGACTGAAATTGGGAGCAGTAAAGAAGCTGCTTAGAACCAGAGCTAGTAAAGAGCAGAGATCAGACACAAATCCAGATTTATCTGCCTCCAAAGCAATGCAAAGCAGTGCTCTTGAGCACTAGTCTAAATGAGAGGTAGGCAAGAGATAGACAGCAGGCAGGGCATGTGCCTTGCATGTGGCCAAACCACGTTCAATTCCTGGCATCCCAAATGGTCCCCCAAGCTCCGCCAGGAGTGATTCCTGATTACAGAGCCAGGAGTAACTCCTAAGCATTGCCATGTGTGGCCCCAAAACTTAAAAGAATAATAAAATAATGAAATACATTAGAGGGAATGTGTCCATCCATAATGCCCTGGTTTAGAACTGGTTTCATATTTTGAACCAATTTCTGGGTTTTGTGAGTCTCTTTCCACTGCGCCAGTTATATGG
The DNA here is from genome assembly GCF_027595985.1 of Sorex araneus. Classification (NCBI taxonomy): domain Eukaryota; kingdom Metazoa; phylum Chordata; class Mammalia; order Eulipotyphla; family Soricidae; genus Sorex; species Sorex araneus. The sequence goes on from NC_073307.1 coordinate 60,453,223, forward strand.
GTGTTCTAAGAGCCACGGGGTATATTGTCCAGGAAACTTGTCTTTTTTTAAGAATCAGCTGCTAGAGGGGGCTGGAGCAATAGCACAGCGGGTAGGGCGTTTGCCTTGCACGCGGCCAACCTGGGTTCGATTCCCAACATCCCATATGGTCCCCTGAGCATGCCAGGGGTGATTCCTGAGTGCAGAGCCAGGAGTGACCCAAAAAGCAAAAAAAAAAAAGAATCAGTTGCTAGAAATGGAAGTGAGTTACTCAGAGAAACACCAAAAAAAAAAAAAAAAAAACCCACCTCATACTGAAGAGCTGTTTATTGTTCACAGTACAAGTCTCAGAGGACAAATTCCAGTTCAAAATAAAATACCTAACAAATGTAAAAATTCAAGAGCTGAAAGAGATGAGTTTGTGCAATTAAGTATCTGAACCTCAACTACCGCTGTAATAATCCACTCAGGCAAGTTTAGCAGAGTGTTCCAATTCTTGGTGGATAGCAATCTGATGAGTCTCAAGGATCTCTTCCACAAGTTACTTATTACAAAAGAAAGGATAATCACTTTTATGTGGAAGAACATTAACCAAAAGGTTAATAACCCTTGTCATGTCAGCGACAAGGGGCAAGGTGGGCCTGTGCTCCTAATGCTACCACGGAGCCCACATCAGGAGTACAGCACTACTACCAAGACCACCCTGCTACCCAAAACCACCAAGACACTTAGACACCCAGACTGAGGGGCAACTTCCACCCACACGGACCAATCAAGTCAGGACTGGCTTCCTCCAAGTCTAAGGAAATGTTCCTGCATACAGAAGAGAAGACAAACTGAACACACTTAGGATTCTGAGACGGTTCCTGAACTGGAAGAGGGAATATCACTGAGACACCTGAAGCAATCTCAATCTGCGTGCCACTGGTGCTCAGTGTTCTCATTGGGTAATGGACACAAAGCACACAGAAGAATGTCCTTCTCCTCAGAAATGGTACATCTAAGATTTCAAAACAAAAGGATGTGAAGCATGTGACATGTTCTCCAAGCACTAAGAAAACAGAGGACCACACACATCTACTACATGCTAACAATGGGGGATTTCTGCTAAGGGGAGCATGAACTATTTTTTTTTTCTTTTTGGGTCACACCCAACAGTGCACAGGGTTACTCCTGGCTCTGCACTCAGGAATTATTCCTGGAGGTACTGGGGGACTATATGGGATACTGGGAATTGAACCCGGGTCGGCCTCATGCAAGGCAAACGCCCTACCCGCTGTGCTATCACTCTAGCCCCAAGCATGAACTATTTATTTGTGGTAGAAACCTCTCTATAAATGAGGGCTTATTTTAAAATATAACAAGTATCTGAACCTTGTAGTCTACAAATTCCAAGTACTTCACAACAGAGAGCAACATTTCCTGTTTATCTCCATTCACTCGAACTCCAATCCAGCAGCAGTCTAAAGCAACTTGTGACCATCTGTCCAATGATGAGCATGGATGTATGTATGTATGTATATATATATATGTATGTATCTGTCCAATACATGCCCAAAGGTACAAAGATACCAACACCAGTCCAATGATGAGGGAGATCTTCCTTCAGGTCCTGTATTATAAGTCTAAAAAACTACCATTTCACTCCCCATCTAGTCCATGGTTTGATCATGTATCGCTGATTTTTTAAATACTATGTTCAATTATACTTTGTTTACTGACTGAGCACAGCTGATAAACATTAAAAAGTTCCCAAAGGCCATCAAACCATTTTTTTTCTTACAAACCCTCTTGTACTCATCCTGCTAACAGTCAATTTATAGGGAACTACTATTGGTTACCAAGTGGAATAAATATATATGAAGGAAACTAGATGCAAAACAGCACCACTAAGAAATAATGCAGGTGTCAAGAGATCCATCACTTTCCTGTCAAAGTCAGGCAGTGAGACTCAGTTCTTTCTACTGTGGTCCCACCAGCCTCATGAGCCACGTATCCTGCTCAGCACTCTCTCTCTAGCCTCTGGCACACCTGCACACAACAGTCAAACATGCAGAGGTGGGGCTGGAGAGATAGCACAGCGGGTAGGGCGTTTGCCTTGCACGCGGCCGACCCGGGTTCAAATCCCAGCATCCCATATGGTCCCCTGAGCACGGCCAGGGGTAATTCCTGAGTGCAGAGCCAGGAGTAACCCCTGTGCATCGCCAGGTGTGACCCAAAAAGCAAAAAAAAAAAAAAAAAAAAAAAAAAAAAAAAAAACCATGCAGAGGTTTCTGTATGGGGTTAACACTTGACTTGCATTTATCCACATCACACAAACTAACCCTAAACCTCTATAAGTCAACAACAGTAAATTCAATTTGCAGGGTCTTTTCATCTTTAATTTCCAGCCTCAATCAGGGAATATGCTGAAACTGTGTAGAACACTCTAATCCGCTTTAAATGAACATCTTTTCTCCTTCCAGGCCATTAAACAGTCAGCAGTAGATTAATCTATGGCAATCTAGAAACAGTTCACCAGACAATAAGCCCTTACTTAAGATTTTCTGATTTGTACAATTTTCTCTTCAAGGACTTAATGGTGGTACCCAGGGGCCACTGAGGAAAAAAAAAAATCAATAAAAACTACACAAAGTACAAGCAAAGTTGTTCCTTTTCACACCATTAAAACAAGACTCACACCTCTTCTGTTGTTGAAGAGCACCAGTGATATGATTAATTTTCAAGTCTCCCTTAATTAAAAAAAAGGGTAGAGACATATTTACTCTCAAGTACCAAGGAATCATCTAGCTCCAACCCTGCCAACACACATCCTCGAAACTTGGCTACCTAGGTCAGAGACACCTGACTAAGCATTTGGCAGGCATAATTCAGTCTTCCAATCTGTTCCATGTGTGATCATGAAAGCCACAGAAACATTCTAAAGAGCAGTCAGGCAGCATTCAGCTGCAAACTGTTCTCACCTCTTTAGTCAAGGGCCTGCCCTATTTGCTATCTTATCTAGTTACCGAGATGAAGCCTGTACAGCCCCAACCCTGCCTCAAAAGAATGCTCGGAGGAGAAGCTCAAATCTCAACTCCCTGGCCTGAAGTTGGAATCAAAGAGTAATATTCAAAATGTCAAGAGCTAAGTTAATAGCCAGACTTTCCCTGTAATAACTGTGGACTCTGCATATAACCTTAAACCCTACGTTGCTCAGTTTCATGGATTAACAGCATCAGAAATTTGCAAACTCCTAGGTGCTACCTCATATCCAATGAATCAATTTCTAGAGGCAGAACGTAAGGATTAGCATGGTCTAACAAGCCCCCAAGGGATTCTGATTGAAGTCTGAGGAGTAATACTTTAGATAAATACTAAGAAATTTTGTTTAAGTACAGGAAATAGTAGGTGCATAATTACAGCTGAAAGAAAATGATTTCAAACTACTGCAAAGGCAGTAACTATATAATAACTGCGGTTATTCAACTAAAATTTGGTCAAAGGATGCACCTCATCTCAGAAGCTGACTCAAGTAATGGATTCCCACTTTAAGTTTTGTATCAGTGCACTAGAATTTCAGCAAAAGCTTTTTGTTGGCAATACATGAAGTACTTACATTATTGCAGCTGTACTTACTATAGTATTTATGAATCACAGTACTTACCAGGACCAGTACTTACTAAAGCAGCTGTTAGGGTAACAAGTATTTGGTTGTCCCACAATCAATAAGCATGTAAACTAAAATAAGGGAAGTATTGTTAAAGAAATCTTCTATTCAAATTTTAGGGCAGACAATTTGATAAACTTTGGGGGTGATAGAGGTAGAAGCATTCAAGAGAAACTGATTAAAATTAGTTTGCCTTGAACTCACAGCTATCTACTCTACTTAACAATCCATATTCTGCTTTCTGTTCTGAACTGCTAGGGAGATACTAATTTAATAGAAAAACAAAGGGACTTCCAATGTCAAGACCAGAGGACCGTTTCCCCAAAAACTCATGCAAAAATTAGGCAAGTAAGAAATAGGAACACAACTTATTTCCAAGGAAACACAAGACAACTGTATCCAGGAATCACCATTCATTTATAACTAGTGACTGAGCAGGGAAAGACAACATTCAGTCAAAGCATGGAAGTCCAACCTGAGTAATAGGTTGAAGAAAAGGTACTAACACACATGAAGCAAAGCCCTACAGATAACCTGAAATTGTCTAAAAAGGTTGAAAACCTGTGGAAAAAGCATTTGGATACACCTCTCCCCACTAACCAGTCCCTCTCCCACATGAAAGACCTGAAACAGCCAACAAATGAGTACTTTTAAGGCAGGAAATAGAAGGATAGGCATCACTCTTTGGAGAGCCTCCTCTACTAGCACACTAGCACACTGGAGTACTCACAGCTCAGATCAACACCCAAACCCTTGCAGATCCTAGCACAGCAGAATGCACAGGTCTGTAATGTATACGGGTCACAATCCTGAACACACACTTTGGCTCTTTGCTGCAGACAAGTTGTCTGCATGTCATTTAAAGGGTATAGCTATCCTCACTGACCTCACTCCAATGTTAAGTCCCACAGCTACAGATGAAGTGTCACACAGGGCCAAATGCAGTAAAACTAAGGCTCATTCAGACCTGGACAAAAGTGGAAGAGCTATGGCTGGGGAGAAAAGAGAGAAAGAATAACTGGTCTGGAGAAAAAGCTCCGTCACTTCCTTCTCTCTCCACCTCACTTGTTTCAGAGGGTGCAAGCCATCCCAGGAAAAGATTGCCCTCCTGTGTACACAGGAGACCCCAGCCCTGCTTCCCCAGGAGGGCAGAGACTCCCAGCTCACCCCTGGCTCCTCCTCTCTCCCTCCACAGGTCAGAAATGTAGCATACCCATACAAATGCCTGCTTCCCTGAGTGCTTACATTCTGCCACTCTGCCATGGGATTTCTGAAAATTCATAATTTCAGGTGACGGAGAACTTTAAGTTTCAAAACAAACTACTAAACAATGAAGGTTTCCATTCTGATTAGGCAAATGTAAACTATGAACTAATCAGACCTCTCGGGATTATAATCATTGAGAAATACTCAGCTGTGGCTAAAACCTGACAGAAACTCTGGGGTCCAATTATCTTGCTACTTCCATCCTAGGGTCTGAGAACTCTGTCTAATGCTTTTCCTCTTTTATTGTATAAAATGTTAGTTCTAACTAACAGCGGACAGGCAAAAATACAGTATTTTATCTGCAGTACAAAATAACTCTATCTTCCTTTCTGTCTACACTATACTCAGTTTATGTTTTCTCCACTTAACCGCAGCATTCTATATGGTCCCCCAAGCACCACCAGGAGTAATTCCTGAGCGCAGAGCCAAGAGTAACCCCTGAGCATTGCTGGGTTTGACCCAAAAAGGAAAAAAAATCACTTAAGCTTTGATATTCTGCCCAACATAAAAGGTCTTCCTGAAGTTATCCATGTATGTTTTTATGTTTTGTGAAGATGCAACATAAACTCACAACCAGAGTGCACATCCATCCTTTCTCATCCCCACCAATCCTAGGTTATACAGCATTCCTGCTGTAAAGCACCGCAAACATCAAATAGCTTAGTCCAATCCAAGGACTACATAAATCACCGCAACTGATCCCCATGAAGGGACAGAGCCTTCAGATGGGAAAGTCTAGCCTAGAGTCTGCAGAATCTCACCGTCAGATTTGCTTAGGGGAAGAGAAAGAAACCAAGGCAGGGTAACTGTTTTTTGTTGTTGTGTTTTTTTTTTTAATCTTAATGAAAGTCCGAGAACTGTACTAACTTTGCTGAACCTGTGGGTTTGTGACCTCAAGATTCCTCTGGAATGATTCCTGGGGAAGGTAAGAGAGTGACAGGAACACAGTTGTTATTCATTCTGCTTCAGTGAGTCAGATCAGTGACTAGATGGGCTCTCCAGTGGTTTTATGAGAACCAAACCATGCCATCCCCCCTTCCCTCATCTCCACTATAAACATCTTTTGGTTCTTTTCATTCTTAAACTCAAAATTTTGATCTCTTCAATTCTCTTATTCAATCAATTAATCATTATATAACCAAATATGCCCGAGTTCGATTCTTCTGCCCCTCTCGGAGAGCCCGGCAAGCTACTGAGAGTATGGAGCCTGCATGGCAGAGTCTGGCAAGCTACCCAGGCGTATTGGATATGCCAAAAACAGTAACAATAAGTCTCTCAATGAGAGACGTTACTGGTGCCCACTCAAACAAATCGATGAGCAATGGGATGGCAGTGATAACCAAATATGAACCACCTAGATCTCTGTCCACAGCTCTTTTGGCTCCGGCTCCTGCCCTCTAGAAATCCACATCAACAGCTATGATTGTTTGGTGACAGTGGGTAGGGCCACAAAGGAGGCATTCAAGAGGAACCAAGAAGAATCATAGAAGCAACAGACAAACCTTAGCATAAATTGCAGTATTCAAAGGCCATGTGGTATTGTAGAAAGAACAAAGAGACATACAGAATGATATAAAGAACTCTGAAATAGACCCATGTAAACAACAGGCAACTCAGCTGAACAAATGCAAAGGGAGCAAAGATGGACTTTTCAAACAATGGTCCCGGAAAAACTAAACACCTTCCTTCCTTCACAAACATAAACTCAAAATGGATCAAAAACCTGTTAAACTTGGGGTGGGGGGCCGGGAGCAATAGCACAGTGGGTAGGGCATTTGCCTTGCACGCAGCTGACCCAGGTTCAATTCCCAGCATGTCATATGGTCCCCTGAGCACCACCAGGGGTAATTCCAGAGTGCAGAGCCAGGAGTAACCCCTGTGCATCGCCAGGTATGACCCAAAAAGCAAAACAAAACAAAAAAACCCAAAAACCTGTTAAACCCAAAATGATCAAACTCTTAGGAAGTAACATAGGAGAAAAACCTAGTTGAGCTTGATTACCTCTAAGATATAAGCATCAAAAGGAAAGCCTATCAAAGAAATAATTGATAAACTGGACACTAAAAGACACCTGCCCTGTGGAAAGCAATTATCAGAAGAATGAGAATGAGAAGACAAGCCAGAGACTTAATATTTGCAAAAGATACTCTGATAGTAAAATATATATATACATATATATATATATATATATATATTACTGACCCAGGGGCCTGAAAGATAGTTCAGTGGGTAGGGCATTTGTCTTGTCAACCAGGTTTCAAACCCAGGCAATGGTACCATATGATACTCCAAGCTCCGCCAGGAGTGATTCCTGAGTGCAGAGCCAGGAATAACCCCTGAGCACTGCTAGGTGTGGCTCAAAAAGCAAAAACAAAACAAAAAAGTACATTTATAAAGAACTCTTGAAATGCAACATTAAAAAAAAAAATCCAGGGGGCTGGAGAGATAGCACAGCGGGTGGGGCGTTTGCCTTGCACGCGGCCGACCCGGGTTCAAATCCCAGCATCCCATATGGTCCCCTGAGAACGGCCAGGGGTGATTCCTGAGTGCAGAGCCAGGAGTGACCCCTGTGCATCGCCAGGTGAGACCCAAAAAAAAAAAAAAAAAAAAAATCCAAATAGGGTATCAGAGCAGGTTACAATAGGTAGGATGCTTGCCATGCATACAGCTGACCCAGGTTTGATCCCTGGCATTCCATTAGAGTGCTAGTTCCACTAGGAAAGATGCCTGAGTACAGAGACAGGAGTAAGCCCAAAGCACATCTGGATATTCACCCTGCCCACCACTGCTGCAAATAATTTTTTTTTTTTTTTTTTAAGAAAAAGGTCAATCTGAAAAGGCTACATGCAACACAGTAAGGCTCCAACTCAATGACACTCTAAGAGTAGAGGTTCCCAAATTTGGCCTACCGCCCCTAATTAGAAAAAAAAATACATTAACTCAGAGCCCCCTTAAAACCAATCTTATTTAAGCCACAAATAGTGTCTCCCATCTGCATCAGCGATTAGCAGTGCCATCCCTGGGAAAGGTACTACAGCCCACTCTAGGAAACACTAGATAATGCAAAGCTATGGAGACAGTACAAGATCAATAGTTGTCAGGGCTTTAGGGAGGGAAATAGGATACAGAGGATTTCCAGAGCAGTGAAAACATGAGAATAGGCACCCCAGTGTCAACTAGGACTTGATGCTTATTGACAAATCACTGTAGTCACCTATTCCAACCACTCCCAGGGTGAATGTTAATGGGAAAGGAGGTGCACTGTGGGGACAAAGCAAGTTCACAGGAAATCGCTAAACAATCTTCTGAATTTTGCTGTGAATTTAAAACTACTCTAAAAAAAGTTTCATTAAAAAAAAAAGTTGCCATGTCTGATATAGCACAGTGCGGTAATGATGAAATTCCTTTCCAGGCTTTTCTACTTCACAATGCTTACCGTTCCACCCAGAGCACTTCCAACCTGGGCTCCCCTACCCCCAGAAGTGTCTGGAATCCCTCTCTCCATTACCCTGACCACTTGTCCTTCTCTAAATTGTCTCTTTTCTGGGGAATAAAGAAAGCCATTGCTCTCTACATCCACTTTTTTCCCTCTCCCCAAAGAACGCTGTCACCAAGGTGATCTCAAACACCTCTAACATTCAAGGGATGCCCGGGATTTTCTGTTTACACCTCCTGATTACCCTTCCAGCCTTCTTTCTCCCTTTCCTGCTGACCTTATACAGCAATCACTTTAACAAATGATGCACGGTTCCCAGATGTTCAATGACTGAATAGAAGGCAGGACATATTTAGAGCACCTCCAACTTCTCCACGTGGTGAGTGAGTCTGCTTTCAGAAAAGGATGGGACTTCCACACTTTGTAAACTTACCTGTCCAGGTGAGTAGGTGACTCAGGAGATAAGACCACCTGTCTAGCCTAGATGTAACTTAGAGAAAAAATTGCTTAATGAAATAATTATTTCAGGCAATTAAATATTTTAGAAAATTATTTCAGTGTGCAGGGACCAAGCAGCCCAACATCTTCTGTCCCTTGCACTGAACCACCAGCCCAGTTTGCTTAGAAAAACTGAAAAGGTTCTAGGCCTCCTGAGAGGGGGCTTATAAAAGCAGAAATTACATTAGCCCCAAATTATAGTTAAGCTCTAACCCCTTCAATGAAACCAATTCTGATCAGTATTTTCTAATATTTTATCCATTTGACCTCTTGATTCTATGACCAAATTGTTTTCAAAGCTAGAGATGAAAAGGCTTTGGGGGGGGGGGGGGAAAGGCTTCAGGGGGAAAAGGCTTTAGGAAGAAATAAATAAATATTGGAAACAAAAAGCACTCCAGGGGCCGGAGTGATAGCACAGCGGGTAGGGCGTTTGCCTTGCACCGGCCGACCTGGGTTCAATCCCTGGCATCCCATATGGTCCCCCCAAGCACCGCCAGGAGTAATTCCTGAGTGAAAAGCCAGGAGTAACCCCTGTGCATTGCCGGGTGTGACCCAAAAAGCAAAAAAAAAAAAAAAGCACTCCAACTACTTCTGTTATGAAATTACCTGCAGAATTTAACTTTTCTGATGTTACATTTTATGCAAAAGACTATGACCCTCCCTATAGTCTTGTAGTCCCAGGGGGATGGCTTATACACCTGGATGTAAAAATGAATACAAGGTCCAGGCTAACAGCTATTCAAGGAGATCATTAGCATTTCAAATAGCACAGATAAAGTGCTTTCACACTTTGCCTAACAAAAATCTTCCTCTTACACAGTTTGGTCTCAAGCTTTTATTAAATGTGAGGAATCTGACAGCTCTGAAATTCAAAAACCACCACATGTGGAAATCTATCTTATTTTCCCTAAATCTTTCTTCCATTTTCCTCATATTTAAGGGATGCTAAGATTCCTCTATCTGTTCAAAAACACCGTCGGAAATGCTTTTTTGAAACTGTTCCTTAAGGCACTTTCAACTTGGGCAACACATCTGATTAATGGGTCAAGTATAAACAGTTGGATTTGGATGGAATGAGTGGAGCAGGGTGGGAAAAGGAGAGGAGAGATGAACAGGTTGCTCCCCAGGAATATTTTTAAACAAGGGACTTTGGCTAGATCAATTTGCCTTATACACACTATCTCTCAGTAGAAGGAAGGTAGCATAACTACACTTAACTTTTAAGTTTGGGGACTGTTTAAAAAAGTTTAAGCACAGAGGCTGGAGCAATAGTTTAGTGGATAGGGAGAGTGTCTGCCTTGCAACCAGCAGATCTGGATTCAGCCCCCAGCAGCCATATGGTCCCCTGAGCCAGTGATCCCTGAACACAGAGCCAGGAGTCAGCACTGATCACTAGTGGGTGTGGCCCAAAAACCAGGAGAGAAAACAAAAAAAAAGGCTTAGCACAGAATTAGCTGGTATTATTCTACACCCCAGGTATTGAAAGAAGATCCAAGAGCAACAAAGAATTGCTCAGGAAGTCTCAGCAGAAACTAGCATGAAAAAGCAGTGCACAAGAAGAGACCAGTCTGGAGGCTGCCTTAGTAATCAAGAACAGAAAGTCACCTCTGCCAGGATGGGGAGAAAAATAGGGACGGATTCTGGACTTCAAAAAGAGAGTGAACACCCAGACTCTGGTCTTCTGGCAGGAATACCCGTTTGCAGAGAGAGAAAGGGGCTTAAGAGATGTTGCTGGAGGGCTGGCGCAATAGCACAGTGGGCAGGGTGTTTTCCTTGCACGTGGCCAACTGGGGACCGACTGGGGACCAACTGGGCACCAACTGGGGATCGATTCACAGCATCCCATATGGTCAGTGCAAAGCCAGGAGTAACCGCTGTGCATGGCTGGGTGTGAGCCAAAAAAAAAACAAAACAAACAAAAAAAAAGAGATGTTGCTGGAGGACAGAAGCAGCAGCTGAGTATTTAGTTCTGGTGGCTATAATACAGGAGTGGAGGAAGCACTGGTGAGACAAATAAGCTCGAACCTAATATAGACAAAGCCTGGATCTGGAAATAATTCCAGGTATTACAGGATGTTAGGATCTTGTCTCTTGCCTTGTACCCGGGTTCAATCCCCAGTAATGGTTCTGTGCCTCGGGGTGCCCTGAGCTGTCACCCCGAGGCACAGAACCAGAAACAGCCCCTGAATATGCAGGGCATGGACTCAACCTTCCCATCCTTGCACCCAAAGAAAGTTTGGATTTAAGATTCAAGATCTTGAAACCACTTTATCTAGGAGGTTCATCAAAGAAAGAGGGCTGCAGATTACCCAAAAGAATAGAGAATAGTGGGGCTGGAGCGATAGCACAGCGGGTAGGGTGTTTGCCTTGCATGTGGCCGACCTGGTTTGATTCCCAGCATCCCATATGGTCCCCTGAGCACCAGGGGTAAATTCCTGAGTGCAGAGCCAGGCGTGACCCCTGTGCATCATTGGGTGTGACCCAAAAAGCAAAAAAAAAAAAAAAAAAAAATAGAGAATAGTGGTGAGATGAGAATCCGGTGACATTCCAAAACTTAATAGTTGTAAAAGCAAACATAAGCAAGGAACAAAGGCCACAAACAGAAGGAAGCCCAGAGAGAATCACTGAACTGAGGATGAGTTTCAAGAAGGAAAAAGTAGTCAACAGTGCTATTTTACTGGGAAATCAAATGCTCACAAAAAAAAAAAAAAAAGAGAGAGAAGGGAAGGGTGAGAGGATAAAGTACCCAGGATACTGCTATCACAGTGAATAAAGATATAAAAGACTAGGGACGAGAGCAATAGTATAGCAGGTATGGAACTTGCCTTGCATACGTTGGTTCAATCACCAGAACCCCTTATGTTCCCCTGAGCTCCCAATAGGAGTGAGTCCTGAGTGCAGTCAGAAGTCATGAACATCTTTAGGTGTGACCCAAAAACCAATACATATACACGTATGTGTATATATAAAGATCAACAAATCTGCTTCCTTCTACCAAAACATAAACAAAATCATTTTCAGCTCATTTTTTTCTATTCAAACACAGAAAATCAGATTCAGAGCATGTTCTAAGACAAATCATTTAATAAATACTTTTTAAGTTATCAACAAAAAAATTACCTCCTAAATCCTTACTACTTTATTATAAAGAACCCAAACACGAAAACCATTAGAGAACTGGAATTCCCCAGATAGAGTACAAAGAAACCTTAAAAGAATTCTGGCAGAAGGCCAGGAAAGATGGCTCAATGGGCTGAGTGCATGCTTTGTATGCAAGAGCCCTAGATTTGAGAATCTGATCCTTGGCATGGCACATGGGCCCCCAGTACTGCAGGGAGCAACCTCTGAGCACTGAGGAAGCAGATCTGGCGCCACTGGGTATGACCCAAAATCCCAAAATTTAAAATAAAGACCAAGGTCAGGAAGATAGCTCAAGTGGCAAAACTTGGCCTGAACTGTGCAAAGCCATGTCTAATCCCAACACTGCATGCCTACCCCACCCAGCACTGTCAGGTATGGCCCTGGTAGTCCCCGACGACAAACATCAAGTGACCTCAGGCCCTCACCAATGCTTCAAAGGAGCGGTCCCTGCTTAAAAACAAACAAAAACAACTAGAGATAGTACAGTGTTGGGGCATTTGTCTTGTAGCTGACAGGATTTGATCTCCAGCATGCCTTATGTCCCCTGAGCACTGCAAGAAGTGATTCCTGAGTGCTAGGAGTGATCCTTGAGCGCATAGTAAGGAGTCGAGAGCACCATTTGGTGTGGCCCAACTCCCCCAAATAAATAAATAAATAACAAAATTCTACCATAGATTCTTTCCATTTTTACCAACCTTATACCCATAAAAAAAATTTCCTTCTGCTAGTAGGGGTCAGAAAATTGCTGCTTTCCCCTTGGAGACCAGTAATAAGAGACTGTACACATTTCTCTCCGTTCTAAAGGAACAAAACAAAGGTATCATTACTCTTATCTTGTCCCAATACTAGGTCATTCCAAGTTTTCTTTTCCCTCTAGAAAGTTGGCTTCCAGCTCTTAGTTGAAACCAACTACGAGGATACTCCCTAATTCTGTCATCCAGAACACGGTACTTACTGCTGAATTCAGAGATTCTCAAAGTTCTATTGTTCCCAGAGCAGTAAAAGGACAGGCAAACCTTTTACTGAGGGTATACATTGAAATGTAAACTACAGCCACGTTCAAAACACCTTTCACTGAGACTGTTTTTATTTAAGTATCCTCAGTCTGGTACCAGTAAGATTAATCTGACAAGAAATATTTTCCCCAAATTCAGAACAAAGGAAAATGTTAATATTTAAGCACCAACACATTTAAATATTTAAACACTTGTTTTATCCATGGATAAAGCATTTACCTGTGAAAAATCTGACACACCTAAAATATTAAAATACATAAAAATATATTTTATAAGAATCATCTCACTAATCAAGTAAGCCATTTTTAGTCTCCATTTCAAATATTCAAAGAAAACAAAGGATCTGAAAACACCAAACTCTTCAGTCAAGACAAAAAAATTATGACATTAAGAAAACAACTGGCCCCACGCCCCAGGCCAGGTCAGTGGTTCAAGCTCCTACTCTGCCAGCATGAGGCAAGGAGTTGATTCCAACCCCTGAATCCCAAATGTGATACTGGCAGCACCACCTTCTATGATCATCAGTGTCGCAAGTGACTGTTGGCTGTACTGCAGCCAACTATGTGAAAGAGAACCCACAATAAAAGGGCTCACGGCCATGGGACCCCCCCCCCAACACGATGGCTCAGAGGGCGACAGCAGTGTGCTTTGCGCACATCACTACCAAGCACACAGGCAACAACAGATGGGCGCTGAGAGGAGAAAAATACCAACTTTTCCCTGAAGCAAACTGATGACCAATATACTAGCATTAGATCTACAAGTTAGACATAAAAAGCCATCAGTAAATGAGACTAAAAGTTTACAGAAACAAAGCTAAATTATTTAAACTGCAAAATGGACTGCACTGAGTAATTCAGGTTTGTATGTGTTCCACCACAGTTGCAGTGAATTACAGTTTAACCTATGACCTACTGCCTATTTATAAAATATATTAGGATTTTTAGTTGTCTAAAAATTTGCTTTATAACAACTTAAAAAAAAATTCTAGAAATTCATTAACAAGTTAATCACTTAAACATTAATAGGCCTATTCCATTTCAGAGAGGGGATAGAAACAATGTACAGAATTAACTTATTGTCAAAGGTGCTTTCAAAGACCTTCAGAAACAAGTATAGCACCACAATGTGGAGTCACCTTCTTACCTTTTATCAAAACCTATGAAATTCTGAAAAGGTGTTGGCAGCATTTAAGAAATCCATTCACTACAGTTTCTGTATTGACAGGAAGGCTGGTGGCACTACTCTAACCACCTTTCAAAACACGGTTCCGACATCGCTTACGGAAGAAAATGCTTCTTCAGCCAGTACTTCACAGAAGTAGCGCACAACAGATAGTAAAACACTATGCCGGCAGGTAAACAGTAAATACGACAACAAAACATTACAATGAAATGGCAACTGCTTCACTTCCTTCAGTGGATAAATCCTACCGATTCCCTTCAGCTGACTTTAATGTCCAGATTTTAACACACAGTTCCATCTACATCTTGGAAGATGTAATATAAAATAGGCTATTAGTTTCCGGGTAAACAATCAGCAAGTCCGGACTGGGGAGGGGGGCATGAAAGAGTCACCACCATCTCGGGTACAGCACTTTTCTGAAAGGTGGCGGGAGGGCTCCTAGTGTTCTCAGCCTCGGAGCTGGGTGGGCCACGCCAGGGGGTAACTCCAAGGGCTATCTTCTCCTAAAAAGGCGAAAGCAAACTTGGAGCAAATGCCCACACAAGAAGTCTGCCGACCAAGCAAAGTGCGGCGGCCATGGCTGGCACTGGGCAGGGAAGAGCGAGTCAGCCCCCCCACCCCCGCCTCCACAAGTGAGGGGGGCGCCAACGGGGGAGGGGGGAGGCTAGGGGGAGGGTCCAGCGCACGGGTGGGAGGACTGAGGACCGGACCCTCGGGGCTAACACGAAGCCCCTGGCCCGGCGTGGGTGGGGGGACCAAAGGAGTGAGGGATCGGGGGAGGGGGCTTCCGAGCCCAGGCAGGCGGACGTCTCACTCGGCCCCTCCCCCACGGTTGGGACAGCCGTTCCCAGCAGAAGGGGAGCGGAGGCCTTTGGGGGGGGCGACGACCCCGTGCCCCGAGTCCGACAGACAGACAGACGGCCTGACCGACGGCCAAAGGTGCCTCCTGGCCACTTGAGGGTTACGGAGTGCCAAACCGAACATCGGGCCCCGGGACCGAGAGGCGCAAGGCCCGGAGCCTGACCACCCGAACCGCCTCGGAACCGCCGCGCGAGCGTCCAGTTGGGTCCCAGCCCCGATTTCCTGTCCAAACAGCCTTTGTTCCGCTCCCGGCTCGACGGGAGGTTCGGCGGGCACCCGCGCTGCCCGCGGCGAGAGCGCCGGCCCACCCACGCCCCGCGGGTCCGGGCCGAGAGAAGGGGCCGGGGAGGGGGAACCAACCTCCTACCCACCAAACTCCACAAGGTTCTGCTTGCCTCACCTCACATTAACTTCACTTGAAGCGACCCTCCGGCGCAACCAAACCCACGGCGCAAGCCCCGCCCGCGCCGCGCCACTGGCTGGCCAGCCGAGGCCCCGCCCCGCCAGGGCGGCCACACGTGGCCATTGGCAGGCGCCGCCATCCATTCTTTTCAACAACTTTTCCTGCTAGCAGGTTAGGTGGACCCGCGGCCCCCGGATAAGCTGGTTCCTTAAAGGCGCAGCAGCGCGGTGTCAGCTCCAGGTGGGGGTCCGGAGGTACGCGGGCCCCGTAGCTGCGGCGCCGTCCTCCGACTAAGCAGTTGGGTCGGGAGGCGACGAGCGGGGCAGAAAGCCCTGGCTTCTGCCAGCGAGCAAGCCTGAACTCCGGAGCAGCCCGAAGACTGGACGGTAGGGCACTTGTCCCAGAGAGCCCCCCAGCTCCTGCGCCCCACAAGAATCAAGTCACCGAGACTTCAGAAGGCAGAGAACAGGTCCGCTGGCCAGGTTTGGGGGCCCACGCACGCCTGTCTCGCCAAGGTGACTGCTCCATGCGAAAGGACGTCTGCCCCGGACGGGGCCCCCCTCCCCCCCCCGCCGGGCAGCACAGCACCCCAAGGTGACGACCGGCACCTCCTGCCCTGGCCGCCGCCGCTCCCCATGTCACCAGGCAGGAACCACGGTGGCGTTCAGCAACACTGAACCTCAGCCCAGTCGCATTTCCACCTCTACCCAAGTTCCCGCTGCCTTCCAAGAACGTAGCCACAGTAAAAGCAAGTGTAGCTCGAGTCTTACACTTCCGGCAAATCTCCAGAAATTCGGCTCAAAGTTATGGCTTTAGGGAGCCAGAGAGTACAGGGGGAGGGTGTGTGCCTTGCACAAGGCCAACCCAAGGAGGAGGGGGTGGGGGGTACATTAGGCCATGGATTCCCAGGCACAGGAGTGAGAGACCCCTAAGCACAGAGCCAGAGTAAGCCATGAGCCCCGCAGTGTGGCCCCCAAACACTAAATAAATAATAAATGGGCCTTCCAAGTTCAAAATGTTGCAAGCCCGTTTCCTCCAAAGAAAATGTATGTATCACTGGCCCTGAATCAAGGCCAGCACTCTGCTGAAGCTGCTGATTTCAATCAGGAGCCTAAAGAAATGTCTGTTGACCATTTCAAAATTTTGGAAACGTAATGGTCAGTTCATCAGAAAGAAACATCTGAAAAATATTAAAAGAAAACGTTATGTATTAGAAGGACACAAAGCCAAATTATAGTTTGAATACAGAGAAATCTCTTGTAAACTAAAAAAATTGCATACACCAAACAGGGGAACTCCCTGCAAACGCAGTCAGTATTTTGAATTTGGATTTGTTGTTGTTTTGGTTTGGGTTTGTTGTTGTTTTGGTTCTGGGTCACATTTAGCAGTGGTAGGGAACTGAACCGGGATGACTGTGTGCAAGACAAGCACCCTTCCCTACCTTCTGTATTCTCTCCAGCCCCTATTTTTTAAAATTATCACCAAGGAAATAAACTATTTTGAAAACAAAGTTGCACAGGTAATATTCTCTGACATTCTAATAGAAAAGTTATTCACCCCTCAAATCTTGGAGCACTTCATACGTTGTGATCTAGCCCTCCCACTGCAGAAACCAGGGTCTGGGGCAGGACAGAAATGTAATAGAGCCCAATCTCACTGTCAATGTCTTGGCAGCAACCCACAAAACAGCTAAGTGAGTGGTAACAACATTTCACTTACCACAAAACATATACCAAGATGTCATCCAATTTTTCAAAAGTATTTTTTTTGTGTGAGAGATCAAGGTCATGTTATATTCTTATATCACATCTCAATTCAGCCTTGCCATATTTCACCAGCCATCTGGCTTAACATGCTGCTTACATGAAACGAAGCAGCTATGTGCCACATGATTATTTACAAATTGGCATGTAGTTGTGTCACTGCAGAAGACTCTATCTCTGCTGCCAGATGTGACAGTCATCAGTCACGTGTGTATCTGTTCTATACCCAGATGCCCTCAAAGCTAAGGTGGAGACACTGAAGTCGTTAATACTGTTCCATCTGGATCAATTTAAAGAGCCACAGGTGGCTGGTACCTACCAGATTAGCAAACCTGAAGAAGAGACAAACACTAAGATAAATCACCCAGACCATGACCTGCAGAAGGAAGAAGTTAGCACTGTTTTATGTAATGACAAAAATAGTTTTGATTCATCAACAGAACGGCAGAATGACTCCCAGAGAAGAAACACATAGTAAGATTTAGGTGTTAAGATGATCTTCCCATGATGATGATGAAAAAAAGGACAAGATAACCAGTTACACAAAGCAGAAAACAGGTTGCAGGGCAGGAAAGATAGCAACAGTGGGTAGGGCATTTGCCTTGCAAGTGGACAACCTGGACGTGATCCAGCATGCCATATGATCCCAGAGCACCACTAGGAGTGATTCCTGACTGCAAAACCAGGAGTAATTCCTGAGCATCGTTGGGTGTGGCCCAAAAACAAAATAAAGAAAAAAAGGGGAAGAGTACTTGTACAGTATGGAATGAAATGGCCTTTTATGTTTTGTTTTTTTTTTGCTTTTTTTTTTTTGGGTCACACCCAGCAATGCTTAGGGGTTACTCCTGGCTCTACACTCAGGAATTACTCCTGGCAATGCCTGGGGGACCATATGGGATGCCGGGGATCGAACCCGGGTCGGCCGCGTGCAAGGCAAACGCCCTACCCGCTGTGCTATCGCTCCGGCCCCCTGAAATGGCCTTTTAAAGACAAGTTTACCACTCAAGGGCTCTGAAGGTTGGGTAGGAGGGAACCCTACCCTCTGGCAGTTCACACTCCAGTAGAGGGCGCACAAAAGAACCCACACACCCCTTTCCAGTAGCTTCTACAAAGGGAGGGGATCCAAGATAGGAAAGGTGAGTAACTGGCAATCTCTAAAGGGGGGCTGGAGTGGACTCAAGGAATATGACACAAGGAGCAACAACTACAAGGCCCAGCTCATGCTTCCCTCCACACACACACAGCTGCAGGGCAGGGGTCCAAAGAGGGAGGAAGTCTGTCCATGGAGCCAGGGGGAAATGGTTATGGCAAAGGCCCATTGCAACCACAGGATACTTCTTGCTTCTCAGCACCTGAACAAAGCTAGCCCAAGATTTGCTTTAAGTGGATGACATATACGGGATTGTGAAGACTTGTCTCAAAAAATAAATAAATAAATAAATAAATAAAATAAAATAAAGCAGAAAATTACTAAATTTCTTACACTGATTCCTTGTTGAAATCGTAATATTGTGGGGCTAAATAAAATTTCACCAAACTCTTATTTTGGTTTGACTTTTTTGGTTGAATGACCAAATCATAAAACTTTACAATTATAGCTCCCTTTATATTTCCACTGGACAATGCAGGTCTAAAGTATAAGTGACACGGGAAAAAGTTTAAATTTTATTCTGTGAATTTTAAGGTTATTGGAGGATTGTGAGTCTGGGAACAAAATAATCTAATTCACACACTGAAATGTGGCTCTACATTGGAGCAGCCAGAGTGGGCTGTAGGATAGAAGATGAAGCCAGAATGGCAGCCACAGGCCTGCTATCCAGGGCACAACAGGACATCTGGGGCACTGCAGGCCACAGGTGCAGACTTAGTGAAGTGCTAAAGGCAGAAAACCCTGGTAGTATTGTTAAGAGTTCAACTTCCAACTGTTTAGGATGTAAGTGTGTACACAATAGAAAAACTGGGCCTGTACCTGACAAAATGTAACAATGGCTATTTACACCCTGTAACTTCCTACTCTTTCTGGAAGGCAAAAATTACACTGGTCTTACAACTGAGTAAGAATCGAGTTTTAGTTTTGGGGGGCAGGAAAGGCCCTCAAGCCAGAGGTCCTGGATCATTCTCAGCAATTCTAGGTCAACCAAATGAGCATGAACACTAGGGCGTAGGGTACAGGCCTTTTGGCTCCTGTAGTACAGGGGACCAGTGATGCACCTAGACTAGCATCCTAACCCCCAAGAGGCCTCTCCCTGTGCGTTATTTTTTTTTTTTTAAAGCAGAGTGGAAATGTCCTACCAAAAGTAGCCCTACCAAATCTGGCTACTTAACCGATAGCAAGTTACACATCTTTTCGACTCTACTTAGTATTTTTGCATTGAAAATATAAATAAATAAAGCAAATAGTGCCAAACTTCTTATATTGAAATTTCAAAGGGAAGAAATTCAAATTAAGAAGAGATGAGTAGTCATCTTGATTTCTCCCACAATGTCCAAACACTATGAACCAGAATTAAGACTGAATCCTCTGCCCGCACCTAGAAGCAAACCCGGAAGACACCCTTTCCTCCCCGCTGGATACCCAGCTTCTGGCACGGCACCTAACCCCCAGGGCAAGCAGCAGAGGGGGCACGGGGGTTGCAACACCAAATCCAAGGCGTCGGCCACACAGTTTCTGGGCTTGAGCTGCAAAGCTCAAGGTTCCAACCAAACCCGCCGTCCCACCTGCAGCGCCTCCCACGACGCCCAGAGTCGGGACCCCCAGGGTCAAATCTTTTGGGGTCTCGGCAAGCTCGGCAGGCGGACTCGGCACAAGGGGGCCTAGAGGAGGGCTTCCAGAGTCCAGTGCGCGGGCCGGGCCGGGACCGAACCCCTGTGGGGCAGTGACCCGGGTGGCGGGACGCGAGGGGGGGGCTGTACCCCGCCCGCATAAACGCTCCCAGGGGTTTCTCCCTGCGCCACCCCCGGCCCGCCAGCCACCGACCCCCTAACTTCATCGTCCCCAACGGCCCCCGGGCCCACTTCCCGGGCCCCCCAGACCCCGTTTCCCAGCCCCTTGGCCGCGTCCACCTCGTTAGCCCAGTCAGGTACCTCAGCCCGGGTGCCCCTCAGTTCCCCGAGCCCCCAGATCCCTGACCCCGCGCCCCCCACAGGACCACCGACCCCGCCGCCCGCCCGCGAGCGCACGCCCCGCCCCCACCTGCGCGCTTCCGGCCACTGCCTCGGCGGGGGGGAGGGGCGGCAGCGTCTCACCTGGCGGCGGCCCTCTCCGCCTGACGCGCTGCCCGCCGCGGTGGCCGCCCGTGAGTGGGGACAGGTAAGGCCGCCGAAGCCCTGCTAGCTCCGGCCCGCCGCCGGCCCTCCGTCCGCTGTTTATCAAACTTTTCTGTCGGGCTGTTCGCCGTGACGCGCCGGGGCCCCTCGGGGATTGGCCAGCGCCGCGCTGACGCACGCCCCGCCCGCCGCCTAATTATTACCGCGGGCGGGGCAGGGGCGGGGAGGGTCTAGGCGGGGAAGAGGCGGGGCAGACACCCGGCGCGCGCGGCCATTTGTCAAAACCCGAGGAAGGGGCGGGGCCACTTATCAGTGCGCTCTCCCAGTTGCCAGTCCGGAGAGAGGCGTGTCCGCTGGAGAGTAGACCCTTGGGAGAAGGCGGGGTTATAACTCGCAGCGGATGATGATTGGCTAGACCCGCAGAGGGGCGGGGAGAGGCGCTTTAAGGCGGGGCGAGGACAACTCTTAATCCGTTTGGCCTCAGTTAACACTAAACTTTTCGCCCGGTCTCCGGGGATTAGGGAGGTTCTGATTCACCCTGCTACCCCGCAGGGCCCAGTACTGATTGAAACTCCAGGAAACATGGATTGCCAGTTGGGTAGAGAGGAATTCCTAGCTCTTTCCAAACGAGAACAGGCGCCTCTACTCCGCAATGTCCCGCTCCACCCCATTTTACCTTTGCAAACTCAAAGTCCAGCTCCCGATGCTTGCTCCGTCCTCCGGAGCAGCACTGTTTCCTGTCAGAGAAAGCTCTTAGAGGAAACTAGACTGAAAGCGCCCATAGGGAAATTCTGTATAACCGCGAGTGCTCAGACACACCTGTGCACGCTCAGACACAGGCATGAAGAGACACGCATGCACGGTGTGTGGTCCCAGGTTCCCAGAGCCCAGTCCCTGGCCCAGAGATGCAGGGTGAGGAAAAATGGCTTCCCCAAAGTTCTTCTCCCGGGCTCATCTAGATATAACTGAGAAGCCCACGGCTTTCCTTGGAAGTCATTCAACCTTCAGTTGAGTCATGCTGGCCTGAGTTAAACACTTGTTTTGCACCTCAAGAATTTCTTCACTACCTGGCCTACAGTTCAGAGCTAGGGTCTGGGAAGGTGGTGCTGTTTAGGTGCCAGAGGCCAAGATTACCCAGGGTGTTCTGGTAGCCTTCAAGCCACACCTGGTGGTGCTAGCGATCAAACCCAGTCAACTACAATGTAAGGCATGCACCTTAACCCCAATACTATCTCTTCAGTCCTTGAAAATAGTTTTACTCTTTTTTTGGGGTCACACCCGGCGATGCTCAGGGGTTACTCCTAGCTCTGCACTCAGGAATTACTCCTGGCAGTGCTCCGGGAACCATATGGGATGCTGGGTATTGAATGCAGATCAACCACATGCAAGTAAATGCCCCACCCACTGTACTATCACTCCAGCCACTTGAAAATAGTTTTAACCTTATAGAACACCTCAAAAGATATGGGGACCATGGGTTATACTTGAGACTCTCTTTATTATTTATTTTTATTTTATTGAATCACCGTGAGATAGTTACAAGCTTTCATGTTTGGTTTACAATCTCACAATGATCAAATACCCACCCATTCCCCACCACCGATATTCCGGGTATACTCCCCCTTTCCCACCCTCCCCCTGCCTCTATGGCAGACAATATTCCCCAACCCCTCTCTCTACTTTTGGGCATTATGGCTTGCAACACAGACACTGAGAGGTCATCATGTTTGGTCCATTACCTACTTTCGGCATGCATCTCCCATCCCAACTGGTTCCTCCAGTCATCATTTTCTTAGTGATCCCTTCTCTATTCCATCTGCCTTCTCCCCTCTGCTCATGAAGCAGGCTTCCAGCTATGGGGCAATCCCCCTGGCCCTTGTTATCTGTCCTTGGGTGTCAGCCTCATGTGATGTTGTTCTATACTCCACAAATGAGTGCAGTCCTTCTATGTCTGTTCCTCTCTTTCTGACACATTTCACTTAGCATGATACTCTCCATGTCTATACATTTATAAACAAAATATGGAATGCTTCACCAATTTGCGTGTCATCCTTGCGCAAGGACCATGCTAATCTTCTCTGTATCATTCCAATTTTAGTATATGTGCTGCCGAAGGAAGCACTTGAGGACTCTTAACCACCATCAGGTGAGAAAGCATCTTAGAATAGCTGTAAGGGTCTCCAGTTTTATGATGCCAGCAAAGCAGCTCACAGACTCTCTTCTGATACATCATACATTTAATCAACAATCCTTTTCATGACCCTGTGCACATACTCTCAGCTGTTGCTCTACCAGACTCCTTCCTATTCATCCCTTAAAACCCTACGAGCATTTACAGATCCTTTATTTCTGTTTCTGCAATAGTACATTAGTTGAACTAAAATTAATCAGCCTCCTTTTATGTGCCTCCTTTCTGATTATAAAACAAAAAGTTGTTTTCCTGAAGTTTGATGTTATGTTTTTATCATTTGGGTATGAAATGTGTCGCGCGCCGCTTCGTCCAGCGAAGAAACACGCAACTTGGAGATCCTTTTGGCTGCGATTTATTCAGGAACTTTCTCATGCGTTAGAGAAGAAATCAGGAACGGGAATGAGGAGGAAGGAGGAAAGGGGGACGCATGAGGGAGAACCGACTAGCTAGGTGACTTCCCCCCTTATATACTTTTCCCTGCCTGTTTGCCCTCAAGTGTCTGCAGCTGATAAACCAGCCATAACTTGAGCGTGACAAGACATCCTGATTCCCCATCAGGTGTTGTTCACGAAGCACGGTGCAACCAACAAGAAACAGGTGTTCACGAAGCACGGTTCCATGGAGGCTCTCCACAGTTCCCTTTTTGTTTTAGAACAACAAGTCTGTGTAGCGACCTCGGCCCCCTTGGCCTTACCCGTCATTGGGAGCCCTCTCGCTTATAGGTCCCTGTCTTAGGTTGGTCCAAGGGTCAGGTGGGGTATAGTGCACCCTTTCAAACTCCTCAACTACAGGAGGTCCCCTGCAGTTAAGGGCTCTCAGCTGCACAATACCTTTGCTACATCCAGCTAGACCTGATTGTTCCAAGCAAGATTATTGTTTCAAAATTGCAAGCCAAAGCTTGGGGGATTGCTGTGCCTCCAGGGCCGGGATACCTGCAAATATCACGCCTTTGTAAATAGTTGTACTTGCTGCATTTTAAATAGACACCAGGCAAAAACCAAAGCAGTGAGAAGCAATAAGGATAGTACTACTCCCACTCCACCCACTCTTTTATAAAATAGAGGGGACTTCTACTCTGGTCTTATTACTAAGGAGGGTACGGAAGGGATTAAAGCAGGCCAAGTTGTAGCAATGGCCCAAAAAGCTGCTTCTTCAGCTCGTATCATCACAGGAACCAGGCTGAACAGGAGCACCAGTTTCCACCTCTTGGTCTACTTGAGGTGCGGTCTTCCGTGTCAGACGTTCAGGAATCCACACTGGTTCTGCCCTGTCCTGTGGAAAAACACAAACAGAACCCCTGGCCCAGGTTAACACGGGGTCCGGGCCGTGCCATTCACCAGAAAGAATATCCTTCCATTTAACATATCCTTGGCACACAGGGATCTTTGAAGAATGCCTGTCTGCAGAGGAGGTGCCCTTATCATCAATGATCAAAAAATTTAGAGTAAAAAGTGCAATAGAGGTTCTTTCTCGAGGGGGCCGTCCCAGGCCAACTCCCCCTTTTTGTTTTATTAGGCATGCTTTAAGGGTGGAATGGGCACGCTCAACGATGCCCTGCCCTTGTGGGTTATACGGGAGGCCATGAGATAAAGAGACTACCATCTGGGCACAAAATGCGGTGAATTTAGCAGAGGTGTATGCCGGACCGTTATCTGTTTTCAGTTGGGCTAGGATGCCCCAGGCTGCCCATGCTTCAAGGCAATGAGAGATAACATTTGTGGACCGCTCTCCAGAAAGGGGAGTGGCATGAATAATACCGGAGCACGTGTCCACAGATACATGGAGATATTTGAGCCTGCCAAATTCCGAGAAATGTGTAACATCCATTTGCCAAATGCATAAAGGCACAAGACCACGAGGGTTTATGCCCATGGAGGGGGCAGGAAGAAAAGGGACACAGTGTGAACAATGTAAAACAATTGCCCGAGCTTCGGCTCGAGGTATTTGAAATCTATGTTGAAGGGTCCGAGAAGAAACATGGAAACGGTCATGAAAATTTTTTGCTAATTGTAAAGGAGACTGAATAACAAAACAAGATGGTCTAGTGAGTGCATCAACACAAGCATTGCCTTCTGCTAAGGGACCCGGAAGGCCTGTGTGAGAGCGGATATGTGTGACAAAAAATGGTTTTTCACGGGTCCAAAGAATTTGCTGTAAAGCAGATAACAAGGAGGCTATCGAGCTGGAGGCCTTTATGGGTCCTGCTACCTCGAGTGAGCAAAGAGCATTTACAACGTATCGTGAATCAGATCAAATTGAAAGCAAAGGGGCAATGCTCAAACACTGTTAAGACAATGCGGAGTTCCACAACTTGAGGAGACATAGTTGGAAATTGCATACGAATAGGATCTTGACCCTCTATCATATAAGCCCCCCAGCCTGTACTTGAACCATCAGTATAAATGTTTGGAACATCCCGAAGGGGTACATAAGAGGTGACTTTGGGGAAAATTACCGGATGGGTTTTAAAGAAGGTCATTAGTGGATGTTTGGGATAATGATTATCAATAACATTGGGAAAAGAAAATCGAAGAATCGCCCAATCATCATGTAAGTTACACAAAGAAACTATTTGAGTGGAATAATCGCAGCTTCCTCCTCAATAGGAGGGTCAGAATCCCCATTAGCCCGTCCCTGCTGAAATTGACGTAGCGAGGGATAAAGAGACGGACGGGTCATGGATGGTTCTCGGGGCCTTCCTCTCTTTTTTGGGGCGAGTCCCTCCATCAGTGGGGTTCCCCTAGAGGCCTCGCTTTCCACGTCCGAACCCTCCTCTGGCTCAGAGGCTACAATGCCATGACGGCTGCCTCTGTTCAACAGTTCCTTCTTTGTCTCTCCTAACGCTACTTGTCCTGGTTGTACGGCCTTATCGCACTTCTGATCCTTAGAGTAAGCATAGAAAGCAAAAGCAAAAAAACAAAAGGAAAGACAGATAAAAATCCAACCCACAAAAACATACATATGCATGGATACCATAGTCCTGACTCACCACAGGAACTTCATCATCACGACTTCTCATGAACCTTAGTCCTGACTTACCACAGGAACCTCATCGTCACGACTTCTCGTGAACCTTAGTCCTGACTTACCACAGGAACCTCATCGTCACGATTTCTCGTGAACCTTAGTCCTGAATAAATCGAAGCAAGTTCTGAATCCACCGGGGGGTACTGGAAGTCGGGTTCCCCGTACGGGCCACCAGCTGTCGCGCGCCGCTTCGTCCAGCGAAGAAACACGCAACTTGGAGATCCTTTTGGCTGCGATTTATTCAGGAACTTTCTCATGCGTTAGAGAAGAAATCAGGAACGGGGACGAGGAGGAAGGAGGAAAGGGGGACGCATGAGGGAGAACCGACTAGCTAGGTGACTTCCCCCCTTATATACTTCTCCCTGCCTGTTTGCCCTCAAGTGTCTGCAGCTGATAAACCAGCCATAACTTGTGAGCGTGACAAGACATCCTGATTCCCCATCAGGTGTTGTTCACGAAGCACGGTGCAACCAACAAGAAACAGGTGTTCACGAAGCACGGTTCCATGGAGGCTCTCCACAGAAATGAATGCGTGAATTGGCCAGTGGGCCTCCAAACCTGCCTGGTGGGCATCCTCACCCTTTGAGCTCAGCTGTGTGTCCCTGGGAAACGTGGCAGGAGATGACAGATGGAGAAGGCACAGAGGGGGCACTGTTCTGGCTTCCAACCCTACTGGGTTCCAAAGGCCGTGATATTTTTCTGCAGGGAGTCACAGCTCCTGCTCTGGGTTCCAGAATCAGTTCTTGCCTCCTGTCTTCACTCCAGCAGTGCTTCACTTGGCACCATAGAGGCAACTGAAAGTTAGTGCCCGCAGCACCCTGTGCCCAGAGCCTGCCACTGATGAGTGACTCTGTGACTCTGTGGATCCCAGCACTGGGCAGTGGGCATGGGACGTGGACAGGCAACTGGGACGAGCTATTTGTCTCTCAGCCTCCATGGCTATCTCTAAAGAGAGATGATAATTGTTCTCCATTAGGTTGATTACATAAAAAACAGCCTGTACCCAGCAAAGTATCCGGGGCAAAAAACAAATGCTCAGTAAACAGTGGTTATAGGTGTCACCTGACCTGGTCAGGGCTATATTAGATGGCCTTTTGCAATCGTTAATGAGTAAGGGCACACACAATTAGCCACTGGCAGGCATGTGGCTGGCCTGCCAAGCACACAAAGGACCAAGTGGAGGCCAGGACTCGACAACACAGAGACTCGGAGCCATCAAGTGAGGCTCAAAGACAGCAGAAGGCGCTGGTCTTAAAGTGTAAGTATGTCAATTTTGACCTGGTTGCTGTGTTTCTAGCAGTGGAAATCCCCAAAACACCCGCTCCAGGGGCAAGCAAGAATTTCCAGCAGTGAGCTGGAGAGAATAGCACAGCATGGAGAGCGACCGTCTTGTACCTGGCCAACCCAGATTTGATCCCTGGCATCCTCTATGGTCCCCCATGTACTGCCAGGAGTTATTCCTGAGCTCAGTCAGGAGTAACCCCTGAGCATCACCAGGCACTTAGCCCAAACACTAAGAAGAAAGAAAGAAGTTTCCAGCAGCACTGTCTATATAACAACAACCAATTGGAAAGCCAGGCATAGAGTGATGACAGCCAGAACCACCCAACTTGCCACCTGTGAGGGGCCACCTCACCTAGGTAGGGCCCTGCTGGTCTCTGCATGCTGTGCAGCAGCCAAATGCCAGTTAGTCTGTGGCAGCCATGGCATCGTGCTGTCCAGGTTGCACGCTGCACAAGGAGCACACTCTAGAGAGTATTCCCTGCACTGATGTCATGGGCACACTGCTAGTGCAGAGGGGAGGGAAGGCTCAAAGACATAGGAGCCCCCATCAAGGACCATGTGCTGTCAGCCTGGCCCCCGGATTCCCACACAAGTCCTGACCACCAGAAGGGAACTTCCCAGACAGCAAGGGAGTGGAGCTCAGATGTGGTAATGTGGGGTGAGGGGTCCCAGGGCCACGACGGGGGTGGATGGCTGGATGGTGGCCTGTGGAACTAAGGAGGCCCAGTCTTGCTGGTCTGGGGGCAGATTCAGAGCAGGTCCCCAGGAAGTCAGCCTGCGTGCACGCCAGCCCCAAACACTCAGCCCCCACTATCACCACCAGGAGCGTGGGTGGGGAAGAGACGCCACCGGACGCTGATCTTGTGCTTTTCCTTCCTTAGACTTTGAAGTTTTTATGGGGTGAATAGGGCCACAGATCACGCTATGATCTTCAAAATAGGCTGGAATCAGGAGTGACCACAACCAAGACAGCCTAGCGTGCTCAGGTGGACAACCCCCCCGCCCCCAGGCTGTGGCTGCAGCTGTCCAGGGCCTCCCCGCCCCTTTGTAAATGATCTCCTGGTCACATCCGAGTTGGAGGTGCCACCTGCCAAGCCGCTGGGTGTACAGCTGGGGGGGTCGCTTCAGTCTGCTGGCACCCACATAGCTGGCCAAGCTCCTGCAGAGAGAGAAATATGGAGGACCCTTCACCAGGAAGCCACTGGGAACGGAGCCACGGTCTCCCAGGCAGTAGATGGGGGCTGGGGTGGAGGCTGCTCTAGAACCGAGGCCAATGCCCACACCTGGCGCCCAGGCTGGGGGGACTCCCAGGCGGGGCTCACGGGGCGGCTGGGCCAGGAGAGGAGCTTCTGCATCAGCTCCTCCTAGTCGCTGGGTGGGGTGGGGACAGCACCCTCGGGTGGCTCACTTCACGTTTCCGAGCTCACTGGCTCTGAAGTCAGTTCACACACTTCCGGAGAAGCAGTAGAAGAAACAAGTCTGCAGGCCGGGGAGACAGAGGTGGAGATCCCCGGGAGGGGCGGGGCCAGGATGTGGGTGGGGCCATGGGAGTGCAGAGTCGTCAAGCCCTGGGTGTGGCGCTGAACCCACCGGCCAGGGACCAGCGACTTCCCAGACCCCAGCTGTTCCCTGGGTCTGGAAGTCCTCTGTCCAAAGGGCAGCAGAGGGCGTCCCCAGGAGAGGCCGTGGGCTGACGCCGCCCCACCCCCGTCCGGGTCCCTGCTGACTCCTCCCCTGTGAGCCGGGCCCTGAACTCAGCTGAGCAGAAACCCAGTGGCTGTGAGCTGCCGTCCCGGCTCCGCCCGCTGACTCTGCAGCCAGGCGGTGCTGAGTCAGCAGCAGTGGCCAGCGTCGCGGGGAGCCGTGGCTGGCCGCGAGCCGCATCAGAGGCAGGTGCTAACCCCGGAATCTTCCTGATGGCTGATCCACGGTGCTTTCCTGGAATGTGCGCCGACTGGTTGGCGTGCCTGACCCACCGGGTTTCCTGGGACAACAACAAAATTGAACTGCCCTGGGCAGACCGGATTGTCCACACGGGTGGACAAAGTCTGAGGACCGAGGGCCTTGAACAGGGAAGGGGAAGTAGGTACAAAAGTGTCATGTCTGATCCTGAGGCGGGGCCACAGGCTTACATCCCGGGAGGTGGCCCCTCTGACCCACATTTCTCATCCAACCTCACAGATTTCTCCCTTGTGTCAGTATGTCCCAGAAACTGCAGCTGCAAAGTTCCATCCTTAGTTCTGAGTGCCTGCTTCCGGATCCAGGGCCCTCCTCCTCCTCCTCCTCCTCCTCCTCCTCCTCACACTCGGGCTGTGTGTGTCTGTCACCAAACAGTCTCACAGATCTCCAGCCTGGCCACGCAGTATCTCACACCCAGGTGCACTGGATAGCCAACGGTGGGCCCCATCATTCAGAAAGATGCTAAGTCAAACCGAGAAGACCAGAATAGCCCCTGGAGGAAGCCGGGTTCCGGCAAGCACAGGAAGCATGGGACAACGTTCCGTTCACCAGCCACAGTTGCTCCATTTCCTGTCAAGGGTTCTGTGCGTTTATAAGCCCCTGGTCGTCAGACTGCTTGCCTGGCTTTCCTGCTGGTCTGTTCTCTATGCATGCACTCGAACCCACACATGCAGGCTGTGCTGTGGGGCCCTGGCAGACACGGGGGAAGGAAGAGACTCCTGGGAAAAGGAGCTTCCCAGTAGGTGTATGGTGGAGGTGCGGGGGTCAGCTAGCCATGAGCGCACAGACATATATGCACATTTGCGCAGGATACATGTGTTTACCCACACATGCACATGTATCCTGCCTCTGCACCGCAATGAAAAGGGGGTATGGTGTTGCTGCTGCGCTGGTACTCACTTGTCTTTCAGTCCCCCATGCTGACCATGCTGGCAGGACCCACCCAACAACACCTCACCCCATGCTTCCCCTGTGTGGAAGAGGATGGTGCGCCAATGTGCTGGGGGCTTCAGAGGACAGGCTGTGTGCAAGGAACAATTTGCTCTCATACCTGCTCCCCCACGCCCACCCTCACCCGTCTGCTCCCTTGTGCTCCTCTGCCAACGCTGAGGGGGCTGCGGCTGCCAGGACTACTGAGCCCTCTGGGCCCTGGGATCCCTCCACAGAGCCTGTGCCTCTTTGTCCTCTGCTCAAAGAGCTCAGTGCCAGCCCTCTTCCTGTGCCATCCCTTGGACCTCAGTTCAAAGGTCACCACCCCGGCCTGGCCTTGCCCATGGCCAGTTGACAACCTAAAATGGGATGCCTTTGTCACATCAGTCATTTTCTTTCATAGCACCGACATTTATTATGGGAATATTTCACTACTATTGGGCACCCAATCATTTCTGCCAGACATACGCCTATTACCATGTTTATACTGCCTAGCACATGCCCATGTGATTCAAAAACACAAATTTGGTAATTATTTTGTTTTGTTTTTAGGTCACATCCAACTATGTTCAGGGGTTATTCCTGCTCTGCAACCAGGAATTACTACTGGCAATGCTTGGAGTGGGAGGGGGGGCGCATATGGGATGCCGTAGGGATCGAACCTGGGTCAGCTGCATGCAAGCAGCCTACCCACTGTGCTACTGCTCCAGCCCCCATAAACACAAATTGAACAGGTGGTTGGATGGATAAATGGGTGACTGGCTGGCTGGCTGTGGGGGGCATGGTGGAAAGATAGTGGTGGGTGGGTAGATGGATGGATGTGGGGGACATGGTGGTAGGACAGTGTGTGGGTGGGTGGCAGTATAGGTAGAAGGGCATTCACTGATAGGAAGGTCTGAAGGTGGCTCTGGGCTGCATCCTGGTGATGAGAGGGGCTGGGGTCCACAGAGCAGAGGGAGGTCCCAGAAAGCAGAGGAAGTAAGTGCCAGTCCTGCTTCTGGCCCACACAGCCTTGCATGGGGCCTGCTGTTGACAGCGGTGAGTCACCCACTAACTGGGCTTGCTTGGCTGGTTTGTGTCCTCTGGGGCAGTCTCCATCCCTGAACCCCAGTGTCACAGGCACTTCTACCAACAGTGGCAGATATCCACTAGCCTCACAGCAGCCTCAGAGCCACCCTTAGAGCACAGGGCTTCAATGCTGGACACATAAAGACACTGTCCCATGAGGCACCTTTCCGAGTAGGGAGAAGGATTTGTGAAGAAGTTCACACCCAGACTGGATAATAGTGTGGTTGGATGTTCTTGGCTGGCCCTGCTGAGGGCCCGAGACTCCTCCTGCCCTTGCCCCTAGATCCTCAGGATGTCACTGCCATGCCAGGCCCTAGCACAGTCTGCTGAGAATAAGACTATCTCTGTAGCCTGCTGCTGATGGAAGAGCATAGCGGGCTGGAGCAACCCCTCCACTTTTTTTTTTTTTTGCTCTTTGAGTCACAACTGGCAGTGCTCAGGGGTTATTCCTGGCTCTACACTCAGGAATTACTACATTACTCCTGGAAGTGCTCAGGGGACCATCCATATGGGACGCTGGGGATCAAACCCAGGTTGGCCACATGCAAGGCAAATGCCCTACCTGCTGTACTATCACTCTGGCCCCCAGAGTCACTTTTTTTTTCTTTTTGGGTCACACCCATCGATGCACAGGGGTTATTCCTGGCTCATACACTCAGGAATTACTCCTGGCAGTGCTTGGGTGACCATATGGGATGCTGGGAAACGAACCCGGGTCGGCCTCGTGCAAGGCAAATGCCCTACCCGCTGTGCTATCGCTCCAGCCCCCCCAGAGTCACTTTCTATCCCCCACCAGACACTGTTGTAGGGCATGAGAAGCCAACCCCTCCAGGGCCCACCCTTTCCCAAACCCCCTCCAAGGCCCACCCTTCCCCCACTCCCCTCCAGAGCGCACCCCCCTCCCATCCCCCTCCAGGGCCCACTCTCCCCCCACCCAGCCCCCTCCTCCTCTTCCTGGAGGCTCTGAGCTCCACTGGGGAGAGGGTTTCTCACACATACACCCCAGATGCCAGAGGGCATGTGATTTCCCCCACCCCTCAAGTAAGGCAGGTTCATTGAATCAGAAAGTTATGCACAGTGGTCACTAACCAACAATGGGTGACACAGACACAGAGGTCCCCAACCCTCCTCCAGGTACTCATGCACCATCATGAGCCTGACTTAAAAATGGGAAGGAAGGGGCTGGAGCGATAGCACAGCGGGTAGGGCGTTTGCCTTGCACGCAGCCAACCCGAGTTCGAATCCCAGCATCCCATATGGTCCCCTGAGCACCGCCAGGGGTAATTCCTGAGTGCAGAGCCAGGAGTAACCCCTGTGCATCGCCAGGTGTGACCCAAAAAGCAAAAAAAAAAAGGGAAGAAGGTACTTGGCAGGCCTGGAATAGCTATCAGAGGGTCAGCTAGGAACATCATTCGAAGGAGATAGCAATCCCCGAAAAAACACATACCCAGAACACATGAACCCCCAATTTATAAAAAAAAGGGGGGGGGCCGGAGCGATAGCACAGCGGGTAGGGCGTTTGCCTTGCACGAGGCCGACCCGGGTTCGATCCCTGGCATCCCATATGGTCCCCCAAGCACCGCCAGGAGTAATTCCTGAGTGCAAAGCCAGGAGTAACCCCTGAGCATCGCTGGGTGTGACCCAAAAAGCAAAAAACAAACAAACAAAAAAAAAAACCCAATTTATAAAAAAAACCAAAAAAAAAAACAGATGCACATATCCCAGAATGCAAGTATCTGCCAGTGGTGCTAGGGACACAGAGGGGTCTAGGGTTCTTGCTTTTCATTGCTGATCTCTCTTCACCACTGATAAATCTCAGTTGCATCTTACCATACACACCTAGTAACAAGATGAACAAAGACGCCTATGATTGAGATTGATATCTATCACCCTGTCCTGTAACAGAATCCATAGGAGGGAGATTTCTATTTACTTAGAAAAAGTTTTGTCAAAATCTCACTTCTTTCCTATTTGGAGTATTTTTGGTGGGGAGGGGGATTCCAAAGCAGTTCTCAAGGGGACCCAGGCCCACCACTCATGATACCTGGCCAACCATTTAGGCAGCTCAGTGCTAGGGTACCAAGATATGGACTTATGGGGGGCCCCAAGGATAGCACAGCGGGTAGGGCATTTGCCTTGCATGTGGCTGACCCAAGTTCCATCCCCGGCATCCCATATGGTTCCCCAAACACCACAGGAGTAATTCCTGAGTGAAGAACCAGAATTAACCACTGAGCATCACCACCGTGTGTGACCCAAAAAGGAAAAAAAAAACCCCAAAAAACAAGATATGGGGTTGCTTTGGCCCTACGTTGGGCTGGGGGCCATAAGATGGTCTGGCTTCAAACTCAGGTCCTGGCACGTGCTTTGCATGTATGTGTCCCTGATCCCTGAGCTCTCTCTCCCCAACACTATTTTTATGCCAACCCAGCGGTGTTCAGCGGTTACTTGGAAAGGGTGCGGGGACCATATGAGATGCCAGAAAACTGAACCTGGATCACCTGCTGTACTATCTCTTTAGCAAAAAAAAAAAAAAATTTAAGTTGTTTTGTTTTGGTTTTTTGGGCCACACCCAGGGGTGCTCAGGGGTTATTTCTGGCTCTACACTCAGGAATTACTCCTGGCAAACAGAGGCGGACCTATGGGAGGACTAGATCAAATCTCGTCTGCAAAGCAGATGCCCTACCCGCTGGACTATCTCTCTAGCAGTATTTTAAAAATGCTATGAGGACGCGCATATGCTGCCTGAGCCCATGTGTTGCTTGCTATTATGTGACCGAGCACATGTGTCGCCCGCATCTCCCCTCTTGAGATGTGTACTTTCATGCATTCATGTCTAGTCTAGGATGTATGTAAGGGTTCTCTCCACCCTTGGAGTGTTAGGGCGAGGATCGAGATCTCCCTATAACGACAAACAGACTCCAGAGACTGCAAACAGCAAGCAGGGTTTATTGTAAGACTGGCTATCCAGGGTCCAGCCGCCTACACGGACACGCAGGTCCAGCAGGTTGGGCAAAAGACCCCGAGCTTCTCCAAAGGAGATCTTATATAGGCCTTCCCCGGCCGTTACAGCAGAGCCCGCGCATTTCATAGCCAATAGATTTGTAATATTGCAAATTTTCTTAACCAATCCATTTAAAAGGACATCACTCCTTAGCCTATGGTTTTAGAGATCAGTATTCGAGCCAATATTCAGGAATGTCCCGGTTCTGGGGGCAGTTCTGGGTCTTGTGATATGGGTCATGTGATATGGGTCTGGTTATCTGGTCTGACCACCACCCTTCTTGCGAACCGGGGTGCCTGTATCTGAATTCCTTGCTCAGGGGCAGAAAATCAAGTTATTCTAGAATGAGGGCTCCTGTAAAAAGAGTCTTAAGAAAGCTAAATAGATTCCTGTGGTCTGTCCTGGGCCAGATCCTCACAGGAGAAGCCCGCATTCTCTCTTGAGCGCGTTACTCTTACTATTCTCTCTTCCACTTATCCCTTCCTCCTTCCCTCAAAAAGCCTCTACATAAAATCTGTTTACTTCAAAAAATAAATAAATTAATTAATATTAAAAAATAAAATAAAAATGCTATGCGAATTAAAAATATGTTATGGGGCCGGAGAGATAGCACAGCGGGTAGGGCGTTTGCCTTGCATGCGGCCGACCCGGGTTCGATCCCCGGCATCCCATATGGTCCCCCAAGCACCGCCAGGAGTAATTCCTGAGTGCAAAGCCAGGAGTAACCCCTGAGCATTGCTGGGTGTGGCCCAAAAAGCAAAAAAAAAAAAAATGTATGTAGAAGAATTTAGTAATGTCCCGCTGTCTCTGGTTCAGGGCCCTTGCCTGTTCCCTAACCCCCGGCAGCATTTTCATTCTGGCTTTGCAGAAGCGCTAGCCCAGCTCCACGTGTCAGGCGCAGGCCCACTTGGACATTATCGCCCGCGGCTTGGGTACTCTGTGCCTCTTCTCTCTCCCACTCGCTTTTCTGTGGCCGGGGGAATTTGGAGCGCGGCCAGAGTCTGGGGGTGCTGGCGCCCGCCTTCGCCCGTTAAGTTACTGACCTAGACCCACCCATTCTCGCAAATTCACTCGCAACATCGTCATTCTGCCCGGCGTCAGGGTCACCGCCGCGGTGACCCTCACTGTGGCAGCACACCTGGGCCCCAAGAAACCCGCCCAGGAAGGGGGCGTAGTCCCAGGCTGTACGGGGAGACCACGCCCTACGCCCCGCCCCTCTGTCTAGAGGCCCGCCCCCCAGAAGTACGCTCTATGGAACCCGGGAACCACGCCCCCAAGCCTCCTTCCGGCAATAAACCACGCCCTTGTCCTAGAAACCACGCCCCTATCTGGACGCCCGGTCCCAACGGCTTTCTCCGTCCGCGGACGGCGCGTGGCGGCGTGCGGAGATGGCGGCGGCGGTGCGTGGGGCCAAGCAGCGCCTGCGGGCCGAGCTGAAGCAGCGTCTGCGGGCCGTGAGCGCCGAGGAGCGCCGACGCCAGTCTCACCTCCTGACGCAGAAGGTGCGACCGCGTGAGCGGGGGGCTGCCACCAGTGCGCGGGCGCAGCCCCGAGGCGGGTGGACGCGCACGTCCCGTCGGTGGGGGCGCGCACGCTGCAGGCGTGCTCCCTGGATTGCGAGAGCTCTCCAGAGAGGGTGCCACACTGTGCACTGGCTCCCAGCTCGCAGGCATAGCGTGAAGGAGAGAAAGGCAGAAATTGGCATAGTGAAGGAAACCCATGACAGCTGCTGCATTCTCCTGGGTCTAGGGTCAAATCCCCGCAGCTGGGAAATGCACGACACCCTCACAACACCCTCACAGAATCAGCACTTGGGAGTGTATCAGGAACGTGGTTCTGTGCATATCTTCACTCTGAGACAGAGGAGCTGCACCCGACTTCCCCCATTTACATCTTGTCTTCCTCCACGTACTCCGGACTCCTGGGAAGCGGGTGCAGTGGCCCCATTTTTCTCTGAGCTCTGTCCACAGAGACCCCGAGGGAAGGGGGCCACCGTGCCATGTGCCTCCAGACTACACCATGATGTGTCCAGTCCTGAAGCAAAGCCTGGGTGGGCACCGAGTTACATCTTGAAAGAGGGTGAATGAGATGGGGTGTTCATCAGGGGACACGAATGCAGCCCCATATGACCGGGAGGTGCAGTCACACTGCAAGAGGAGGGGTGTCCTGCAGGGACATTGGGCAGAGCTGAGGGCATGCAGGCCCAGGAACTGACAGCCCTAGTATGGAGATGGAGCATTGGTTCCAGGATCTCCCCTCCCTCTCACAGGTGCTCTCACACCCCCAGTACCAGAAGGCCAGGAGGGTCTCCATCTTCCTGAGCATGCCAGATGAGGTGGACACGGGGGCCATTGTCCACGACATCTTCCAGCAGGGCAAAGCCTGCTTTATCCCGCGTTACCAGCCTGGGAGCAGCCACATGGACATGGTGCGGCTGACCTCTCCGGACGAGCTGGCCGCCCTGCCCAGAACCTCCTGGAACATTCAGCAGCCCAGCGATGACGAGGTGCTCGAGGAGGCCTTGTCCACAGGTGAGTGCCTTGCTGCTCCCTCCCCTGCGCGTGTTCCTTGGCCCCTGGCATGACATTGCATCAGCCTGACCCTGTGTTTCACCCACTGTGCCAGCAGCTACAGGGAAACGGTTCCAGCGTCTGAAAAGACACTGAAGTTACTTTAGTGTTGCTTTGGGGTTTGGGGTTTGATTTTTGCATTTTCTTTTTTTTTTTTCTTTTTGGGTCACACCCGGCGATGCACAGGGGTTACTCCTGGCTCGGCATTCAGGAGTTACTCCTGGCGGTGCTCAGGGGACCATATGGGATGCTGGGGATCGAACCCGGGTTGGCCGCGTGCAAGGCAAGTGCCCTACCCGCTGTGCTATCGCT
The DNA here is from genome assembly GCF_027595985.1 of Sorex araneus. Classification (NCBI taxonomy): domain Eukaryota; kingdom Metazoa; phylum Chordata; class Mammalia; order Eulipotyphla; family Soricidae; genus Sorex; species Sorex araneus. The sequence goes on from NC_073307.1 coordinate 60,490,032, forward strand.
CCAGCCCCTGATTTTTGCATTTTCTTCTTAAGTCTCAAAGTCAAATAAAACTACAAACATATATTACATTAGTTTCTGTAGCACTGGGGTGTCCTGTGCAGTCCCCGTGTCGGACAGCAGGGGGCGCGGCTGCGCCAGCCACTGATCACTGAGTCAGTCTCAGTGCCTTGTGTGCCCCTTGGAGTCCAGGCAAGTTCTGTTTCCAAGACCCTATCTCTGGAACTCTGAGAGAGGCAGTGGGAAGGGGTGGGGGTGCAGGGAGGGTCCCCATGCATATGGCACAGAATGTGATTCAGGCCATTGCCTGTGAAATCAGCTCTCTGGCCAAGGTGGGCGTCCAAGGGGGTCCTGGGATAGGGTGTGTGTCCCTGCTTGCTGGGGCTTGTGCCTGACCCCTGACCGCTGACTCTTCCCCCTGCTTCTCCTTGTCTCCCCCAGCTGGGAAGGTTCGAGTGCCCAGCGGCAGGCGTGGGTAGGCGAAGGGCTTGCGGCCTGGCCCTGCCTTTATGTTTCCCTGTTGGGCATCTCTGGGAGTCCGGGAATGAGGCATCATGGGCCGGACGCTGACTCTTGCCCTCTCTCCCCGCAGGAGGCCTGGACCTCATCTTCATGCCGGGGCTCGGCTTTGACACAGAGGGCCACAGGCTGGGGCGGGGCAAGGGCTACTACGACGCCTTCCTGCAGCGCTGCCTGGGCCAGCAGCCGGCAGCACCCTACACCCTGGCCCTGGCCTTCCGAGAGCAGGTGTGTCCTTACGTCCCAGTGGATGAGGGTGACATGCAGGTGGACGAAGTGCTGTTTGATGAGGATCCCACATCTCCCACCTGCTGACAGGCCTGATCGTGCCACCCCCAACAGACCCTCCAGTGTCACTTCGTCATGATACAGCCGTGTTGCCCTCCGCATGTGGGCTGAGGGACCAGGCATCTATGCTGTGTCGCTGGGGCCCTGCATCCCATGGAGACATGGCCAGAACAGCATCACCCCCTGGCATCTGAGGGGGCCTGGCGCTGAGCACTGCCTGCAGCCAGTGCTGTGCCCTTCCCCTAGGAATGACCTGGGAATAGCCTCGGGACTCAGGTCAAACCTGGGCCTGGACACCCTCACCTCCTGCCTCAACACCCTCCTGCCCAGACACCCTCACCTCCTGGACACCTTTGTCTCCTTCTGGACCTCCTACCCTCCAACCCAGTGCTCTCACCTCTTACCTGGACACCCTCACCTGCCCAAAGCCCTATTCATGGTTGCTGCCCCATGGCATTCACTCCTGGGCAGTCTGCAGCAGAAAGGGTGGGTATGTGGCTTGCAGGTTCAAACGCCATCGAGTGCAGAGCGGTGGTTCAGGGTCCAGTCCTATCCCCTGGCTGGACCCCCACCCCATCACCCTCGTCATGGAGTGAGAGGGCACTTGGCTGGGCCATGCAGAGGGCAGTGGCCTCCCGACATTTGCAGGGGTTGGCATCGCACAGCCCCAGGGGAGCCTGGGCTTCTGTACTAAGTGATGTCCAATTTCTTCTTTAGACATTTTCATCAGCCATGAAAAATGGTTGGTCTTTTGCTGACATTTCAGCCTCGGGAAGTCATGTGCTCTGAGAGGCACAAGCTTTGCAAGGTATTTGGAGCAGAAGAGGGGGAGGTACCCCAAGTCTGCTGTGGGGCTGGTGACTGGCTTAAGGAGGTGCTGGCCTCTCTCGCCGCCCCTGCTGAGGGGTCTCTTCCCTCCCCTCACAGGTGGAACGCACTGTCCCCTGGGACCCCAAACAATCCTGCTCTTCCACCCAGCTTCCCTCCTCTTTGGGCATCTGCAAAGAGAGGCCTATGCTGTCCTCTCCGGGGTGTAGGGGGCAGCTCAGTGCCAGCTCACCGCTGACTGCCTGATGTATTTCCCAATGGCCTCTGGGGGCCCAGCCAAGCCCCCGAGGCTCTTGTTTGAATCTGTGTATTACAAGGGTTCCTCTCAGGGTGCCACCGTGTCCCCCTCCCTTTAAGCCATCTAGACCCTCCTCCCAAGCCCAGCTAGTACCTGGGGATAGTGAACCCTGCTTGGTGACTTGTGTGGCCACTGGGCCTACAGCGCCCTGTTTGGGGCAGGTGTCCCGGCACAGAGTTCCCTGTAATCCTTGCTGCGCTTCCCAGCTCCCACCTGTCCTGGCCATAGCCTGGGAACCCCAGGAGCCAAAATGCCTCTTGTTCTGTCCATCTGTAGCCTCAGGGGAGGGAGGGTGCTGTGCCCACGGCCCAGGTGCTGCCCGCTTGCGTCCTCCTGGTCCCTGACTGCACCTGCTTCCCGACCTCCACACTATGTGACAGCGTCTCCAGGGCACCTCGGCTGCTTGGCCTCTCCAGATCATCGTTTTTTATGTGGCATCCCCAAAAATGATGATTTGTTGTGACAAATTAAGTTTCCCTTGTTTGTTTTCAGGGCCTTATTAAATCAGGGAGGATCTATCTAGAGTAAGTGTCTCCACGACCAGAGCCATTGTGGTTTTATCAGCAGAGAAATGGTGAGGTGCGCCCTCCAGGGGAGCACAGCATCCCGACTCACTCCATGAGCAATGTCAGATGCAGCTGACTGATGGTCCTGGCCACAGTTCTAGGAGGCATGACCCTGAGGGCAGAGGAGGAGAGAACAGGGCCGACCACACTGACCTAACAGGGCGATGATCTCCCATCAGGGTGGGCACAGGGTGAGGGGTGACTTCTTGGTCCAGGCCGCATCTTGGTCAGAGGCTGCGTTACTTTTAGCATCGGCATTAGTGGCACCTCTGTCACCTGCCCTGTTTCCACACTCTGCCTTCACAGCTGCTCTGCATGAACACCAAGGGCCAGGGGGAGTGGCCAGCAGGTAGGGAAGTGTAGCCAGGCAGGGACAGTAAGGTGGAGGAGGGGGTGCAACAGATCAATCATGAGCTGGGACTGGTGCAGGCATGAGTCATTAGTGGGGTGCTGTGTCCTAGGGGAGTACTGCCCCTCTCCAGCTACCCCTGGGCCAAGGCCGAAAGAACCACTTGAGGCTGGTGTACTACCCCTGAGAAAAGGCAGGGTCACCCTTAGGTGCTAATGATGCAAAGAGCAATGAATGCGCTGGCTGGTGGGAGGCGGCAGTGCTGTGCCCGTGCTGCATGGACAAGGACAAGGCAGGTGGCGTCACAGTTGGCTACAGACCAGGCAAGACCATGGCGTCTGCCTATGAGACTCAGCAAGGGCACACAGGTGTGAGTGAGTGTGGAGCATGCTGTCTGTCCCCCAGGAAAAAAATAGCCCACGAGAAAAATGTATGGGTCAGCTGTGTGACTGATCAAGGAAGACACACTTTCCTGTCATTCAAGACGGAACTGAAAGAACAGAGGTCTCTTCTGCACTGGGCACAACCCAGAGCTTGGACGTGTGAAGTGTGGGCATAGGGAGCCCCCAAAATGGCACAACAGGAAGTTCAGTGCACCTGTTCCCACACCTGTGCTGCCTGGCAGAGAGGCTGGACGTAGCCACACTCAGAGTGAAGATTTCAAAGCCACAGAAGTGACAGCCATGTGGAGGGAATCGCAGGGTAAAGGAAGACACTGCGTAAAAAAATGGTGCAAGGGGCTGGAGCGATAGCACAGCGGGTAGGGCGTTTGCCTTGCACATGGCTGACACGGGTTCAATTCCCAGCATCCCATATGGTCCCCTGAGCACCGCCAGGAGTAATTCCTGAGTGCAGAGCCAGGAGTAACCCCTGTGCATCACTGGGTGTGACCCTAAAAAAAAAGGAAAAAAAAGAAATGGTGCAGTTAAGGTCATGTAGTGGGTATGCGCCTGGCCTGGGCCTGTGAGGGGTCACTGAGAGGAAAGCCAGCGCAACAGCCCCCCACTATGTCTCGAGTCTTTTCTCTGAAAGCAAGACAATTCTCATGTCATCTGTGTGGCAAAGGGCTTCCGTGTCATCCTGGATCTCGGGGACACAGGCAGCCTTCCCTCCCCTAACCCCACCGTGTCTGAATGCATTTTCCTTCCTGTCTGCTAATAAGTCAGCGCCTGCTCTTCTGGATTCTATTTTTACTCACTGGCACCTCTGTGGAAGCCGTTGATGTCTGTGATGTGGCGGCTTGGAAATTAGATTCAGGTGAGGCAGAGGGAAGTGTGTGAGTTGGTGGGGGGGGACATTGTGTCCCCACCCCATCCCCAGTCCCTTTGCTCTTTGTGCATCCTGAGACCTCCACTTTTCTCCTCCCAAGGCCACCAATGAGAAAACCCCAGTCTTCCCCAGAACATGTATCTGGCACTGTGTGCTTCCTACTTTCTCCTGGCCTCTGACACCCGGGCCCTCAGAGAGTAGTTGTATTTGATGGAAGAGCTTTGCCAGGTGCCTGCAGCTCCTGGCCTGGCCTGGAGGAACCTCATCCGCTACAAGAAGGATGTCTAGTTCCCACTGAGGCTGCTCTGGATGCGGCCTCGGGAGCATCCCCAGCATGGATTCCAAATTCCTATCCCCTGCATTCCCCATTGGACAACCCTGACGCATGTCTCCCTGTGTCCCCTGGGGAGGGACAGCCCTGCCCTGGAGGGGCTCAGACCCTGAGCAGGTGAGTTGTGTGCAACCCTCTGCTACCCCCTTTCTGGTCCTGAGTTTCCTGGTCAGATAAGGTCAGATGTGGCAGATGAGAAAGGAACTGGGACTCCTGGGGTGCTCAGTTGGCCCACTCCGAGGCCTCCCTACCCTGGGCCCCCCTGATTTCTCTGGGCCTCTGGCACAGAGACAGTACAGTCCAGCTCATTCTTGGAGGTGGGGCTCGGCGCTGTTCCAGTGGTAAAGTCGCAACTGATGGCACGTTGGCATGCTGCAGCCCTGTCCTCCTCTGTACGGGAACAGACAGTGGACACAAGACGCCCATAAGCGCAAACATGTGGGCTGCGTGTCCAGGGAGAGGCGTGTCTCACTACTGACGGTCACCTATGCCTGATGCAGCATGAGACCCAGGAGAAGGAAGTTTCAGTGTCTTAAATGTGGCTCAGCAGGGCGAGCATGCGGAGGAAAGGATGAGTTTCTGTCTCGAAATTAAGAACTCCTGCAGCCAGCACAGTAGCACAGCAGGCAGCACATCCTGTCCCCGAGCCCGGCCATGAGGGCTGGTGCCTGCAGCTTAGCTCCTCAGTGCCCAGGACAAAGACCCCACGGCAAGGAATCAACCACTTTCTAAGTTTATTGTCGGTTATATGTGGAGAGGCAGATTTTACATGAGCGCTTCAAACCAACCTTGTACATTCACCAAATGTGACTAGAGCCATTTGAAAACAAGGTCTAGAAATGTGCTTAGTTCTTGGTTTTATATAACATTGGCCAAGCACCAGGAGTGAGCTGAGACGGACGCATCAGACCCGGAGCCCCAGTCTCTCCTGAACTGCCCTCCCACACCCCTCACTCATAAGGCATAAGTAAGTGTGTTGTGTCTCTCAGTTACTTGAATAAATATTGAGACCCCATCGCACATTATGCCAGCAGTGACAAACCCCTTTAGAAATAGACCCCAGGCTCACATAGTCATGACAGGGTCCTCAGGACCCCCCAGGCATCCAGTTTTGTAACAGGGTCCTTGTGACTGACCAGGACAACCAGAACGTTCGCTCAGGCTGTGCAATACTGGAAGCAGATGAGGCCATGGTGTTCCGAGTTTCTGAACCACCTGCTGGACACTTTCTGGGCAGTATTCTCTGTCCCAAGTCCAGGGGCTCCATCACCTTCTCTGGGGTATCTGTAAACACGACCGGCCCGCTGTGGTTTTGAGGGGAGCATTCAGTAGTGATCAGTCAGGCCTCCAGGTGCCGCTATGCCCTGGCACTGACTACCTGCCATGGGCAGGCAGTGGACAGAGAAGGGTTTGCTCCAGGCAACAAGGAGGTATAAGGTGGATACCCGGAAGCTAAAGGTGGGGATTTTTTGCTTTTCTGAGCGCTGTCCAAAGTGGATTGAGATGGATGGAAAGAGGAGGGAAGGAAAATGATTTGCCACAAGCTCGGGACAGCTCCTGAGTCCTGAGGACAGAATCTTGACTGCAGGGCCAGGCTGCTGCCTGAACATGGGAATGAGGTGGTTCGGGCACGTGGTGATGCAGGCTCAGACCCAGGAAATGGCCCTTGCAGAGACCATGCTGGGATGGGGGCAGGGGGATCTGTATCCTCCCTCTCCCTGTCTGGGTGGCTGTGTCCCTCCCCAGCTGACTAGCACTGCCCCACGGATGGCCAGAGAGACTAGAGAGGCAGTTAGAGGGCGTGGATGGAGGCATGGCAGAATGGGGGCCATACCCCAGGGCCACCTTCAGGGAGCAGCTACCCCACACACAGCACCAGGAAAGGAAGAGCTGGATGTCAGCAGCAGCCACACCACACAGCTATTCACTTGGGCACCCCCAAATTGTGCTGACCCCGACTCAAGGACGTGGCTCTGCTGGCCTTTGGTTGCTCTAAGGCTGCTTCCCTGGGCCCTGCCGCCCCAGCTGGCCTCACATTGCCGTCCCCAGCAGATCCCAGGGGCAGGGAAGACTCGGCCTCAGGAGGTGGAGTGACTTCGGGAATCCAGGGGACACTGCAGCGCCTTCAGAGAGACAAGACGGAGCCCAGCTGGCCAAACAGACAGACGGACAGACGCACAGATGTGGTTCAGTGGGGCTGTTTTGTCTTTTTTTTTTTTCTTTTTGCTCTGCTGACCAGTATTGGAAAGCCAGTGTCAGTAATGGGGGAGCTGAGACCCCCCCATAGGACCCTGCCAGGGCTGAGGAGCTGCGAACAGCCCCCGGAATAAGGGAGGTGGGGGCCCCACACTCCTGAGAACCTCAGCGTTAAGTTCTCATCTCTGTTCTTGAGGTATGAGCCCCAAACACACAAAGTCCCAGAGAGGGTTGGGGAGACACCCACTCCCTCAGGGCCCGAAGCCTGGGGTTTCTCCCCTGACCCCCCACTCCCAGATGGGGACAGGCTCTGAGTGGACACGGCAGCTCAGCCCTGCCCTGCACAGGGGGGCGTGCAGAAAGTTCCACGGTGGCCCATGAAGATGGTGTCAGATGGGCCAGAATCAGTGTTTTAGCCCTTGATAGGCCCCTCAGTGCCCCGGGCCTGGGACGTGCCGGTCACCCACTTCTTCCCGCCGAGACTGTGTCGCCCTGCCTGCTCATGACTTCATGGTGCAGAGGGGTACGACGATGACCAGCAGCACAGTGCAGGTGGCCGCGGTGATGAGGGCCGCCAGCTTGCAACCCCTGGCGCGCCGGAACTCAGCCTCCTTGTGCTTCAGCAGCGAGTCGTAGCCAGGCGTGTGGAGCCCCTCCATCCAGTAATCCAGGTTGTTGGGGTTCAGGGACTCCTGTGTCTGAGGGCCGAGGGTAGCATCAAGGAGGTCCTCCCCGTCCCCGCCCAGGCGTGAGTCCCACATGCCTCCACCCCTACAGACACAAGAGCCTTTCCAAGATCCCCACGGCTCTGTCTGACTGTCCCGGTGGACTAGGTCCCCGCACCCTCCAGATGCAGGTGACACCCCAGCACTATCAGTGTGGACAGAGCCGGCTGCTGCCCTCCTGGACCTTTTCCTGTGTCCGCCTTCCTGGGGCCTCCCACAGCCCCGCAGACATGCCTCCAGGGACCCACATGTCCCTCTGCTCCCTGAGGGGAGGCCAGCAGATGCCCTCTCAGCCACCACCTCATCCTGGACAGCCCGGGGCCTCTGGAGCAGGGGGTGGGGGGCTGCTGTGGGGGATGGTGGTGCTGGGGGTGGTCTCTGGGTTTGGGGGCTGGGGACCCACCTGAGCGCTTACCTGCAGGTCCAGTGCAGCCAGTTTGCCTTTGGCACCCATGCTGCGGACATGCTCCTCCAGGGCCCAGGGGGGCTGCCGCTTCACCTCGGCCAGCCGCATGTTGGCATACAATGAGCCGCCCTTGGTGGGGCCCCGGAGCGAGGCGGGGTGCGCATGGGGGCTGAAAACCTGCTCCACCAGGAAGCCAGTGCGGGGGGCGTCGTGCTGCCGGTCGGTCTGTGCAGGAGAGGGTACGAGTGTGGGCCCCTGGACTGCCGTGTCTCCAACCCCAGACAGACCCCATGTCCAGGCCTGGACACTGTCCACCATAGACATGCGAATGCCTCCCAAAGAGGATGGACCCAAGACTGAGGAAAAGCCTCTACCGGCTTTTACCCGAGGGTGGGGGCTGGGGGCCCAGCAAGTCTCCGGGAGCCCCAGAGCACTTCTGGGGGGGTGAGGGGACACTGTCCACAGAGAAACAGTGCCACCCTACACATGCATGCGGGACCTGCCCAAAGTGCCTGCTGGGGGCACAAGGTATCCTGGGTTCCTGGGGTACCTCTCCCTGACACTGCACCCCACATTGCATCCCTCTGGGGCAGCCCAAGAGCTCCCCAGCTCCCGAGAGGAGCTCAGGGAGACCCTCCTGTTCTCTCTGGCACACGTGGGGGAGCCCTGCCTGTGCCCTTGCTCCCCACAGAAACCTCATGCATGACAGGAGACCAGCCAGTCGGACTTTCCAGGGCCTCGTGAAGCCCCTACAACGGCCTTACCTCCTTGGACTTGCGATGCCAGTCTTTGCCCTCAGCCCCACCCAGGCCCCCACGGCCAGCGTGGGTGGCATGGGTGACAGGGCGCCAGCCCCGCGGCGAGTTGGAGATGCTAGCGATCTTCGACTCAGTGGCACTGTTCTCCGTCAGGGACCTGGAGGAGGGCCGGGCCAGCAGGCTCCGCTTGAGGGCTGCCACGTGCAAGCTGGTGCTGTGGCCACTGCTGCCCTCGGAGCAGCCCCAGTCGGCAGCCGTGTCCTCCCGGGCAGGCGTGTGGGTGTGGGGCAGCTGGGCCGAGTCGCTCCCCTCGTCCTCTGACAGGTCCAGTGGAGCGCGGCCCGCCGGCTCCACGGGCTGCCGCATCTTCTGGTCCAGCTTGTTGAGCTTGCCTAGGACCTGGGAGATCTCCTCGCGCACGCCCAGCAGCGACTCCAGCCTGCGCTCGATATCCCCGATCCGCAGCAGCAGCCGGCACACGCTGCTCCTCAGCTCCTCCTCCGAGTGGCCCTGGCCCCCGGCGGGGCTGTCACTGTCGGACTTGGGCAGCTGGGACAGGGACCCCAGGCTGTTGTGGCAGGATGAGGGCAGGATGCCTGAGGAGCCGCAGATGCTCATGTCGTCCAGGAAGCGGAAGATGTCACTGATGTCGTCGCTGATGGCCTCAGACTCCTCCGACCGCTTCCGGCCCTGCCTGTCGCTGGACCTGGCGGTGCCCCTGGGCTCCGGTGCCAGCGGCTCCGTCTGGGTGCTCACGCTGCTGGTGTCGGTGCTCAGCTGCCTGCTGCCGCAGCCTGGCCTGTCCTCCTGGAAAGCCTTGGCTGGCTCGGCGTTCTCCAAGTTCATAGGAGAAGGGCTCCCCCCAGGCGTGGCCACGTACAGGACAGGCTCTGAGTCCTTGGGTGCCAGGAAAGCCTGACGCCTATCCCGGGTGGGGAACATGGGGCTCTGGGTGCCAGGACTGGGGTATCGCCGCTTCTTCTCCTCGGGGCGCTCTCTGCTGAAGAAGGAGCACTCGAAGTCAGGCACTTCGTCTGTATTGAGGCTCCAGCTCTTGGCCGGCCAGGGGCTGGGTCTTCCAGGCCTTCCGGGGCAGCGCCGCGGTTCCGCTGCCCCAGGCACAGGCGAGGGGCCGAAGTAGGTGGAAGCCTGCAGGTCGTCCAGGCTCTCATGCTTGACCCGTCGCTGGTCGTACCTGCCAGGGTCCAGGCCGGGGCTACTGCACGGCAGCTCAAAGCTGTGGGTGAAGACGGGGCTCCTGGGCGGTTCCTTCCGCCTTGGGGATGCCCCGCGCTCTGTCCCGGCCTGCTGGGGGCCCATGGGCACCAGCAGGTGGAAGTTCTCACTGGAGATACCGCATCTCTGCTCGCGGGCAGGCACCAGCAGGGGCCGGTCAGTGGGCAGGAAGGTGTCACTGCTGGCCAGGCTGGGGGGCAGTGGCTCTGTGTCCGAGAGCAGCTCGCTGTCCAGGTTCATGGGGAAGTAGGTTCTCTGCATCTCGCAGGGCCGTGGGACGCCCACACCAAAAGGGCCCAGGCGCTGCAGGCGGTCCAGAGATGCCGTGCGGCTCTTGCTGGCCTCGCCCACCCCCAGCAGGAAGTCGGGCTGCAAGGGGGGCAGGAACTCGGGGCTCTCCCTGCTCTCGCGCCGCCCAGCTGGGTATCCTGGGCCAAAGGGCTGTTGGCGGAGCTGGCAGTCCAGGGGCCCACACTCAGCCTCGCCGCCCGCCTCTTCCCGGCACCCCCCTGCCCCCGGCAGCTTCTCCTTGGCAGTGCTGCCACTCATCTGGATGAGGTTGAACATGGTTACCACGTCAGCAGCCACCATGATCTTCTTGGACTGCGAGTTGTCTGCGGGACACTTCACCTTGTCCTTGAACAGCGTGGCCGGGAAGCCGGGGTCCAGGCAGGCGGTATGGAAGAGCAGGTTCCGGAGCCTGGAGAGCTGTGGCAGATCCAGGCGGGCACAAAGTGACTGGCAGAGGTCCTGGTAGGATGTCGCGGGCCGTGTGCTGGCCAGCTCCTCCAGAACCTTCACCAGAACCAGCGGGGGTTCCCGGGGGGCCTCCATGGCTCAGGACCTGGAAGACAGCATCAGGATGAGGGGGATGGTCAGCGCCCTGCAGAGCCACGTGTCCCAGAAAGGCCAGGGAAAATGATGGGGGGGCCTGGCGAGTCAGTTGGGGCTATGCTCAGGCTCTGCCGAAGACCCGGGTTCCATCCCTGGCCCTGCACAGTGCCCTGAGAGCCACTGTGGGCCCCTGTGAAAAATCACCCATGACAGTAGTTTTGCAAAAAGACGTTCATTGAGGTGGGTCATCCTTCACCCAAAGAGTGAAGCAGATTTGTTAAGTGATTTCCCACCTGAGCCTGCTGAACGTGGAGCCACAGGAAAAAGCTGGAAATTGGGTCGGCAGGGGAATGCCCCCAGAGGGGCCAGAGTCATGGAAAGGGCAGCTGCAGCCAAGCTGCTGTGGGCAGCTGGGTAAAAAACAGAGAGACCCATCCCCTGTCCCCACAGACAGCACAAAACCATGAGACCCGCCCCCTGCACCCACCTCCTGCCCCCTCGGGCAGCACAGAATCAGGCACCCACCCTCTGACGTATCTTGCCCGAGTCCAGTGAATTTGGGTGAGGCTGGGACTCTAGGCGCCCAGAGACATAGTTCACCCTCCCAGGCAGCCTTCCCTGCTAAACTGCCGCCCTTCTGCTCTGCAACACCAAGACTCAAGTGTGGGGGCAGCGTGAGAAAGCCCCGGAAGCTTCAGGACTGAGGTGGGACAGACGTCCCCACCCAGAGGGCACCGAGGCTTCTAGAAGCTGGTAAGTCACCAAGGTCGCATCTAGAGAAAAAGAAAAAAAGGCTTCGGTCCTGGAACCGCCAGAGTCAGAGCTGGCTCCCCGTCCCAGTGCTCCTGGTCCTCAGTCACTCAGGAGCACTCTTGTCCTCTCCCTTCCTGGCCCTTGGCATTGGCTTCCGGGCTCCAAGCCTTTCCACACCTCCTAGGACCACCAGCCCCTGCTCACGGGTCATTCCAGGGTCCTCTGCAGGCGCCCGGCATGGAGAATGGATCTCGCTTGGCGCTTTCTGCAGCGCCCCCAGCCCTTCTCTTCTTCCGGCGGTGCCGCCTCGGTCCTGGCCTCCGGCATCCTGCAGGCGGCCCCCTCGGCCAGAGGCGGGGTGCATACCCCTTTGTGCGTGCCCCAGCAGCAGCGTCGCCGCGTTTGGGGGTCCCCTTCCCCTTAGTGTCAGTCCTCAACGGGCTCCTGCTGAGCAGGTGCGCGGGGCCCGGCGGGCGCGCGTGCTGAGAGCACCCAGGGGCTCTCCACGGGGGCAGCCGGGTGCCCACACAGCCCCCGAATTTAACCCTCGAAACGTCTTTTCCGGAGAATCGGATTTTCAGCTGTGGAAACTTCCCCCAAACTGCAGGCGCGCCCCTCCGAAGACCCCCGGCCGGGCTCAGCTCCCCACCCCGCGGCCACCAAGGGCCGCAGTGGCCCCGCGGACTCAGGCAGTGGCCCCCGCCCCGGCCCCCCCCTCCCCTCCAGGGCCCAGGGCTGCACTCACCTGCGCGCGCCCCCCTTTGTGTCCGGCCGCGCCGCGTCCCCCGCGGCCCGCACTGAAGGTGACCGCGGCGCGCGGCCCCGCAGCCCCGGGCCCCGCCGGGCCGCGCCGGCCACTTCGCTCATTGATTTTCCCTCTTGGCCCGGCCGGGCGTCAGGGGCCCAGATTGGAGCGATGGGCCGCCACGTGACCGCCCTCCCCGGGCGCGCACACACCGGCGGGCGGGACCCTCCGGGCGGACCCTCTCGGAGCCGACCCTCTGGTGGACTCTCTCCAGGTGGCCCCTCCCCGGGCGCGCGGCCCCTCCGGGCGGCCCCTTTCCAGGTGGTCCCTCCCCGGGCGCGCGGCCTCTCCGGGTGACCCTCCCCGGGCGCGCGGCCCCTCCGGGTGGACCCTCTCCGGGGGCGATGTCCACGCCCATGGGATAGCACAGCCGGCCGCCGGCGATGCCCTCCCGCAAGGCGGGAGGAAGCGACAGGGTTAAGAGTGGCGGGGGCCGATGGCAACCAGTGTTTGCCAGTAGCTGAGTGCCGCCTCTGTCTGGCCTGAGAACAGTCTGTGCCTAGCGGCCCCCGCCCCTCCCCACACAAGGCCCTTAGCCCAGCCCCCAGAAGTCAGAGTGGCAGAGCTGCCCTGTCCCGTAAAGGGAACAGGACAAGCAGGACAAGCCTCCACTCCAGCTTACCTGCTGGAGGCCCCCTGCAGCCCCTGGCTCACAGCTGTGAAATGAGGCTTCTTCACTTTTCCTCCGAAACCACACAGAAAGAGGCTCGCAAGGCCCCCCCACACCAGGGGCGCTCACACCCTCTCCCGCTGGGGGCCAGCACTCCAGACTCCCACACTTTCTCCCAGTCGGGACACGCTGCCCGCCTCCTCTTACCCACTGGGGCAGGGGGACCCTTCTCTGTGTTCCTCCGTGCACAGAAAGACCAAAGGAGGGCCTGGGGACCTGGGCTGGGGGGGCAGTGGGTCAGTCTCCAGGGTAAGAGGGTGCCCCATGGTTCCTGCAGGGAGGAGGAGGGCACTGGGCAGGGGGGCCCCAGAATGAAGGTGGTACCCAAAACCCAAGATGTTAGCTCCCTGGCATCCTAAGCTGAAAAATGCTCCCCTTGACCCCTGGGGACGCCCCATTCCTGCCTGGTGCCCTGCGGAGGACTTCTCCGTTTGCCCGGGTCCCGACCCTCCTGAGCAGCGCTAAGACCAGGAGCAGGACCTCAATGGGGTCCTCCGCACCTTCCAGGAAGTCAGTGGTGTGGAAGGGGAGTACCCTCCCCACTTGCTTTGTGCTGAGGCTGACTGGCGGTGGGGGGAGGAGGGGCTGCGATGTTCATACCGCTTCCTGGGAGAGCAGGGAAGTCTGGAGGTCACCTGGGGGGCAGCTCAAGGGATGCAGCCAGGGAGTACGAAGAGCGGCTGTGCCCGCCCCAGACCTGCACAATGCCAACTGTTTGCAAACACGCCTCGGTGAGCGTCTGTTCTCTGTAATCTCAGCCACCAGCTCAGATGAGTCACCTCTGTACCCCGCCATGGAGGAGTGGCAGAGCCAGGGGCCCCCTGCAAGCTCCGGGGGAGGTGATGTCTCTGGTCTCTGAACCCGTGCTCAGACCCCCAGAGGTGATGCTGGCAGCAGGAGAGAGGCGTTTTCAGAAGCTGTAATGGAGTTATCAATGCCAGGGGGACCTCTGGACAATGCCTGAAGCACCCCTCCCGAAAGAAAAAAAAATTCTTCTCAAAGCCTGGAGTAGCACAGTGAGGTCACACTCGAGTGTGCTGCCACCTGGCCCCACAAGGGCCACCTCCCAGCCCCAAGTCCCTAATGATGCTTTTCAGCAACATTCCCCAATACACTGGGAAGTTATTGCCCTTTGCACCCTTTGTCCTTTCACTGATCCATTGAGCACCTGGACATAACTCATGGTTGGCCAGCAAGAACCACCCTGGCCGGCTGACTGCAAGCAGGTGGGGGATCCTCTGTCTGCTAATAAGCTACACCCATGGCCGCAAGGCTCTGCCAAATCAAAATACAAAGCAGGTAAAATGGAGGAGATGCTTTCCGAAATAATGTGTCAATAAAGTTATATTTAGGGGGGCTAGAGCAATAGCACAGCGGGTAGGGCGTTTGCCTTGCACGCGGCTGACCCGGGTTCGATTCCCAGCATCCCATATGGTCCCCTGAGCACCACCAGGAGTAATTCCTGACTGCAGAGCCAGGAGTAACCCCTGTGCATCGCCAGGTGTGACCCAAAAAGAAAAAATAAAGATATATTTAAATGACTCATGTTCAATGTACTAAATGTTATATAGTTGTTAATGTAATATTTATACATGGTATACATAATATGTACAATGTAATTATGTTTATCATATGTATTACATACAATAGAAAATGTGTTCCTAGATGGAATTCCTGGTGCTACTATGGGCTATATTCATTAAATTTTTTTCCTGCTTTTCCTGGCATACAATATTAATATGATCACAACACAGCTCAAAAGAGGTTCTAAGGGCCTGGAGTGATAGCAGTGGGTAGGGCATTTGCCTTGCACATGGCTGACCCGGGTTCAATTCCCAGCATCCCATATGGTCCCCCAAGCACTGCCAGAAGTAATTCCTGAGTGCAGAGCCAGGTGTGACGCAAAAAAAAAAAAAAAAAAAAAAAAAAAAAAAAGGTTCGGGGCTGGAGAGATAGCACAGCGGGTAGGGCGTTTGCCTTGCACGCGGCCGACCCGGGTTCAAATCCCAGCATCCCATATGGTCCCCTGAGCACGGCCAGGGGTAATTCCTGAGTGCAGAGCCAGGATTAACCCCTGTGCATCGCCAGGTGTGACCCAAAAAGCAAAAAAAAAAAAAAAAAAAAAAAAAAGGTTCTGATCATCGATCACCATCTCAGCTGTAATGACAGGATGAGCTTCATGATTTTTTTTTTGTTTGGTTTTTGGGTCACACCCGGCGATGCATAGGGGTTACTCCTGGCTCTTCACTCAGGAATTACCCCTGGTGGTGCTCAGGGGACCATATGGGATGCTGGGATTAGAACCTGGGTAGGCCGCGTGCAAGGCAAAAACGCCCTACCCGCTGTGCTATTGCGCCAGCCCCGAGCTTCATGATTTTAGACCAGCATCAACAAACCTTCTCTGCAGACTTTCTCTTGCAGTTTCAGCAAGGAAACAGTCATAGACAATATGAAAATTATTAGGTATTACTATAATTTTTAAATTTACAAATAGAAGTGGACTAGAGCAATAGCACAGCAGGTAGGTGTTTGCCTTGCACGGGACCGACCCGGGTTTGATTCTTCCATCCCTCTCGGAGAGCCCAGCAGGCTACCGAGAGTATCTCGCCCGCACAGCAGAGCCTGGCAAGCTACCCATGGCATATCTGATATGCCAAAAATAGTAACAACAAATTTTACAATGGAGACGTTACTGGTACCCGCTTGAGCAAATCGATGAACAACGGGACGACAGTGCTATAGTAATAATATTTTATTATTTTATTTTATTATCTAATTAAAATTCATTTTAATTAATTAATTAAACTTTAATTAAAATTTATTTAATATTTTATTATTGATGTAACAATATATTATATATTAATACATCGTTTTCCATTCCCAATTCTTTCTGGTTAAATAGGGTTGATTGTTTTTTCTTCTGGGGGTGGTGGGAAAGTGTGTCTCACCCAGCAATGCTCTGGGGTTACTCCTGGCTCTGCACTCAGAAATGACTCCTAGCAGTGCTCAGGGGACCATATGGGATGTCAGGATGGAACCTGGGTAAGCCACATGCAAGGCAAACACCCTGCCCACTAGACTATTGCTCCAGCCCCTGGTTAAGTAAGAATTTTGTAAACAAAAGGTGAGAAGTATAATTGTAAGTCAACATGTATTGCAAAAGGCTTTTTGATTCTATTCCTCAGGAACTTAAGAAAGCACTTTAATGAGTGGCTAACATCCATTTGAAAAAGAAAAAAGGTGAATTCCAATTACTCAGGTTCATCAGTGCCTCTGGAGGAACTAATTAATCAGCTGAGTATTAATTACAAAACTTGGGCTCTTGGCTGTGGCTGGTGGTGAGGCAGCGTTGGCCTGGCAGGCATAAAGCTGAGCACCCCCCAGGCCCCCTGAGGCGTTTTGATCCCTGTGTGCCAGGACCCCCAGCCAAGTGTGGACTTGGCACTGAGGTCAGTGGGAGCACCCCAGCTCTCCTCAGCCAGGCTGAGCCGGTGATGCTCGCTGACCTGGCCGTCACGGACCAAACCCCAGAGCAGTCTGGAGCGTCTCTGCCTATTTGGTCCTCTGTTCCAGCCCACCGGCACCCAAACCGCTCAAGACCTAGTGCCTCTGCTGCCCCCTGGTGTTTTCTTCTTATATTGCCGCAGCGCTAGAAAAAACCTGGCGTTTTCCTGGAGTCCCCTCCGTGCTCTGCCGCCCTCCCCCAGCTCACCCTTCCCCACATGCAGCTTCATGCCGGTCCCTGGGAGCCCGCGGCTGGACCCCTCAATGAGGACAGACCACCGGACAGACCATGGATCATGGACTTGGCACTGTACCCCCCCAGGTACCCCCAGTTTGCAGGTGCCTCTGCTCCCTGGCCCACGGCCCCTCCAGCCAAGAAGAAAGGCCAAGTCGGTAGGGCTCAAGGTCAGTTTATTGACTTGAGTCCCTCCCACCACCATCTGTCCAGGCCCCAACCCCCCAGCCTGCCTCTGGGGCAGCAGGGGGCGCATGGAAGGCCCCTCCCTGTAGCAGGGGTGCTGCCGATGACCGATGACCAGGCCCTGCCTGCACCCTCTCCCAAAAGAGCAGCCCCCAGGGCGTCTTCATCCAGGTTACTACAAGGAGGCGACTGGTGGTGGCCAGGGTGTGCAGGGACAGCCCCCATGCTGGCTCCCCACCAGCTGTAGAGCCCTGGAGCCAGGACGGTGCCCTCCTCACAGACACACACACACCGGGGCCCCTAGGAGGCCCCACTGCTGGGCCGCTTGTCTATGAAGAAGCTCTTGAGAAGCATCAGCTGGCCCAGGCTGACCACCAGCAGCACCACTGTCTCTCCCACAGACCAGCAGCACACGCGGCTGTTCAGGTCCTCCGCCCGAGCCCGGTCTTGGGCCTCCCGCAGCCGGTAGTGCGTCTGCGAGTCGATCACGGACTTCAGCGCCTCGTGGATGGTGACACAGGCCGACTCCATCTGGGTGGGGGTGGACAGCGGCTGAACGAACGAACCCCTTGAGTAAGGAGGGACTTGGGGAGGCTAAATGGAACAGACCCAGGCCTGACTGACCCCAAGTGCAGGCTGCAAAGGGCTCGTGCAGGAGATGTTGGGGCTGGGGTCCTGCCTTGCACACAGCACAAACACTGTGGGGCCTCCACCAAGGATAGCATCCCAGAGCTCTAATTCACCCGGACTATTTCAAGGGCCAATGATGGAGAGACAGGATGACAGGATGGTCTTGAAGTGGCCGGCCCAAACTCAATCCTTGACATGCCATATGGTTCCCTGAGCACAGAGTCAGGAGTAACCCCTGAGTCGAGGCAAGTGCCCCCCCCTCCAAAAAAAAAGTCTCTAAGGTCAAAAATATGGATTCCCTCTGCATCTGCACTGGCCCAGAGGGGCGGCAGGCAAGAGAGGACAGGCCAAGGCACGGCTGCAGCCCACAAGCACCAGGGACAGGTCGTGACATGGCTGCTGGACACACAGACACGCAGCTCCTGAACAAGTAGCCAGGACACTCCTGTTCTACAGGGTTCCTGGGTACCTGACACTCGGTAAATATTTGGTGCTTCCAAGACACGCCCCCCTGGCAGGTTACCCCACCTTTCCATGGAGATCAGTTCTGTCTATGGGTCTCACTCTAGTTAGGGCAGGGGCTGGGCTGTGCCCCTGCACTCACCTGCGTGAGGGCAGTGACCCGGCTCCCCATGTCTGGCAGAATGGGGGGCTCATCCCCCACCTGGAAGTCGAAGTAGACAGTCTTGTGCGAGAAAGTGGAAAACTCATTGCTGAAGCAGAACTGGTGGACACCTGCCAGCTCTACCTGGTGCGTGAAACTGTCATACTGCTTCTTGGTGCCATGGTACAGGTTACGACCCTGTGGGTCCTCCACTGAGCAGTCCACGTCGTAGTGGCCCCCCGCGATGACCTGTGGGTACACTAGGCAGATGACCTACCTGCAGAACCCCAAGAGCAGCCCACTAAGAGCACCAATAGCAGCAGCCTGGGACCTCGCCCCCTGCTCCTGATAGGGACCACAACCCTCCTGCTCCCCACTACCCTTCAAGGATAATGCAGGGGTGCTGAACAGCCTGCCCGACTGACCACCTCTTGAGCTGGTGAATGGGGCCCATCACTCCAGGGTCCCATCCCTCCCCCCATCCCCTCCTGGGGATCCCATCACTCTGTTCCCTGCTGGCGATCTGATTACTCCCTCCCTCCTGGGTCTTATTACCCCCATCCCTTCCGGGGGGGGGGTCCCAGCAAACTCTCTCATCCCGGGTCCCATCACACCCTCCCTCTTGGGGCCCATCATCCCCATCCCCTCTTGGGGGATCCCATCACTCCGTCCCCTATTGGTGGTCCGATTACTCCCTCCCTCCCGGGTCCCATTACCCCATCCCCTCCTGGGGGACCCCATCACTACATCCCCTCCTGGGGAGTCCCATCACTATATCCCCTACTGGTGGTCTGATTACTCCTTCCCTCTCGGGTCCTATTACCCTCATCCCTTCCGGTGGGGGGGGGTCCCACCCCGGGTCCCATTACCCTATCCCCTCCTGGAGGGTCCCATTACCCCCACCTTTCCCAGGTCCTATCACTCCAGCCCCTTCTGGAAGTCCCATCACCCCCTCCCCTCCTAGGGGGAGGTCCTACCACCTCCGCCCGGCAGGGCGCACCTGATAGTCGAGCGAGAAGCGCACCCCGAGAGCCACGTCCTCGTAGAAGCACTGCTTGGCGCTGTCCGGCAGCTCGAAGGTGAGCTCGGCTCCCCGAGGCCCTTCCGCCCGCAGCAGCAGCGGCAGCAGCAGCAGCAGCAGCAGCGCGCAGGCCGTGCCGCCCATGACGCCGTCCGCAGCCCGGGCAGCACCGCTGAGTGCCCCTCAGACTCGCTGGACAGACGTGGCGCGGGAGGGGGGCGGGCCCGGCCCGGGAGGGGCGGGGTGCGCGCTAGTGCGCAGGCGCGCGCGTTTCGGGCGGGGAACCCAGTGCGCTAGCTCTTTAGGCCGGGTGGGGGGAGCGGGGGACTTACGGCGCAGGCGTAAAATCTTCTAGCCCGGGACGCAGTGTGCAGGCGCGCGGTGTTCCCTCGGGGAAGGGGAAAACCACTGAGTGCGCAGGCGCACCTCGGCCTGGAGGCGCCAGTGCGCAGGTGCGAGCTCTCGCAGCTGGGGACTCAGCGCAGGCGCACTTCCCTCAGCCGGGGAACCTAATGCGCAGGCGCACACACGAGGCTCTAGTGCGCAAGCGCGCGTCTCCCCGCGGCCCTCAGTTCGCAGGCGCGTCTCCCTGGGCACTTTTCCCGTTTCTTCTCGTTGCTCCCGGGAACCTCGTTTTCGCTGAGGGCTCCCAGGCGCCCGGCGCCCCCACGTCCCGAGCGTCCGCCCTCCTGGGGCCGCACTGAGCGCGGGGAGGACAGACCCCCGCAGCGCTTAGCCCTTTCCTCGCGCGAACACTGTCAGCTTGGTTCCAGGCGGTCCACAGAGCGTGCGCGCCGCAGCCCCAAGAGAAGCTGCCAAGTGGCCGGAGCAGGGCTGGGAAGGCGGAAACAACGCTGTAGGCTAGGTGCTTCTCAGGCCCGGGTCCACCCACGGCTTGGCCTGCATTTTGAGCTGTCAGAGGCTTGCGCAGGAGAAGCTCGGCCGCCTGCTCCGACCCGAGCCGGGAGGTCTGAGTCGGTGAGGAAGAAATGAGGACCCTGACCTTGCTCGTGGGGGCCCCGAGCGCACCCCTGCAGCTTCTGTCTTGGCTTTCCGAGGGAAGGGCCTATGAGGTCATGACCCGGCATACTCACCCGGGAAATGGGGCACAGAAGAAACCAACTCCTGCAGGGTTACCTGGACGAATAAACAGGCAGGTACCCCGCTTATGTTCAGGCTGCTCCATTAAGGGGTCCCCACGGCTTCTGACCTGAGAACTGCCCCCTTACCATCCAGCCTTTGCATCTCATCAAGAACTGCCCCGGTTTGGGGAAAGCTCCTAGTAGAACGAATCAGGAAACTTTTTTTTTTTTGAGCATTTATTTATGTTTGTATTTGATGGGGGCGTGGCTTGGGGTACAGTGCACAGGGCTTACTCCTGGCTCTTGTGCTCAGGGATCACTCTGGCAGTGCTTCCAGTGACCATGTGTGGTGCTCGGGATGGAACATGGGTCAGCTGTGTGCAAAGAAAGCGCCCTTCCCCCTGGTACTATCTCTGCAGCCCAGAATCAAGAAATTTCTTAGGTGGGGCTGGAGCAATAGTACAGTGGGTAGGGCATTTACTTTGCACGAGGCTGACCCGGGCTCGATTCCCAGCATCCCATATGGTTCCCTGAGCACTGCTAGGAGTAACCCCTGTGCATTGCCATTTGCCAAAAAAGGAAAAATAAAACACAAAAAAAAACCAGGAAATTTCATAGGAGATCTGAACCTTAGGACAGGTCCTGCATTTCACAGGGGGGAATTTTGTGCAAATTCTAATACCTGCCCACATTGGGGGCACCAGACTCCAGCTATTTGAACACATCAGAGTTGTTTGGGATTAACCCTTGTCAGCTGGAATCAGTGGCTTCTTCATGGAAGAATGTTCTGTCTGGGGACTCAGTTCACAATCATGTTTGCATCAGTGAAAACACATCCTGGGAATTCTGAAAGTCTGCCCTTTCCCAGGGAACACCTTCAAAGTGGTCCTGCCTGGGCCTTCCAGGAGACATCACCCCCATATTCTGTATCATGGTGGGCTCTAATTCTTTAATAAATCAGAGAGCCTTCATTCTTATCAGGCATTTTGTAAACTGATCACAGATAATGCTTCAAACAGTACCTGGTGATCCATCCAGATTCTGGTGGCAACTGCCATCAGTTCAGACCACTGCCCGGTGGGGAGCGCCAAAGGCCAACTTCTGGGAAATCTGGGGGACTCCGACAATCCTGAGGGTTTCCTATCTTCAGCCCCATGCCCAAGACTCTTGACATGAGGTGAACAGAAGGACAGATGAGAGAAGAATCGTGCTCCACAGGGTTCCCTAGACTCACTAGGCCCCTGAGAAATAACATCCCTCGGTGGGCCCTGGCAGTGGCTCTCAGGAGGGAAGCAGCAGGAGGGCTCTGGGGAGCCCTAGATCAGCACGTGGAACTCGGACAGCAGCCGCATCTGCTCGGCCTGCATCAAGTGTCTGCGCAGAAGTGCCTTTTTGCTTCTCAGTTCCAGTGTCCATGGGGAGCTGGGCACGGTGGGGCCCTTGGCCTTCAGGCCTCCAGCTACTGGGGAGGCTGGTGTGCTGCTGGACCAGACGTCTGGGATGGGCAGACTCAGGTGGGCGCTGAGTGGCGGCAGGAAGCCAGGTCGGGTCTGAGAGAACAGAGTGCCAGAGCCCCGTCGTTTCAGAAGGGGTGGTGGGTGGCGGTGCATGGCACTGGGTGACAAGCTGGCCGCAGTGTCCATGGCCTCCTGGGAGCTTTGGAACAGTGACAGGTGGGAGCTGGTGAGCCTCTTCCTGTCCGAGGTGACTGTGCTGGCCTCCAGGGTGCTGGTACTGGGCCACACGTCTCTGACATGGCAGTCATCTTCTGGGGGCCAGGGTGCCACTATAGACTCCAAACTGCCCTTCTCCTGATCTTTGGGGACGACACCTCTCCAAGTCAGGGGTGCATGGGGAGCCTGGCCTTTCTCGTGGGGCTCCCTCCAAGCTGTAAGGATCTTGGGGTTTTGCTCTGGGACCGAGTAGAAGAGCATAGAGTCCTTGCCGTCAACGCTGTTGGTTCTGGATAGTGGCCCCCGTTTGGGGACGGGCACCTCACTGATGTCTATACAGGTGCCACGGGCTCTTCCTGGTTCCTGGAGGCTGCCAGTACTGACAGTGCCAGCAGGCCCCAGGGCTCTGACTGAAGCCTCTTCAGCTGTGGCAGGCAGGCCCTTTAGAGGTTCCCAACTTTCCTGGGAGGTGATTCGGGCTCCTGCAGAACCGTGGGAGGAAGGGCCGGCCCCAGGGGCCCTGTTTGGAGGCCAAAGAAGTGCTCCTTTTCCGCAGGCAGGGAGCTGGGCCTGGGGGTGTCCCTCTCAATGTCTAAGGGCGAGGTGCAGAGTGGGGGCATCTGCCGCATTTCCCCTTGGGCATGGGAGGCATGTGGAGATACTGCCTGGTGGTCTGGGTGCCCGTATCTGTGGTTATGATGATCACCTCCTTCCCCTGGGCCTTGCAGGCATCCAGGAGGTGGTGCAGCACATCCTTGTTGCCACTGTTGATGGCACGGACCAGCGCTGGGGCTCCCGTGTGGTCCTACAGGCTGGGGTCAGCTCCACTCTCCAGCAGCAGGGAGACCACCTTGCTCCCGCCCCCCCCCCCTCCGCACGCAGGCATGCATGAGCACCATCCTGCCGCACTTGTCCTGGATGTTGGGGTCGGCCTGCTGCTCCAGCAGGCACCTCATCATCCTGGGCTTGCTGCTGCTCTGTGGGGCTGCATGTTGCGTGCCGCAGGCCACCATGAGCGCTGTCTCGCCTTGCTCGTTGCTCTCATTGATGTAGGTGCCCCCTTCCAGGAGCAACCAGGCCAGCCGGAGTCACCTCAGCCACACATCCTTCAGGAAAGAGTTCACGTCCGTCCTCAGTTCCATGTCCTTGTCCATTATGGTGGCTGCAGGTGACGTCTCAGGGCAGTGTTGTCAGCCCTGCGTGGAAAGAAGGGAGGGGAGGAGTATCTGTTTCAGCTGGGCACAGTCCCTCCCAGCCAGGCTGCTGGCCACGCCAGCTTAATTTGTTGCAGTGTGCAAGCACATGTCTTCCTCGTGTCTCGTGTCTGTGTGTGCATACATATGTACAGCCCCCAGCGTTTGCACAGCACTACACACATGCATGTGTATAATAATGTGTGTCCATGCTACATGCTTGCATGCAGCACTGTGTCCACAGAATGCATGTACACCTGTGCATACAGTCCTGTGTGTGTGTGTGTGTGTCCACATGGCGTGTGTGCACAGAAGGGCTGGCAGGAGGCTCTCATCCAGCTCTCCCTCAGCTCCAGCCCTTGCGTGTCCAGCAGCTGACAGGACCCCGATGTGCCACATCCACTCCTCTTCAGGAGACCAACTGAGGCAGAGGATGGCAGGGAGGAGGGATTGTCACATTTATCAAGGAATCCCTCCACTCAGGGGCACTCCTCACACAAGCCTCGCCCTCCCAGCCATAGGAAGCAGGTAGATGAGAATGGGCTTCATCTCTTCGGCTTTCTCTCTGCAAGAGCCTTTCCTCAGGCAGGAAGGGGTGGGCTGTGGAGACAGGCTGGCACTGCTGAGCCACGAGCTCTGTCCACAGTGCTGAATGTGTATGCTGGTGTGTGTGTGCGTGCACGCGCGCGTGTGTGGGCTGGTGTGTGTGTATCTGTGCTGGTGTATGTGTGTCTGTGCTGGTGTGTGTCTGTGTCAGTGTGTGTATGTCTGTGCTGGTGCGAGTGTGTGCCAATATGTGTGTCTGTGTTGGTGTGTGTGTGTCTGTGTTGGTATGTGTGTGTGTCTGTGCTGGTGTGTGTCTGTGCTTGTGTGTGTGTGTGCTGGTATGTGTGTCTATGCCGGTGCGTGTGTGTGTGTGTATGCTCATGTATGAATGTCTCTCTCCAGCTGCAACTCCACTTGGAGTATGGACTGCTGCTGTACCTGGCGCCCACTGGCAGTTTTGAGAAGTCAGGTTTGGGGTCCGTTGGAAGTAGTAAGCGCTCACTGCCATGGCCCGGGAAAGTCTACACTCCACACTTGCGAGCATGACCAGCTTCTGCAGCAACTCTGATCCCCTCCGGCTCCTGCGGCAATGCAGACACCTCTCCCCAGCCCTGCCCCATGGCTCCTACCACACACCAAGCAGAAAGGCTCCTAAATCCTTCTCCTGGTTTCCTCTCTCCCTGTTCCCTCTCCTGCCCACGGAGATCCTGGGGTGCCCTTATCTGGCAGGGCTGCCCCCCAAGCAGGACCACTGAGCGCAGGTCCTGGGTGGTGTGATCATTCTCAGAGCAGCATCCTGGGCTCCCCGCACCCCAGCCTGCGGCGGTGGGTCAGCTGCTGGACCCTGAATGGGCTCCTTCAGACCTGGAGGGTCCCTTGTGTGATTTGCCCAGCACTTTCTCGAGGCTTGGAGGCAAGAGAGAACAATTCTTTTTTTTTTTTTTTTTTGCCTTTTGGGTCACACCCAGCGATGCTCAGGGGTTACTCCTGGCTTTGCACTCAGGAATTACTCCTGGCGGTGCTTGGGGGACCATATGGGATGCCGGGGATCGAACCCGGGTCGGCCTCGTGCAAGGCAAATACCCTACCCGCTGTGCTATCACTCCGGCCCCATAGAGAGAACAATTCTGTGCCAGTCTCATCCGCTCTTTCCAGGCTGCAGTGGGAACAAGGGGGTTTGTTGCTTCTCTTTTAAGTGAAGGAGAGAGGTGGGAGAGGAGAGCGGGTCCAGGCTGCAGCCGGAAGCCTCCCTATGCTCTCTCCACTGCTGGACAGGCGGCTGCAGGAGGCAGCTCGGGGGCAAGGATGGGGGAAGATGGCAGGTAGGGGGGCAGAGATATCTGCAGGCACTTCATGCACATCTTGGGGGACCCGATTCCCATATCAGAGCTCAGGACGCGGTGCTGGGTCAGCTTCAGCAGCCCAGGGAGCCTGGAGCTCAGTCTGGCCCAGCCTGGTGCCCCTTCACTGCTCTTCAGCGCTGCCCCTGGAACATTCCCTGCTTGTCCATGCTGCTCCCCCCGGCACCTCGACTCTCTCCCCACCTCCTCAGCATCCTCAGGAGATTGTGGTTCCTCGTCATTTGTTTCCTTTCAGAAAGGAATCCTGGACCTCCACCTAGTCAGAGGGGCCCTGAGCCCTCCGAGGCCACAGGCCACTGATAGATCCCCATAGCCGTCTGGGTTCCAGCTGCCTCCACAGCAGTCCGGCTTCTCGTTAAGCTAATTTTGAAATTGATGTTTCCTACAAGCTTGTCCACATTACTACAGTTTCAGAAACACAGGTGTTGGGCATTAACCCTAAGCGTTTTGGGCTTCATCAGTGAACTGCCTCTTTTCCTCCTCCCAGCAAAGCTTACAGTGCTCTTTCAAGCATCCTTAATTCCCTGAGATTATCTTTGACCTTTCCTTTGTGTTTTACACCTCGTTGTCACAATTACCCAGGTCAATCTTGGTCACTTATAAGCCAAAACTTGCTGGTAATTCTGGATTTTGTATTTGTAGTGAATTACTTGCTCTTTTACTTCCCTTGTAGCCTTTTCATTTTTTACTATAGAACAATGTTCTTTTCTTAAACACAGAAAGACCATTAATGCTATGCTCCTAATATTTGGGAGTTGATTGATTCTGAAATCTATCTATTCATCTGTCATAATTACTTGACTCAGGCTACAGTTGCTATAGTTGCTAACATCCTAAAAGGGAGGTCCTGTCATGGGACCTGGATGGACCTGGAGCGAGTAGCACAGTTACCCCAGCATCAAAATGGGACAGTCTATAAAGCATAAATACATGGTCTTGATGCAAGCTGTTATGACTTAAGAGACAAGACCCCCATGGGGAAGGACAAGCTGAACTGGCTTGAGGACTTAGTCTGGGATTTATGGTAAAAGCCTGGCTTGCTTTCAGAGCCCAGAGAACTAAGTTTTGGGATCTTTATCTCTTACTCTGTTTATCCAAATGACTGCAAGTATTGGTAAGAAGTAGAATTAATTGTTTGACTAATTGTTTGACTTAATTGTTTGATATATACAACTAGAAGGAAAGAGAAAAGCAATATAGGTGTCCCTGGGAGACAGAGCATCTCCTTGAGTTAATCTCCTTCAGAGATTGCCTCTGCCAGAATGTAAATCACACGGACACAGAGTCCTACACCTCTGACCCCTTCAGATGTTCTATAAGTATGCTAGCAGCTCTGCATTACATGGGCCATTTTCACCATCAGGCTGTGGTCCCCAGTCTCTCTCTCTCTCTCTTTCTCTCTCTCTCTCTCTCTCTCTCTCTCTCTCTCTCTCTCTCTCTCTCTCTCTCTCTCTCTCTCTCAAACTTTTGGGTCATATACCTGGCAGTGCTCAGGACTTTTAAAATTTTTTTTAATTTTTTTTTGCTTTTTGGGTCACACCCGGCAATGCATAGGGGTTACTCCTGGCTCTGCACTCAGGAATTACTTCTGGCGGTGCTCAGGGGACCATAGCGGATGCTAGGATTCGAACCCAGGTTGGCCGAGTGCAAGGCAAACGCCCTACCTGCTGTGCTACCGCTCCAGCCCCAGGGCTTACTCCTTGCTCTGTGCTCAGGGATCATTCCTAGTGGGGCTCCCGGAACCATATGAGTTGCTGGGGATCTAACCTGGGTCAGCTGTGTGCAAGGCAATGCCTTAGCTGCTATACTTTGCTATATTCTCTAGCTCTCCATTAATATACTTTTATTTTTCTTTTTTGGCTTTTTCAGGTCACAGCTGGCAATGCTCGGGCCTTGCTCCTGACTCTACACTCAGGAATTACTCCTGGCAATACTCAGGGGGCCATATGGGATGTCGAGGATCAAACCTGGGTTGGCCACATGCAAGGCAAATGCCCCCCTGCCCCGCTGTCCCCTGCCCACTGTACTATCTCTGGCCCCATAGTATCTGTATTTTTAAGTGGTTGATTTTTTAAAAAAATTTTATTATATCACCATATGAAAAGATACACAGTTTTCAGGTTTATGTCTCAATTATACAATATTCAAACACCATCCCTTCACCAGTGCCCATATTCCACCACCAGAATCCCCAGTATACCCACGGCCCCCCACCCCCCACTGTATAACTGATGAATTTCATTAAGTGGTTGATTTTTAAGCTGTTCAGTTCTATATTTCTTTTTTTTTCTAATTCCCTTCTTTATGGTGTGATGATTGCAACTTTCATGGCCTGCGAATTATTCAAACATTCCAGGACTCTTGGCACATGCTAATATCTTATTTTACAGCAAGATCCTTGCTGCTTGTGGACTGCACGAAGGAAATTGCACACTGCACCCTGCAATCACAGGGCCTGTTGCCATGTTCCTCAATGTTGACAGGTGGGGGGGTCTGCCTGGGTCAGTGGGTTATGGGACAGGACACACGGGCCACCAGGTGCCCAGAAGCTGCCAAGAGGGAGATGCAGGGAGAAGGTGATGGTCGTCTCTGGCAGGTCTGAGCACGGGACCTGATGCTTCATGGAGGGCCCGCCTTTCTGTCTCTCCAGCCCCTGGCTCTGTCTGCGCGGCTACTGCTCTACCTGTGGTCCTGCTGTCACCCAGAGGCTCCCAGGGGAACAAAACACAGCTAATCCTTGCCATCTCCAGGTGCCTCATAAAACACCCCAAGAATATCCCGGCAGAAATAGACGGTCCCTAAATAGCTTTTCCCATAGTAATGCTCTGTGGCGCCCCGCCCAGGGGGCCTAGAACATGGGGCCTGGGCCCCTTCTGGGAGTGCCCTGCTGAGCTGACCTAGTTCAGAGCCGAGAACTGAGTTGCTGGTTCTGTGAGAACCTGTGTTTTCAAGGAACTTTGTCTGAAAACCCTCCTCAGCTCCCCAAGGAGGCTCGTGATATGCAACAAATGCCTACCGACATTTACTTATTCAGGCCCAGTGCATGGGTGTGCATGTGTGCGTGCATATGCATGTGTGCATGCGTGTGCATGTGTGTATGTGTGTGTGTAGGAGGGGGCAGATGGCAGTATAGAGTGATCCCTGGGATATGCAGAACCTGCATGCTGGGCCAGTAGGCACCTCTCCTGGTTTGTTTGTTTATTTATTTATTTATTATTGAATCACCATGAGACACAGTTTCAAAACTTTCATGTTTGAGCTTTAGCCATACAATGATCGAACATCCATCTCTCCACCAGTGCACATTTTCCACCACCAATGTCCCCAGTATTCCACCCCCCATCCCATCCCAGTCCTTACCCTGCCTCTATGGCAGACAATTTCCCATATACACTCTCTCTACTTTTGGGCATATAGTTTGCTCGAATTTTCCACCACCATTCAAGCCTGCCTGCCAGGGGCAGACTTTAGATAATTTATTTTCTATTGCTCACTTTGAATGTGATGAGAGTTTGCAGCCTCACACTTCTGGAATTCTAAGATTATAAATGGTTGGGGTCCAGAGACATCTCTGTAGGGCAATAGTCCATTTTGGGATTCAACTGGGAATCCCTGGACCAGGGCTGTTGGTGTGCTGCGATGGCGCCCAGAGGCAGATTATGGGCGTGATAGCCAGGGTCAAGAGCAGGCGGGGAGCTGGGGAGGGACAGCCCAACTCCTCTGCCTCCGCAGTGTGGCTGGGAGTCTTAGTCCTGGAACCTGTATACCCAGGCCTTGCTTGTGGAAGCTTGTGGTCACCGGGGCTTCCTCTGGAGTCGGTGGGGAGAGCGCACCTGCTCCATCTGGGCACCTCTCCTGATGTGGTCTAGGACATACCGACCCCTGGGCCCCACTGCCATGGTGCCCACCTTGGAGTCTGCAACCCAAGGTGCTGGCTTGGCCACCTGCTGTCCTCCCACTGCCCGCCCAGACTTCATGGGCCTTCCCTGGGCCAGAGCAGCCAGTGTTGGTGCCACCTCCCATACTGGTGGCAGCATCCACCCCCCGACATTCTCCACCCTCAACCTTCGTAGTATTGTCATCCCACTCCAAACTTTGGAGTGTGGATACTGTGGTATCCACACTCCAAACACTTGGGTCCCCTGAAGCCCACTGACTCAGGGTTTCCTGCTGGTCATGTGTGGACAGCCAGCTGCCTGGGCACCACCCCCCATCTGACCCCTCTGCAGAGCAAAACTATGTGTGACGGGGGGGACTTTGTGAACAGGGACACTAAGGCATGGGAGCCCTGGCTCCCCATCCCTGGAGGGGCTGCTGGAGGTCTGTGCTGGGCTCCTGAGAGCAGGAGTGGACCCCATCCCCAGGACTGTCAGAGGTCAGAGGCCATACCCTCCCAAGACCTGGCCCACTTCAATATGTGGACATGGGCCATTGTAAGTGGACCACAACATGCTCCTTGACCTCTCTGGGCCCAGCTGCCTGACTGCCAGCTAGGGGCCAGAGTCAGGCCCAGATGATGGGTGTGATGTGCAAGTGAGGACATCCAGAAGGGACCCAGGACATCTCTGGAGCCCCAGGAGAGACGCCTACACAGACCTGCACAGATCATCCGGTAAGGCAGCCAGCCAGGTACAAAGCCAAGGTAAGGCATTCTCCTCCCCACACATCTGCTATGGAACAGCCTGTGGCCAGAGGGGAGCATCAGCAAGCACAGTAGCCAGTGACAAGTTTCTTCTGCAAGGGCAGAACATGAAGGTCACTCACTGCCCCAAAGCTGCTCAGAGGCCCTCTGGGCTTGGAGGTGTCAGGGGAGGGGAGAGTCATGCTCCCGCCGCACTTTGTGACTTGCCTGAAATTCCTTTGTCCCCTGCTCCCTTCCACCCTCTGCAACAAGGAGTTGAAGCCATCCTGGGGGGGACATGGCTCAGGCCCTATGACCACTGCCCAGCTCGTGCCAAAGCCGAGAGCGCCTCTCACCAGCCCATCTCAGGTCTCTGTCTAACTCCTCAGCACGATGGCTGGGAAAGAGATCAGGGGAAGGGAGTGGCTTCAAATGGTACAGCTTTGCAGGAGATGGACACCGGCTGCCCCCTCACCAACCACCCCTGCACCCTCTTTTCCTGCCAGTTTTGGCTTCTCTCGAGACCCAGGGGAGCTATGAGAATGGAGAAAAAAAAAAGAAAAAGAAAGAAAGAAAGAAAGAAAGAAAGAAAGAAAGAAAGAAAGAAAGAAAGAAAGAAAGAAAGAAAGAAAGAAAGAAAGAAAGAAAGAAAGAAAGAAAGAAAGAAAGAAGGTTTCCCCAATTCAAAAACATATTGAAAAATGGTTGAATATAGAGGGACCTGGTCCAGTCCCTGGTACTGGAGGAAAGAAAGGAAAAGTTGAAACAAAGATTGAAACCAAAGTAAGCCAGTCTCTGCCCCCGGCCCCAGATCCCACACATGTAAGATTCTGGCTCTTCTCTCGCTTTAGGGCCGAACCCCCAGCCCCATAAAGGCTGCCAGACTCCATCCCCGCAGGCCTTGTCCCCAAGACACTGCCCCTCACCAGAACCTGTCAGCTGATATCGCCCCAGATGTGCCTGTGGGCTGGGGTCATCGGGGAGGAGGCCCATGGCCCAGTGCCATGCTTTCTCGAGCCCTCAAGCCCCTGCTGCAGGTGGGAGGTGGGGGAGCTGCGGGACCAACACCTTCAGCTTGAAACCTTGCACCTCCTTTAAATAGCAGCCATGCTGCAAAGATCCACACTTCCCTCAGGACTGTGGCACCTGACTCACCACCCGGGTCACCTCCCTGTGACTCCAGCATCCCAGCAGCCTGAGTTGGGGGAGCTTATTCCAAGGCCTTGGGCTGCAGGGAGAGCAAGGAGCTGACATCCTGGCCAGGCAGGGCTGTGCTGGGGGCAGGTGTGTGTGTCCCCCCAAGTCTCAGGGCTGCCAGTTCAGTCACACCTGCTGGGCCCGCCGTCTTCTGTGCTGATGTGTCCTGACCATGCCAAACACACGTGGGTCCACAAGCACTGGGCTCTGGTGGCTATGGGTGGTCCACATGGGAAGGTCCCACCCGAGGAAGCTGCCTAATCATGTCCTCATGACCGGATTGTGCCCACGAGTCCCTGGCTGGTGCCCCTTTACAGGACAGCGCCCTCCCCGGTCACCCTTTCTCCTATGGGAGAAACCTTCCTGACTTAGTACCTAATCACGATCTAAATCCATGTTGTGGAAACTCTGAAAATCTTCCCTCCAAAGTCTGCCCCTGTGTTGGACCAGGAGTGACTCCTAGGTGCAGAGCCAGGAGTAAGCCCTGAGCATCGCTGGGTGTGATCCAAAAAAAAAAAAAAAAAAGTCTGCTGTGTTTCTGCAGCTGGATGTGAGCTCGCCCGGAACAGAGGCCTAAGCATTCACATTGGGGAGCTCCCACCAGGCACCGCCACCCTCTTTCCATAGGAGGAAAAACAGTTTCAGAGAGGGTAAGCCACCCGCCCAATGCAGCACAGCCTGCTGGATTCCCCACTGCCCTCAGGCTCCCACAAGAATGTGGATCAATCCTCTGAGGCTCTTAGGGACCCCCACACTATGGACCCAACCCCCCAGATGGGTGCAGTTGAGACGCTTCCCACATCCGCCTCATACTTTTTTTTTTCTTTTTGAGTCACACCCGGCGATGCACAGGGGTTACTTCAGGCTCTGCACTCAGGAATTACTCCTGGCAGCGCTCAGGGGACCATATGGGATGCTGGGATTCGAACCCAGGTCAGCCGTGTGCAAGGCAAACGCCCTACCTGCTGTGCTAATGCTCCAGTCCCATTCACCCCGTTCCTTAAGTCACTTGCCCAGATATACCCTGAGGGTGTGCAGGTACTGCGTTCGGTGCTCTGACTGTGACTCACCTGTAGGTTATGACTCTCCAATGCCCAGGGCAAGGCTTGTTATCCCATTCTCTCTATGCCAACAGGATCAAGCTGCCAGTCATCCGGCCACTGGGTCTCCCCCAGTTGGCAATCCCAAAACTTGCAGGGATTGTCTCTGGCAGGGGTCTAGTGCATGGGGGGGATGCACAGGGACACTCAACCCAGCTTCTCAGGAGGACTAGACCCCCCAGTCCCTGACCTCCAGCCCTCCTGCTCCTGTGGGACTTCCTGCAGCTTGTCCCCGTGAATGAGCTCAGGGATGGTCTGGGTTTACTTGGGGCCTCGTGCAGAGTGAGAGCAGGCTGCCAGGATGGCAGGTGTGTTGGTCCCGGGGTGGGAGCCAGACATCCACATGCCGTCCAAGGGCTCATCTTGGAAGCAGCGTCGAACCAGCTGTGCACAGGCTCCCAGTAGGCCGGGACATCAGGCAGGCGGGGCTGAGTTCCCAGCGTCTGGTGTCAGAGTTGAGGGGTGTAACAGTGAGACCTGGAATGCTGGCCTGGCTGCAGAGGGGCCCTGGGGCTCACACAGGCACCCCATTCTGGGTGGGACCTGGCAGAGATGGGCTCCCCAGGTCCCTGCAGGATGGAGACCAAGTTCCCAGTGCCCTACCCCCACCGAGTCCAGCTCACCCATATCTCACCCTCTGCTCCCCTAAACTTCCTACATGGGACCCAAGCCCCAGCTAAGGGGCTCCCTTGGCCATCACTTGGCCTCCTGAGGTTCTAATCTACCTGATCTGGGACTCACACAGAGGTCCCAGTATTACTTCTCTCCTGCCCTGTGACTTGGGAATCCAGAGAAGGTGTAGGGAGCCCCATCAGGACACGAGGGGTCAGCAGCTGAACAGACTTAAGGTTGGGGGAAGAAGAGAGACCCGGGGGCCACACTCGCCTCCCTCTCAGCGGGGGCGACCAACTAGACCACCCTTGACTATATTGTGCAAAGAAATCCTGCCCTTATTGAGGTACCAGCTATCAGTGGCTCCTGATGGTCTAACTTGGCCTCAAATTGGGGAGTGGCCGTGCTTTCAGGGCCATAGCCACAAATGATCACGAGGTGGCGCTCGTGTTACACGAAAAGTTGTGGCCGTTCTTTCAGCGCCTTAGCCCTAAATGACCACGAGATAGCGCCTGCATCATATGGAGGATCGCTAGCCCCTAGCGCCGGGAAATGAGGGACGGCCAGCTGTCCTCTCATTACAGAGGGGAAAAACCGAGAGCCAGAGAAAGCAGAGAACTCCGAGATTCCGTGGGCCTTTCTGCTCTGAACAACCCTGACTGCGAGTCCCGTGGACCTGAAAAGGCTCTGTGGTCTCCCAGGAGGCCCCCACGTGGGCTAAGGGGCTGCCCAAAGCCAGGCTGGCTCACTCCCCAAGAGGAGCTAAGCTGAGCCACGGTAGTTCCCTGCTGAAGCTCAGATGCCCTTATGGCTCTCCTCATATGGCTGCAAAACTACTGCCCAGAAACAGCTACGTCCACTCTGCGGCCTCTGCGTGCTGGACATGCCCAGATAGACTCAGAGATAAAGATGAACAGGTTGGTAGTAGATGACAAGTGAGAGGGTAGATGGTGCATAGACAAATGTGGGAGACAAGTGGACAGATGGGTGGATGGACAGGTAAGTGGACAGGTGTATGAATGGACAGGTGGACAGGTAGGTGGATGGACAGGTAGGTGGGTGCACAGACAGGTAAGTGGATGGACAGGGAGTTGGACACGTGGGTGAATGGACAGGTAGATGGACAGGGAGGTGGACACATGGGTGGATGGACAGGGAGGTGGGTGCACAGACAGGTAGGTGAGGAGTCATTACTGCACCTATAATGCCATGTCTGTGATTGTCCTCAGAGCCACGGGTTTGATTTTGATTCTTAGGAACAGAAAACAGGCCGAGCTGGAGGTAGCTAGACAAGCCGGCTTAGGCCCTGTGAGAAACTATTAGCGTGCCATTAGACCCGTTGCCATGGCAACAGCACAGCAGAGCGATTTTGTGGATAAGTCCTGAGAGAAAGGGCAGACACAGATCAGTGTGAAGGTACAGTGAGCCTGGAAAGACACGTAGCTAAGAGCTCTCTGAAAGGACTCTAAGCTCAGTGCTCTCTGGAAGGACTCACAGCTCAGTTCGGTGGTGCACTATAGTTTGGACCATAGGCACTCAGCCTGTCTCCTGCTGTCTCCAAGAGGCTGGCATGTGACCAGTTGAGGGAAGGGTCTTGCCTCTGAAGTCATTGTAGGGTTCAATGATGTTGGAACAATTCCTGAAAACAGTGTGGGGGCCTGCACCTTCTTCCTTGTCTCTCCTCTTGGGTTGCTTTGCTCTTTGTCCTGTCAGCAGGACAATGCCAGCCTCGAACAGAAGAGACCTTTCTGATTTTATGCAGAAAATAACTCCTGTGAAGCTTCCCTAATTCCACCCACATCAAATCATTAGAGATCTAGAAGGAAACAGGCAGGTGAGTTAACTGAGCTGCCCAGGAACCCTCTCTGGGGGAACCTACTCCCTCAGAGCCCATAAGTTCTTACGGACTGTTGCTTCATTGGGATTTTATTGATCCTCAGAGTTCAAGTTTATCTCTTTTACACTTTCTGCTTTATCAGATTGTAAATCCTTATCCTGGATAAGCAAGACGTGGAGTGTCCTGTGTCTTCTGGCATCTCAGGGGCTGGGGAATTCTCATTCCTCCCACCTGGACAGACCCTCTGGAATGTGCCTACTTGCTCCGAGGCCCTGAAGCAGGCGTCCATCTCATTCTGATTCATTGTAGCTGCCAGGCACAGTGCTGGGCAGCAGAGGGCCCAAGGGATTCTGAACCCAAATGGGGACAATTAAAAATTTAATATAATTTGAGAAATGCTTATCTCGAGGCAAATAAGTTTTGGGGAAAGGAAATTACTGAGGCTGGAGACAGTCGAGAGGATAAAGAGGATAAGACACTTGTATGAGGATGAACTGGTTTGATCCCCACAGTACTGGGCCCCCTGAGCACTACCAGGAATCACCCCTGAGCACAGAGCCAGGAGTAAGCCCTGAGCACTGCGGGTGGTGGCTCCCTACACACACAAAAAAAACACCAAAATGGGCACCCTTGGTCTATAACTGTGCAGAGACTCCCTGTCCCCATGACAGTGGCTGGGAGGGTCTAGAGCAGTGCTAAGCCCAGTCTCTGACATGTGTCACAGTGCAGGGTCCCTTTGCTAAGCCTTGTGGGCTGGGAGGGGACAGTCCCTGCATGTGGGAGCGCCTACTGCCGTCTTTGGGGCCAGAAGCCACGTGTCACTTCTGTCCTTTAGAACCGGGCCATCTGACTGCATCCCACTGAACTCAGATTTCTCCTGAGTTTCAGAGAACCGCTTCCAGTACCTGCAACACTTCTGCCGTAGGAATATCACTGGTGCCCCCACTTTGCAGGCCACGGAGCCCACCCACTTGCCAGAGGCTCCTGAGGCTCTCAACCATGGCTCAGGTGGATGTTTACGTGGGAGAATTGCCTGGTGCTATACCTTCAGGCAGTCCTGGTGGCCCTTGGCCTCACTCCTGGCTGCACTACCCAGGGGTTCCCCTGGGCCGGACCCCTTCTCCTGGCATGCTCTCCCTGATTCCCCACTGCTGCTGCTCCATCTGCTCTGGCTTCTCATGGCCCCTTGCTCTGTGCCTTTTCCTTCAGCCCTGGAGGCCACCCACTAGCACCACTGCTAGGGCCCCTGATTTTGCCCCCAAGGTCAGGGTCAGTGGCGTTAGAGCCATACTTGAAATTGGGTCTGGAGGCAGCACTGGGGGTGGAGGGGCTATCCCTGCTGGGTCCCTGTAGGCCTGCACATGCTCCTGTGATGGGAACATGTGCCAACACTCCCACGAAGAGGGGCCCGTGGGCAGCCACAGCCATGCTGGTATTTGGAGAGGAGCATCCTGGGACCCTCCAGTCCTTCTGGAGTGCCTAATTCAAATGTGGCATGGGGCTTTGGGTTGGACCTGACTGGTCCCTGCATGGCACCCCTGCCTCAGTGTCCCCACCACCCTCACCCTGCTCAGCGTCCCCCATCCATGCTCACTCCTGCCTCAGTGTTCCCACCACCCTCACCCCTTCCTCAATATCCCTACCACTCTCACCTCTGCCTCAAAATCCCCCACTTACCCTCACCCCTGTTTCAGCATGTTCCACCCACCCTCACCCCTGGCTCAGTATCCCCCACCTACCTCACCCCTGCCTCAGCATTCCCCATCCACCCTCACCCCCTGCATCAGCGTCCCTATCACCCTCACCCCTACCTTAGCATCCCTCACCCACCCTCACCCTGCTCAGCATCCTCCATCCATCCTCACCCCTGCCTCAGTGTTTCCACCACCCTTACCCCTGCTTCAGCATCCTCACAACTCACCTCTGCCTCAAAATCCCCCACCCACCCTCACCCCTGCCTCAGCATCCCCACCCACTTTATTCCTCCCCTGCATCTCTCCCTGAGCCCAGGGGCACCCCCAGGACACATGTGGCTGGGCCCTGGGAGAAACGCGCCTCCAAGCATTTTTTCTGTGTACTTCACATTCAAACTGTGCTTTTCCCTTCTAAATTGGGAGAAGCCTCCGCCCCCAGCGTTCTGGGGAGTGAGATGGATGGGCACCATCTCACTTTTGAAAGTGACATTTATTCTGTGATTCAAGAAGCAAGGGTGGTGGGAATAAATAACCGGGAGCTGATCACAGATCAGACTTTATTAATAACGTGGCAGTGGGAACGTGAGTGCTTAGGGGTGTGGTGGGAGGCTGGGGGTGCCTGGCTTATTGTGAGGGAGGCAGAGGGACACATCCCTGGAGTCCTCATGCCTGGAGCCAGAGCCCTCCCTCTCCCTGCACCTTTCCTTACCTACCCTCTGCTGTAAACTGCACGCCCAAGAACATGAAGAAGCACATGGAGGGGGCTGCAGAGGATTCCTGGGGTTGAGTAGTTGGGTCTTCCAAGTGCTTCTTTATTTTAGATATTTACTTTTGGTTTGGGGGTCACATGCAGCAATGCTCGGGGCTTATTCCTGGCTCTGTGCTCAAGAGCCAGGCAGTACTCAGGGGATTTTATGGGGTTCCCAGGTATTGAACCCAGGTCAACTGTATGCAACACAAGCACCCTCCCCACTGTATTATCACTCTGCCCCCAACCCACAGTGTATTTTAAAACCTTTCATTGAACTTACATTGTGGTGCAAGGGTCTAGCCCAGAGTTGAACCCCAGGCCTTGCATGTACCACACATTCCCCACTGAACTCCATTCCCCACCCCATTTCGTCTTCTTCCAGGTCTTATTTGTGTTTTGAACTTGGATTCCAGGACAGGAGTCCGGCAGTCACCTTGTGACATAGAGGGTAGACAGGACTCTTCAGTGGTGTTCACATGGCAGGCCCAGCAGGGGAAGGAAGGAAGGAAGCAAAGCATCAGGCCTCTGGTTCTCAGCCTAAATATGCCTGGAACCCTCGTATTTTTCCCAAAGTCCTGAGGCCCTCGTCCCACGTCAGAGGTTGGGGGGACCTGGGAGCCCAGGGTGTGGAGTGCTTCAGGGGAGAGAGGGGAGTGCCTCTGTCCAAGACTGGTCCTCTGCTGCCTGCTGCTGCTCTGAGCTCAAACAATCAGGGACAGACAGAGCCTGGTTCCCAGGTCCTGGGGACATAGACCACACTGGTGGGTGAGCCATGAACAGAGAAAGCACAGATGAGCCCCTAGGTGCGGCTGGCAGTGTCTGGAAAGGGGTGTCTGCTCAGCCTCACTTTAACTGGAGGTCAACTCTCCCAGCGTCTGGCTGTGGGGACTGTGTCCCTTCTATGGTGACCCCACCTGTCTCCTGGGCAGAAGTCACATGGTATCCTATTGCAGAAGGCCCTAGACCAGGCTCTGGGGTCTGCCCTGTAGGTTCACAGGCAAGTCCCCCACCTGGATACCCCCTCCCACCACACACACACACTAGTTGCAGAGTGTCCAGTTCAAACCCTCCCTGCCTCCCTGTTCCCTCCTGTCCAACACAGGTGACTGCCACCACCTCAGAGAGCCATTCGACCATTTAGTTGAAGAAATGCTTACACTGTGACCTTCCCGAAAACTGCGTCCAGAAAGAGGCAAAGAGCAGAGAGCGCGCGTGTGCAGGGCTTAAGGGGCTGAGCTGGCACGCAGCAGCTAACGGGCTTTGCTCCTGGCACCACATGGGTCCTACCAGGGCACCGTCAGGGGTGAGCCCTGAGCACCGCTGGGTGTAGTTGTCTTGGCCCAAACGGGGAAGGAGCAGAGTGTGGGGCGGGGCGGGGCGCTGTTTTCCTTATTCCTGAAAAGACACCCGCCTGGCAGGGCCCGAGACCGTGGCGCGCCTGCCCCGCGCCCAGAGAGAGGGAAGCTGGTGTCCCTCGGCGTCTCCGATCCTGCTGAACCAACCCAGAACCCCGTCCCCACCGGGCGCCAGGGTGCGCGCGTGTCGGGGAAGGGACACTGCAGGCTCGTGGCTGGCCCCCGGGACTGCCCTCTGCGGCAGGGGCTGCGCGCTCCCCGCGCCGGCGCCCGTGCGCGCCCTCCCGGTGCCGCATGCGGGCGCTGTGACGTTCCCGGGTAAATGCCGAGCAACTGTGTAGGCGAGAGGGAGCTAAAAATAAGAGCGGAAAATCTATCATTAAGGTATCATTGCGCCAGCGCAGCTATTCGCAGGCTCCCATGGTCCCCGGCGCCTGCGTTTGAAGCCGCCTTCAGGCTTGGGGGTGGGGGTGGGGGGATTTGCAGAAAACTCGCAGCAGCGGCTCGGCAGCCAGACCTCCGGGCGCAGGGGGCGGCGCCGGCAATAACAGCAACACTCAAAATAAAATAAGCTCCTACCCCCCACCCCCGCCCAACCCCGCACCCTCGCCGTGGTCTTCCGACCGCCCGGGAGCCGCGGGAGGGGCTGCAGGCCGGCGCTCGGGGCCCCGCAGCCCGCGCCAAGCTCGGGGCCCAAGGAGCGCGCTCTCGCTGGGGCTGGCCGGGGCTGGCCCCCCTCCTGCCCGGCCCACCTCGGCTGAGCTCCGAGCGCCGGGGGCGTGCGGGCAACGCTACCCCCGCGGCCCCGTAGCGGGGGCAGGTCGGGCCGGCGCGCGCGCGGGAGGAGGAGGCGGCGCCGCCGTGCGCCCCGCGCGCGTGTGTCCCCGCCGGCGCCGCGGGAATCAGCTCTTCGAGGGATCGCGTCACATGACTCCGCCTGCCCCCGGCCAGCGCGCAGCTCGCCGGCCCCAGCTCCCGGGCCCGGGCGCCGAGCGGCCCCCCCGGAGCGCGGCGCGCGGCGCGGCGCGCACGGACCGGGCTGCGGGCTGCGGCGCGGGGACGATGTGAGCGCGCGGGCTCGCGGGCCTCCCAGCACCATGCAGAAGGGGATCCGGCTCAACGACGGCCACGTCGCGTCGCTGGGGCTGCTGGCACGCAGGGACGGCACGCGCACCGGGTACCTGAGCAAGCGGAGCTCGGACAACACAAAATGGCAAACCAAGTGGTTCGCGCTGCTGCAGAACCTGCTCTTCTACTTCGAGAGCGACTCCAGCTCGCGGCCCTCGGGGCTGTACCTGCTGGAGGGCTGCGTGTGCGGCCGCGCACCCTCCCCCAAGCCCGCGCTGTCGGCCAAGGAGCCGCTGGAGAAACAGGTGAGCCCCCCCGGGTGCGGGGCAGGGAGGCCCGGCGGCGCTCGGGAGCGCGCTCCCCGCCCCCGGCGTGGTACCCCGCACCTCGCCCCTCCCCGCCCGCAGGGGCCGCGACGGCGGCTCCCCATCTCGTTGAGTTGGGGCGCGGGGGCGCCGGGGTCGCTGCGTGCCGGTGGCTCCGCTGCGGAGGCTCCCGCCTCCCCCGCCGCGCGCTGCAGTCCAGGCCGCCAGCCCGGCCTCGTTCCCAGCGCGGCCCGTGTGTGCGCGCCGCGGCTCCTCAGGCCTCTCCCGGACCCCTGCTTGTCGCCGTCCCTGGGGAAGCTGTGTGTGTGGTGGGGGCGCTGCGGGCCGGGGCTGCGGGGCTGGCCGGGGGCAGTCTGTGCCCTGTCTAGGACCCAGCGCCGGGCCAGCGCCGCAGGCGGGTCAGGCGGAAGGGCCGCCCGGGGCCCCTCTGACGGCCACGCAGAGAAGGCGGGGTCCCGCGCGGGGAGACCGGGCCTCCGGGATGCGTGTTGGAGAAGACACATGCCTGGCTTGTGTGTCCGCAGACGGCAGAGCAGAGTGGACAGCGGGCTCGGGACTGAGCCTCGGGGACCCTGTCCGCGGCACCAGAGCCGAGCCCTGCCTGGTAACAAGCAGCGGAGGGCGCTGGCCCTGGGTGCAAGCCTGACCCGTGGGCACCCTTTCTGTGTTACCCCTGACTCTCGACTCCGGGCATCCCGACTGAGTGATCCCCGACTCCTGGCCCCTGGCATCCTGTCTCTGGGTCCCGGTAGTGTCCACACAGGACTTTGGGGGAAGATTGGCCGATAACCGTGGACGAAGCTGCCCACGGCCCCTCAGCTGCGTCTGCCTGAAGTTAGCGTGAAGCCACAGGCCCCGTTTGCCCGCTCGCGCCCTGACAGGGGGCTGGGGGGGCCGCGGCCCAAGGGTTCCCGAGCGCCCGGGAGAGGGCCTGCGTTGCTGCCGCACTTGGCTGAGGGGACTGGCTGGCGGGCGGCACAGGCTCAGCCCGCGCCTCAGACTCCCCTCAGCCGCCCGCAGACGCCCCGCAACGCGCGGCCTCCGACCCTCCACAGAGCCCGGCCGCAGAGTGGGCGGGGCGCGGGCCGGCCGCGCGCTCTGATTGGCGGATCCGGGGCGTCCGGCTGTCTCTAGCGCTGAGCGCCGCGCCCAGACGCAGCCAGAGGCGGCGGGAGAGGGGTCGCGCCACGGGGGCCGCCTAGGCTTCAATCTGGGAGAGACTCCACGCGAAGAGGGTGCGCAGCCCGTTCTGCTTTTCTTGCTCCCCCCTGCCCCCTCGTGGAGTCGCCTCAGAGGGAGTAGAGACGGCCTTTCCAGGGGCATGAGGGTTGGGGGTCGGGGAAGGTGGAGGTCGGAGGGTATGGGGGTCAGAGGGTGTGCGGGCTGTTGCCATCTGTGCTGTGAGGCTCCTCCTCCCTGCGCAGTGTCACTCCAGCACCTGTGGTCTGCTTTCTAGCACTTT
Organism: Sorex araneus; assembly: GCF_027595985.1. Classification (NCBI taxonomy): domain Eukaryota; kingdom Metazoa; phylum Chordata; class Mammalia; order Eulipotyphla; family Soricidae; genus Sorex; species Sorex araneus. The sequence goes on from NC_073307.1 coordinate 60,530,918, forward strand.
GTCCCACTAACACCCCCCTCCCTCACCCCCAGAAGCCTGGTGTCAGCAAATACTTGTGGACTTGTCCGCAGCCCAGAGATACCCAGCCAGGTCACAACAGGGGTGTGCGGACAGCTGGAAAGACAAAGGCTGCATGAGGTGTCAGGGACCCCTGGCCACCCCGCTCGCTCCTGGGCTGAGGGGCAGAGCATTGAGCAATGTCAGTGTCAGGCCGTGAGTGTAGCTGGCTGCTTGCCCTGTGGCCAGGACTCAGGGGTGACCAGCAGGGATGGGGGGCAGAGCAGCCTGACCACACCAGCTTCCTCACAGCACCAAGACAAGCTCAGGCCTTCCCTTGTGGCTTGGTGGGAAAGGCCCTGAGACTAGCCATCAGGCTCAGGAGCACCCCTGAGAGCACCAGCTTATCCTGGCTGCCTGCAGTATCCTCAGGAGGGAGCTTGTGCTAGGCCAGCCAAGCTACCTTTCTACTCCTGCTGTTGCTGCTAACCACGCCATGCAGGCGCCTGCTCCTGGCAGCACAGAAAGGATGATTCCAGAGACCACCCCAGGGGCCCTGGGGGGCAGTGGGGGGGGCCTCAGAGGCTCCATCTGGTGTTGGTTCCTCTTGAGTGACTGCGTCTCCAGGGCCCGGGTTTAGTGACTGGAGGCTCTGTTGGCATTTTGTCTGCAGCCCAGCTCTGTTTCCTAGGAAACAAGGGAGAGGTTGGTGCTGTAACATGCACATACATGTGCACACATGTGTCCATGCATGCACACATGCACACAGTGCTCACATGACACATAGAGATATGTGGTTATACACACATGCCTGCAGACCTGCTCACATGTGTCCACACATGTGTTCCATACGTACTCACACATGAGTGCACAGCAGGCATGCTCACGGATGCATAGGCACACATATGTGCATACACCACCCGCCACAGGATCAGCAACAGCAGAAACGCAGCCTCGTTGGCAGAAGCTAAGAATAGTTCTGTGCTGCTATGCCCAGCATGGCCACCGAGGGCAGAGGGATGGGGTCAGTGCCTGCCACATGGCCACGTGGGTTCCTGTGCATCTCCTAAAGCTGTGGGTGGGGTTGACTCTGCACCCCAGTTGGCCCTTGCCCCAGTTCCACCAGGATGCCTCTGTGCTCCCCTGCTCTGCCAGCAGCCCCATGCTTCTGCCCTCCCACAGCCTGTCTTGTTCCAGCTCCTCCACGATCAGTCCAGTTCTAGCCAGAGCAGGGCTGTCTGTATAGCTCACTCCTCCCCAAAGCCCTGCCCCTCTGATGACCCCATCGACTCCCCTCCCTGCCCCTGTGAGGATCCTGTCAGCTCCCCATTCTTGTGCTGGCACACACTGCTCTGCCAGTTGACCCGGGTCCCTCTGCCCACAGCATTACTTCACAGTCAACTTCAGCCATGAGAATCAGAAGGCCTTGGAGCTGAGGACTGAGGATGCCAAGGACTGTGATGAGTGGGTAGCTGCCATCGCTCATGCCAGGTATGGCCCAGATCCATCGGGTGAGCCCTGGGGGCTGGGGAGCCTCAGATCCAGGGTACAGGGATAAGGTAGGTACTCCCATACGGCTTGGCCTTTATTGGAGGTCATTCCAGGAGGTCAGCATTAGCATTGTGTTCTAGGCAAGTGCAGCGTCAGGACACAGGCATCATGTAGAAGGGCTGCGGGCATAGGGTGGGCACCATGCGGCTTCACTGGGGTAGCAGGCCCTGGCCAAGACTCCTCTTCTGCGTCATCCTGGGTGTCCTGCAGGGAACAGGGAGGCAGTGTGTCACACATGTCCTGGTGTCCACAGCTACCGGACGCTGGCCACAGAGCATGAAGCTCTGATGCAGAAATATCTGCACCTGCTGCAGATTGTGGAGACAGAGAAGACAGTGGCTAAACAGCTGCGGCAGCAGATTGAAGACGGGGAGATTGAGATTGAGAGACTGAAAGCTGAGGTCAGTGGCACTGTGCATAGGGCCCCAGGCCCACACGAAATGTGCATGTGACATGTAATACACATGACACCCAAACCCACAAATGGCACCAGGCCCACATGAGCCACCCAGACCCACATGTGACATATAATGCATGTGATCAAACCCACATGTGGTGCCCAGCCTTGTATATAGTATGAGATGGATGTGGCACCAGTGGTGACACCAGACCCACATGTCACCCTGGCCCACATGTCATGCACATCATGCACACTGCACTTAGACTGCCAGATGGCCTGTGACCCATGAGCACGTCCTGCTGCCCTGGGCCTCTGCCCTGTCCATGCACATGTTAGGTCCTGGGTCCCCCTGTGGGTGTCACTGAAGCTGTGGGGTGAGGATTAGGCTCAGGTCTGGGTCAGATCCCACTCTGTCCCCAGAGCAGGTCCCCAGTACTGTTGACCCAGGTGCCCGTCCCCAGTGGTTTGTATGAGTGTGAATGTGTATATGTGTGAATGTGAACATGCATATGAGTGTAAATGATACATGAGTGTGTTTGCATGGGGGGTGTACACAAGTATGGGGCATGTCCATCAGTGTGTTTGTGTGTATGAGTGTGCATGAGCATGGATACAAGGGTTGTGTGTGAAAGTATGTGTTTGAGTGTGTGTACACATGTGTGCTGATGCCCTCGTGAGTCCTGACCACAGGCCAGCAGCTCCCCAGCTGCCCACACCCTGGAAATCACTGTCAACACTGCATGCTGCGAGACACTGGTTCCCAGAGGCCTCTGTATCTGGCCTGTGCCAGCTTCTTCTCCTGCTGCCTCCAACTTCTGATTTTGCCTGCAGCGTGCCTGCTTGCTGGGGTTGCATGGCTGCCTGGGTCCTGGGCACTCAGGATGAGCCAGGAATAGTGCATCACAAGGGCCTCAATTATTTTCAAAGCACAAAGGCCAGGTCCTCTCATGCCATATGTATAGTATTATCAGCCAGAGCCTCAGAACCTAGGACTGCCCTGACACGATGGCCATGGCCAAGAAGTCCCAGGACCAGGCAGAAGGAGCCAGAGTCCAGGACACCTGATGACCCATGTCCAGAGCCTCCTCATGCCACAAAGAGCTGGACAAGTGCAGAATCAGGGACATGAGAGTCACCAGCCTTCTTGTGGCCCAGTGTAGATTTCTCACTAACCCCTCTGCACACAGACCTCTGGGACTTGGAATTATGAACACATGGAGTCATGTATACATGGGATCCTTTATAAATGAGACCCGGAGCAACCTGGGATCCTGTACACATGGGATCCTCTACAACATAGAGTTCTGGACAATATGGGAACCTGTATAACATGGGACCCTGAGCAACATGAGATCCTGTACTCATGGGACCCTGGACAACACAGAACTCTGGAAAACATGGAATCCTCTATAACACGGGATCCTGAGCAACATGGGATTCTATACACACAGGATCCTCTACAACATGGAATTCTGGACAACATGGGAACTCCTATAACATGGGACCCTGGAAATCATGGGATCCTCTATACCATGGAACCCTGATCAACATGAGATCCCATACACGTGGGACCCTGGACAAATGGAACCCTGGACTACATGAATTACTCATAACATAGAACCTGGACTACATGGAATCCTCTATAACATGGGACCCTGGCTAATATAGAATCCTGAAGAGTGTGGAATTCTGTACACATGGGATTCTTTATAACACAGAACGCTGGACAACATGGATCCTCTAAAACATGGAACGCTGGACAACATAGGTTTACATAATGGGACCCTGGACCACATGTACTTTGTACAACGTGAGGACTTAGGGTAGCAGCCCCCTGAACGTGTTCCTGTGCCAGGTGGGAAGGCTAGTGTGAAGAGGCCAGTAGGTTCGGCTGGTGCAACACAAGCCAGGCAAGTGCCAGAGCGGGCATGAAGCTGGCATGCTGCCACATGCATGACTGGGACAATTGTGCCAAGGTGTTCACACTCTCAGCTGTCTTTGGAGATGCCACCCCAGTGAGCGTGTTCTGAGCAAGTCCAGAGCAGAACCGTAGGCTGGGGCCAGGTCTCCTGGGCCCCCTTTGCTGGATCCTACACAGGGCTCAGGCTGCAGCCAGCTCTGAGGAACTCTCCACTTGCTGCTGCTGCTCCTGCACCCAAGACAGACTTGCAAAAGGAACAGCTTCCTCTCAGAGCCAGTCTCCACCTGTTACACTATACCCAAAGAGAAGAGTGGCAGCGAGAGCCCTGCTCAGAGCTCCCAAGGAGGGAGCCTCATCTAGAGGGATAGTGGCAGACCAGGGGCACCCCATGTCTGGTTCTCAAGAGGTCACGTGTGTGCAACTATGCATGCATGATTGTGTGCATACATATGAATATGTGTATGTATTATGCCTGCCGTGCACATATTGTATGTGCCAGTGTTTGCATGTTCTGCATGTTCCTGCACACATCTGTGTGCACGTGTACCTGTGTGTGCACGTGTGTGTTTTATGCGTGTGTGTGCTTTTGTGTTGTATGTGTGGACTCTTGTCTGCATATGTTTGTGTATATGTGCGCACTGTATTGCCTGGTGTGTGCACAGGCCTATATGCATCCATCTGTAGGTTCCGATCAGGGAAGCATCTATATTCAATGTGCAGATGTTGTCAGCTACAGGCTGGAGGGGCAGGAGGAGAGTGGAGCCTGAGTGCTTCTTGGTTAGATATTTTCAGCCACTCTTGGGCACAGCTGGGTAATTTTAGCAAGCAAGGAGTGGAGAACGCTAACTGCTCCACTTCACTTTCAGAGTGCTCTTGCTCTGCTCGATCGCGAGGCCCATTCTGGCCCAGGCACCACGGCCTCAGGAAGACGTGGCTGTGTGCTCTGAATAGGTGGTGGCTCTGTGGCCACTCCTTTCCTGGGGTTTTATGCTGCTTAGGTTTTTGTGGGGTGCCCAGTGCCTCAGCACCAGCCTGTGACCACACCCAGGGCTCCCACAGTGGAGACAGAGCTTCTGTGTGAGACAGGAAGAAGGTTCTCAGGATACAGGGAGAGTCTGTACCCGAGAGGGTGCGGAGGGTTGTGGAGCTGTGCTCAAGTGCACATGGGCATCTTCTACTGCTGCAGCTTCACCAGTTTATTCATTGATCCCCTGAAGTGTGGAGAGAAACCCAGACTGAGCCACCTCAGAGAGAGCAGCTGCCACCCAGATCGTGTAGATGGTTCTGGCCCAGTGCCACCAGTGACCTCACACAGGGCTGAGACCTGCCACCTGGGCCCAACACACACCTGTGCTCCCTCATAGCTGTGGCCCCCTTACACACCTGTGCACCCCGCACCCACCTGTGACCTCTTACACCTGTGTATTCCTCACTCCTCACACACCTGTGACTCATCACCTGCTTCGAGTGCACACACACGCGCGCGCGCGCACACACACACACACACACGTTCGCCCCTCATGCACCTTTGTGCAGAGTGCAGCCCTGGAGCTGACCTGGCTTCTGTCATAGATTGCATCCCTGCTGAAGGACAGTGAGCGCACCCAGGCCACCCAGACTGTCACCCCCAGCGATGAAGACAGTGACATCAAGAAGATTAAGAAGGTGTGTGCCTCTCTGGGTGCAGAGATCCCAGCTCCTGCTCTTCCCCTGGCCGCCTTCCCTCTGGGGTCCCCAGCAGACCCTGATGCTCAGCCTGGCAACCTGGAGTGCGGGGGTGTGCTGGCACACATGCTTGTGTGGTAGCCAGAGTAGTAGAACTGGAGCCCACAAGGAGAGGGCAGGAGACCCAGCCATGCCAGCAGAGGGACGCCCGCTGGGCCGTCCACATCATGGCCCGCTGTCACTGGTGATGTGTTCCAGTGTTTCAGAGCCTAAGCATTTATTGGAAAAACCTGGATTTCTGGTTTCTCAAGCACAAATTCGTGGACAGCCTCCGCACTGCCCATGGGCGGACGCTGCTCCTGCTCCTAATAGAACCTCTGAGCTCTGGGCACCCCCTACCTATCGTGGGTGAAGAAACTGAGGCATGGAAATCCACGTGTCCAGGCCCCTCATGTGAGCACTCGCAGACTGACCCAATCCCCGAACCTGACTCCACCTCCTCTGGCCCCCGGTCGTAGCAGCTCCTGCCAAAGCTGGGTCAGGGGTGCAGAGACGAGGCGGGCAGGCCTTGTCTCGGGGCTGCCCGGTGACCTACCAAGGGGCTGGGCGGGCTCTGACACAAGCCCCGGCCCAGGTCCAGAGCTTCCTGCGAGGCTGGCTGTGCCGGCGTAAGTGGAAGAGCATTATCCAGGACTACATCCGCTCGCCGCACGCTGACAGCATGCGCAAGCGCAACCAGGTGGTGTTCAGCATGCTGGAGGCCGAGGCCGAGTACGTGCAGCAGCTGCACATCCTAGTCAACAACTTCCTGCGTCCCCTGCGCATGGCCGCCAGCTCCAAGAAGCCTCCCATCACGCACGATGATGTCAGCAGCATCTTCCTCAACAGGTGAGCCCAGGACCGGCAGTGAAGACCTCTCCCATTCCTGACTCACCCTGTGGTCACAGGATGCTGGGGTGACCCAGGCTAGGGAGACCCGACATCCCTGGGGTCATGTCACCATAGCCTGTCCTCCTGCCAGCAGGCCGCTTTCCCAGACAGAAATCTGGCTCTCGGCTTGGAGCTGGGGTGTCGCCTCCATATCCCCTTCTAGAGGAACTGTTAGGGTGCGGGATGGGTGGGGTGCCAGGCTTGGCTTTCCCCTAGGGGCCCCATCCTCTGAGGCCCCATGGGGTCCCCTTTAGACAGGCACGAGCTGGACCTGCCCTGTGGGCCCCTCGTTCTCTGATATGTGCTGGGGGCTGGCGTGGCGGAGGGAAGGTGTAGGACACTTTCTGTTCCAGTGAGACCATCATGTTCCTGCACCAGATCTTCTATCAAGGCCTGAAGGCTCGCGTCTCCAGCTGGCCCACGCTGGTGCTGGGTGAGTGCCCGCTGGGCGGCGATGCTGGGCCTGCTTGAACGCCCTGTGCAGAGACCCCGCAGGGAGCAGAGCAGACGGTGCTCTGGAAGGACTTTTGAGAAAATCTCCAGAAGTAGAGAAGTTAGCCTATCCCCCCACCCCTGGCTTCCTGCTCCCCCTGGGAAGGTTCCCACTCCCAGCATCTATAGACACTCAGGGGAGGGCCCCTACCTATGTCAGGGGTAGAGGGCAGAAGGCAGAGGGCATGGCTTAGAACGTTTGAGCAGGACAGAGCCTGTGATCATTTCAGCGGCCTTTTCAGGGTGCTCAGGGACAGCCTTTCCCATGACCCCACAAAGGAACATGCTCAGGTCTGAGCACTTGACTGAGCAGACCAGACACACCAGTTGGGCCTAAGCTGGCACCCACCTGGAGGGACAAAGGGCAGAGCTAAGAGGGCTGAGGAAGGAGTCACCTCAGCGCAGCCACTGGGGAGGCTCCCACCAGTTCCCACAGCAGCAGCTTGGGGGCCAGGGCCCGCTGAGACAGACACTGGGCTCTGACCCTGATGGTTCCCAGGTGAGGCCCTGGTGCCTGTTGCCATCCACCTCTGACCCAAGTGCAGGCTGGGGGCTCGGCCTGACCCGCTATCAGGGCTGGGCCTCTGGTCTTCTCTGGGATTCTCTGGGGTTACCTGGGGTTCTCTAGGATTCCCTGGACCTCCCTGTGCCTCTCTGAGCCTCCCTGGGCCTCTGAGCCTTCCTGGGGATCGCTGGGCCTCTTGGTGGGTTGAAGGAAGGCTTATGGACCACTGGCTGTGCTGACCCTGGCCTCCTTGCAGCCGACCTGTTCGACATCCTACTGCCCATGCTCAACATCTACCAGGAGTTTGTGCGCAACCACCAGTACAGCCTACAGATCCTGGCCCACTGCAAGCAGAGCCGCGACTTCAACAAGCTGCTCAAGCACTACGAAGCGAAGCCCGACTGTGAGGAGCGCACACTGGAGACCTTCCTCACCTACCCCATGTTCCAGGTGAGCCCCCGGAGAGCAGGGCGGGCTCCTCCTGTACCCCAGATGCTGCCCAGACAGAGAAAGGGTCTCTTTCTCCATCTTCCCCATCTCTGCCCCCCATGGCTCCTCCCCACTCTCCGACCCGCTCTCCCCCACCCCACTAGATCCCCAGGTACATTCTCACGCTGCATGAGCTCCTGGCCCACACACCGCACGAGCACGTCGAACGCAACAGCCTGGACTATGCCAAGTCCAAACTGGAGGAGCTGTCCAGGTGAGCCCCCGCACCCCAGGAGTTTGGTTCCGAGCAAGGGGCCTCAGCTTCACCGCCCACAGTGCGGTGTCCATCCTGAGGCAGCTCCAGCTCCTGGGGTCCTGCTATAGCCCCCCTTCACAGGTGCCAGGTCTGACTGGGACCTCACATAGGCCTGTCCTGGGCTTACACTTCACACGTCTGCTGGAGCAGGGGAGTCCCTCAGACAGGGTACCCCATTCTCACAAAGTGTGTTTGCAGAGTCCCTTGTTTCATCAAGGTTTCAGCATGGGGCTCTCCCACAAGGTGACTTCAGAGTCACCCCTTTTCACAGGTGAATCTGAGAGGCACCCGGTGACGAAAAAGAAACCCTCAAAATCTACTCAGTGTTCCCACCTGCAGGGCAGCTGCTGTGACTGACTGAGGGCTCCAAGCCTTCCCTCGTGTCTCTGAGTCCTGCCTGGTCACAGCCTGGCCTGGAAGTGACCACTCAGGTGTCCTGCACCAGCAGACGTGCTCCACAGCAAATGCTTGCAGGCCCTCCTAGTGCCCAGAGGCTCCATCCAGTCCTAGGGTGGCAGGGCCTTGTCCCTTCTCTGTTTCCTCCTTTCCCAGTTGTGTGGGTCGGGCTCAGAGCATGCATGGGTCTACTTCCAACTCTTAAAGGTGGGGCCACAGTGTCTGCAGAGTCGTTCCCCTTCCTGGCTCTCGCTGAGCTCTGGGAACAGCTTCCAGGGCTTGTGAGGGGCGTGGTCTCTCCCCACCAACCCCCCAAGAGGCTTCCTGTCCCCACAGGATAATGCATGACGAGGTGAGTGAGACCGAGAACATCCGGAAGAACCTCGCCATTGAGCGTATGATCATCGAAGGCTGCGAGATTCTCCTGGACACTAGCCAGACCTTTGTCAGGCAAGGTATGCCCACAGGTACACCGCAGGGCTCAAGCAGGCCCCCCTGAGCATACACACACACAGATCCTGAGCACGCCCAGGCACTCCTGAACACATATGAGTGCCCCTGAAAACTCCCAGGTACTCCCTGAGCACATATCAGTGCCCTGAACACTCACGCGTACTCCTTAGCAAGGGCAACAGGAAGCTGTGTATAGTGCTGGCTGCTCAGCAGGCATCTCCTGCAGGCTCCCTCATCCAGGTACCCATGTCTGAGAAGGGCAAGATCACCCGCGGCCGCCTGGGCTCATTGTCCCTGAGGAAGGAGGGTGAGCGGCAGTGCTTCCTCTTCTCCAAACACCTCATCATCTGCACCAGGGGCTCGGGCGGGAAGCTGCACCTCACCAAGGTAAGCCTGGTGGGCACCCATGGTAGGTGCAAGAGGAGCAGGGGGTCTTGGGAGCTTACCCGCTTCATTCACTGTGCCACTCCCTGGGCAACCCTAGCATGGACTCAGGCTGGCCTCCTGGAATCTGGTACAGGTGGCCATGCCCTGGCGTCTGAAAGCCTTGACCCATCAGCTTTATACTGGGTGAATTTCAGTCTTAGCACTCAGGAGACAACCCCAACAGCCGCCTGGACCCCAGATGCTTGTCTGAGCGTTGGGCTTCAGCATGAAGTGAGGTAGCTGCTTGGCTACACAGCCCTCTCTACCTGGACCCTCTTGACCTGAGGCTCCCACTTTTTCAGAATGGGGTCATATCCCTCATCGACTGTACCTTATTGGAGGAGCCAGAGAGCACCGAGGAGGAAGGTGGGTATCAAGCAGGTGTGTGTGTGCTCACTCTCACACATACTCTGACACTCACATTCACTCACACTCACTCTGAGACACACTTAGACAATTAGACAGTCAGACTCCCTCTGAGATACAGTCATACACTCACACTCAGACATTCACACTCACTGTCAGACACTCTTATACACTCACTCAGACACACTCATACACTCACATTCAGACACACATACTCCCATATACTCACCCATACATTTATACACACACTCTACAATCACTCTTATGCACCCACTCACATTCTCATACACTCACACTCATTCACACACTCCCACTTGTGTTCTCACACTCACACTACACAACTCACTATACAAGTGTGCTCACACCTGTATACACTCACACTTGCTCACAGTCACACTCAGGGTGAAGGCCTTGCCTAGCATCCCCCTATCCCTGACTGTGGCTGGGGTGTGTCCTCACTGCCCAGACACCCTGTCTTCTCTTACTTGGGAGGTGAGTTCAGAAGAGGAGGGCTCAGGGCCGCTCAGCACTCACTGACCCTTAGTCTGTGCTTCCAAACCAAAGCCAAAGGCTCGGGCCAGGACGTGGAGCACCTGGACTTCAAGATCGGGGTGGAGCCCAAGGACGCCCCACCCTTCACGGTCATCCTTGTGGCCTCATCCCGGCAAGAGAAGGCAGCGTGGACTAGCGATATCAGCCAGGTGAGGCCCAGGCAGTCTTGAGAGAAGGTGTGCCATGGGGGTCCCTTCTTGCCTATGGTGCTGGACCCCACGACCATCCAGAGGGCATTGTCTGTGTCTGATGCTTCCATGTAGCCAACAGCCCATGAAGGTAGAAACCCCTTGTGTGGCTGCAGTGCAGCGCCAGACAATACCCAAGTTCCCACATGGAGCTTGATGCCAACCAAGTCCAAGCCCCATGTCCCCTGAGCAGGATAGATCCCCTGTGTCCCCTTCATTTTCCCTGCCCAGGACAGGGTTCCTGTGTCCATGCCCCTGTGTTCCTCCATGTCTCCTGCCCAGAACGAAGCCCCCACAGGGTGGGAGAACCTCTCCCTGAGGGGGCGGGGGTCTCTGATGCTGGCCGCTCCACCCGCAGTGTGTAGACAACATCCGATGCAATGGGCTCATGATGAATGCCTTTGAGGAGAATTCCAAGGTCACAGTGCCACAGATGATCAAGTAAGTGCTCTGACCTCTAATGTCTAATAGCTGCAGGGCTCCAGGAAGCTGCCAGGGGCTCTGAGGCTCCTGTGTTCCACTTGGGGTTTGGATGTTGGCAGGGCCAGGCCTGGAACTTACTTTCACCTGTAAGCCATCTGTGCAGCTGTTTCTCCGGTTTTCGTTGTTCTTTTGCACCCCACAAGCCCTTGGGGCTGCAGTGATAGTACAGCGGGTAGGGCATTTGTCTTGCATGCAGCCGACCTGGGTTCAATCCCCCCATTCCATATGGTCCCCTGAGCACCACCAGGAGTAATTCCTGAGTGCAGAGCCAGGACTTAATCCCTGAACATCACCAGGGTGTGACCCAGAAAGAAAAAAAAAGCTCAGACTCTCAGATTTTTTCTGTTATAAAGTTTGGGTCCTGAGATCACTGGCAGCAAATACCTTTGAGCACTGTCAACTACGTGGTAGTTCACAGGTGGTAGCTCTGTGCCTCACTCTCCTCGAGAAACCCCAGCTCTGGGACTCTGTGAACACTCCCGAGGGGGGGCATGGAGGGCATTGACTGAACATCTCCACTGCCATCAAACCACAGCCCTTGCCTGGCCCCAGGACTGCGAGGTGTCCACTCCCCTTTCTGTCTGCCAGTCACTTTCAAAGCCCACATGGGAAGCCTCCATTCTAAGCTACCTCCTCCCAACAGCTCTGCTCCTGCAGGCTCAGTCTCAAGGCGCCCCCTGGTGGCCCCATGGACAGAGCTGAGGGGGTGCCTGTGCCCTGGGAAGTCTTGGGCCTCTGACCAGCTATCCACTGTCCATTCAAGTCCTTACTATATCAGGCCTGTGTCCTTGCAACCTCATCTCCAGAATGCAGCCTAGAGGCCAAATCCTGCTGGATCCCTCCTGCAGCCCAGTACCCACATGGCTGGGGACTCAGGGTCCCCCAGTAAAGAGCATCACCACCAGCATCCCAGAGCCCATCTGCATGGGGCAGAGAGTTGGAGCGATACAGAATGAAGCTGCTTCCCCCTGGGGTCGTGGGAGCAGGTCCTGTGCATGCCGGCTCACCTGTCTGGAGCACTCTCGGGCCTGATACTCTGGCTGGCCAGGACACTCTCTAACCCCAGCACGCACTCCAGACTCCATCTGCGCTGTCGGGGGCTCCCTGATCACCGCCTCCATGACCCCCCCCAGATCCGACGCCTCTCTGTACTGCGATGATGTGGACATCCGCTTCAGCAAGACCATGAACTCCTGCAAGGTGCTGCAGATCCGCTACGCCAGCGTGGAGAGGCTCCTGGAGCGCCTGACCGACTTGCGCTTCCTCAGCATTGACTTCCTCAACACCTTCCTGCACTCCTACCGCGTCTTCACCTCTGCCGCCCTCGTGCTCGATAAGCTCATTGCCATCTACCGGCGGCCCATCAGCGCCATCCCTGCCAGGTCCGGTGTCCCTGTGCCCCCCATCCCCTTCTCCATTCTGGCCCCCTCCCCAGCCCCCATAGAGAAGAACGATTGGAGCAGAGGACAGCAGGGCCTGTGGCCCCACCTGGAAGAGGAGGGAGGGGGCCACTTGGGCAGTCACACCGATGAGTGCACGCATTGACACATGTGCACACACATACACTCACCACTCACATGTATACTCACATGCACTCACATGTGAACACACATGCATTCATACATGGACACTTACATGCTCTAACATGCATATATATGTGCACTCAGTCACACATGCACTCATGTGTGATCTCACATGCAGTCATACATGCACTCATACATATGTACTCACACATGCACGCACTCATATCTGCAGTCATGCATATACACTCAAATTTGTAGTCACACGTATGTACTCACACACGTCATAATGCGCTAACATGTATACTCACAATGCACTCACATGTGCACTCATGTACTCACATATGTGTACTCACATCTAGTCGCACACTCATGTACTAACGTGTGCTCCCACATGTGCAGCCACACACTCACATGAACTCACACATGTCCACTCACATGTACAGTTGCATGTGCACACACTCACATGCATGCAGCCCTGGCAGTGGCATCTCCCATTGCACTGCGGCCCTCATGAATGTCCTCCTGCAGGTCGCTGGAGCTGCTTTTTGCCAGTGGCCAGAACAACAAGCTTCTGTATGGGGAACCCCCCAAGTCCCCACGTGCCACCCGCAAGTTCTCCTCCCCTCCGCCCTTGTCCATCACCAAGACATCCTCACCCAGTCGCCGGCGGAAGCTGTCCCTCAACATTCCCATCATCACCGGTGGCAAGGCCCTAGACCTGGCCGCACTCAGCTGCAGCTCCAATGGCTACAGCAGCGTGTACTCGGCCATGTCGCCCTTCAGCAAGGCGGCGCTGGACACCAGCAAGCTCTACGTGTCCAGCAGCTTTGCCAGCAAGATCCCAGATGAGGGTGATACAGCGGCCGAGAAGCCCGAGGAGTCCTCAGCTCTCAGCAAGCAGAGTGAGTGGAGGCAGGGGCGGGGGTGTCTTCACATGTGTTTACACGTGTGTGTTGTGTGCATGTGTATGTCTGTGAAGATCAAGAACTCCTCTCAGATCCTAGGGTAGGGGAGGTCTTGGGGTCCTGCCAGGCCCCTGCAGGCAGGATGGGGGCTGGAACATCCCACTAAGCTCTGCTGGGTGGGAGGGGAAGACTTGGGGTCCTGCCAGGCTCTGCAGCAGCTTGGCTGTCGTGTGTGGGCGCCCAGGCTGCGTGGATCTGGCGTGTGGCCCCCATCCTGACAACAGTATCTTTCCGTCCTGCTGTCTGTCCATATCTGCAGTGGCCATGTCCTGGCTGGATCGGGGGTAGCTGAAGCAGGGCAGATGGAGGAGAAGGGGGGAGCCCCAGACACCCTGTCATGAGTGGCATTGATGGTCCAAGTGAATGGGCAAGCCACAGAAGTTACAGGACAGTCAGACACCCTGCCCCCATCCCTGTTGGTGCTGATTTGAGGTGCAGCAAGCTGTGCATGTGTTCTGTCCTGGCATTGTAAAAGGGTGAGAGCCCTGCATTGACAGTCCCTGGGGGAAACTGAGGACCAGAGAGAGTGAGAGGCGCTTGCTGTGACCTCACAGCAGATCCAGCGCTGGCACCCAAGCTGGACCTCAAGTCTCTGCAGAGTGGGCATAGGAGGGCAGCCAGGCCAGGAAGTAGGTGGTGGCTGAGCTGTGTGCCACTTCCCCTCAAGGCTGTTCCCAGATCAGGTGGTGGCAGATGAGTTATGGAGGTGCCCAGGCGCTTGGTCTTTCCCCCAGGAGGTCAGCATGGAGTATGCGCCCTCGGCAGGAGCACCCCATGCTGACTTGTCACATGACTTCAGGTGACATTGGGCCCTCACACACCCCTTTCTCCACCCCATCCCCACCCCTCAGGCTCAGAGGTGTCGGTACGGGAGGAGTCAGACCCAGAGCAGACACAGAGCGACGACGGTGACCCTGAGGGCTCGCCCACAAAGTCCCCCACGACGCCCCAGTCTGTGAAGAGCAAGAATTCCTCAGGTGGGCCCAGTGGCTGCTGCCAACTAGCACAGGGCCCAGTGGAGGGGGAACAGGGTGGGCCCTTCTGCCCCATCTGATCCCCTACGCAGGCATCTGAGATGGCTAATGACCTGTGGTCACTCCTGGCCATACCTTGTCTGGGTCCTCCATGCCCTGCAGCAGAGCCTGGGTGGGCTGAGGGTCACTCCTCTGCTGCCCCATGGTTACCCCGCTTCGTTTCCATGCCCCTGGGGCCCCCCAGCCCCCTTAGCTGACAGAACTCCAGCTTCTGCACTCACAGGACAGGGTTTATTCTCGACAGTTGAAGAGGCCCCGCTGGCCTCCAAGAAATGGGATGTGGGGAGAGACAGATGTGGGGACTCCAGGAACCGCCGGGACAGCCACCCTGACTGCTGGCCAGGCCCTGCTGATGGCTCCGTACCCACAGAGTTTCCATTTTTCTCCTACAACAATGGGGTGGTCCGAGGTTCCTGCCGGGAGTTGGACAGTAGCCGCAGTGGCCTCTCAGCTGCCTCTGCCTTTGCCATCGCCACCGCAGGCGCCAACGAGGGCACCCCCAACAAGGAGAAGTATCGCCGCATGTCCCTGGCCAGTGCAGGTATGGGGACCCCTATTGGCACATGTGCTCTGCCATGGCCCCCAAGGCCTCCCTGGAGACACTGGCTGGGCCCACAGTCTTGTACTCTTCTGGGAACCAGCACTTGCCCTTGAGCCTTGACCTGAGCCCGGACCACACCTGCAGCCCCCTCTAGCTGAGACTACTGCTACTGGGTCTGGGGCAGAGAATCTATTCTGGGCTGGACTCTGGCCCTATCTGGGAGACTTGGAACAATTCCAGCAGCCTCTGGGAGATGGCAGCTCTTGTGGACATGTAGGTAGCTCTTGTGGATGCCTGTCCTGGCACATGGTCAGCTGGAGGGTCCCAGCAGAGGCAGGGGTTTCACGTGACAGCTCACCGGTGGCTTCTCAGTCTGGCTTAGGGGCACAGGAGGAGCTGGGCACTGCTGCACCTCATATATCCCCTCCCCTGTGCGCCCCAGGCTTCCCTTCTGATCAGAGGAATGGAGACAAGGAGTTTGTGATCCGCCGAGCAGCCACTAACCGTGTCCTGAATGTGCTCCGGCACTGGGTATCCAAGCACTCACAGGTGGGCCCGCAGCTGGGGGCGGGTGGGTGTCTAGGCACTCACAGGTTGGCCCACAGCTGGAGGCTGGTGGGTGTCCAGGACTCACTTTGGCCCGTAGCAGGGGGTGGGCGTCCAGGACTCATGGTCGGGTCTGCAGCTGGGGGTGGGTGTACAAGCACTTGAAGCAGTGCGCTGAGACCCCAAGTCTTCAAGGTGATGTAGTATACATCTGAAACCAGTGGCGAGCAAGCGGCTGGGCCTCCTGGCAGCAAGCACTGGAAGCCAAGATGCTTTGTCTGTTCAAGGCACCTCTTGTTCTCAGAGGGGACAGAAGGAGGGCCGGTCTTCTGTCCATTGTCCGGGGCTGACCTAGAACCACAGAGATGTGGAGGGGCCTGGCCCTGCTCCAGAGGATGAGGGGGCAGGGAGTCCTGTGCCAGAATCAGGACAGAGCCTCCACCTGGCCGGGAGGTACTGCAAGTGTTCCTTCTCACTCTTGCAGGACTTTGAAGCCAATGCCGAGCTGCAGAGCAAGGTGATAGGCTTCCTGGAGGAGGTGATGCACGACCCTGAGCTTCTGACCCAGGAGAGGAAGGCCGCAGCCAACATCCTCAGGTGAAGTGGCAGGACTGGCCCTGGGGGTCTGCATGGGGTTTGTACTTGGGGTATGCACACGGGATCTCACAGAGGTGGTGGAAGGGAGGCAGGGCAGACAACTGGGCCCAGGGTCCAGTCTCATCTGCACCACGGCCCCAGCTGCCCAGGCCACTAGCTCTCACACTCAGGCTCAGCCTGGCCTCCCTCTCTCCCCCAGCTAAGGGCCGGGTCAGGCAGCCCCTCTTGCAGCTGGCTCTGCTCACATCTGAATGACCTTGGCAAGGCCCTGCTCCAGCCTCACCTTCTCCTCTGAGGCAGTGACCGGCCCTCAGAAGCATCCTGCTGCCTCAGCTCCAGCCGGGACACAGGGGTAGATGGGGTCAGGAGGAGGAGGTCCCTGTGGGGGAGAGTGGTTGCCAGATCAGGGGCTCGGGCCCAGAGCTCATGGGGGAGGGGCAAGACTTGAGGCCCACCTGCCCTCTGTACCCCAGGACCCTGACCCAGGAGGATCCCGGCGACAATCAGACCACCTTGGAGGAGATCACACAGATGGTGAGAGGGTCAGGCCAGCCCAGGCAATGGGCCCAGCAAGTCCCTCCTGATTGGCACCCAGGGCTGTCCTAACCAAGTCCCACTATGGGGGTCCTCCTCCAGTCCCGGGGTCTCCCTGGCTGGTTGGTCCTGAGGCTCTTTGCTCTTTCGCATGTATGTGTCTGTCCTGTACCCAGATGACCCCTCTTTAGTCACCAATCACAGGTTGCAATGCTGCCCGCACCACCTCTCCTCACTCTATCAATCTTCCCTCATTCATACAACCTTTCCTCACCTGCACAATTCTCCTCATCCACAGAACTCCCTACCTGCATTTCCACTCCTTACCCTATCCACTCTCCTCCCCTGCACCACCTCTCCTTACCCCATCAATCCCTCCTCACCTGTACAACCTCTCCTCACCCTATCAACCTCTCCTCACCCTATCAACCTCTTCTCACCTGCACAATCTCTCCTCACCTGTACAACCTTTTCTCATCCTGGCAACCTCTCCTCACCTATACAATCTTTCCTTGCCTGCACAACCTCTCCTTGCCCACACCACCTCTCTTCACTCTCACAGCCTCTCATCCCCACACCATCTCTCCTCACCCCACTGCCTCTTCCTCACCTGCACAATCTCTCTTTACCCATACAACCTCTCCCTCACCCGCACTCCCTCTGTCCTCCACCTGTGGCCTATGTTTCTTCAGGCAGAAGGCGTGAAGGCTGAGCCCTTCGAGAACCACTCGGCCCTGGAGATTGCTGAGCAGCTGACCCTGCTGGACCACCTGGTCTTTAGAAAGATCCCCTATGAGTGAGTGCTGGGACCCTGCTGCAGGCCCCCTGCTCCCTGAACCCGACTAAAGGGTCCTGGTCAGGAGACCAGCTCAGATGCACCCAACTCCCTCTCATTCTCCCTGATCTTGGAAGTGTGGGAAACACACAGACATAACCCCCACCCTGCTCCACACCTGCCCACAACTCTGCCCACCACACCCTGTCCCTCTCCCCATCTCACACAGGCTGAGCCTGAGCTGGAAGGCTCCACTCGGCGCCCACCAGGCAGCCAGAGTGCCCAGGGCCCCTGGTGGGGTCCTCCCTGGCTCTGCTCCCTAGGGGCACCCCAGAACTCAGGCACCAGGACTGACTCCTGTGCTCTGCCCTCAGGGAGTTCTTCGGCCAGGGCTGGATGAAAGAG
Source organism: Sorex araneus (assembly GCF_027595985.1). Classification (NCBI taxonomy): domain Eukaryota; kingdom Metazoa; phylum Chordata; class Mammalia; order Eulipotyphla; family Soricidae; genus Sorex; species Sorex araneus. The sequence goes on from NC_073307.1 coordinate 60,548,908, forward strand.
GAAAAGAATGAGCGGACCCCTTACATCATGAAGACCACGAAGCACTTCAATGACGTGAGTGCACATCTCCATCCCCAGGACTGCCTTTTCTCCCCTGCTGGGGTCCCCAACTCTGACCCCATCTGTATCCTCAGAAGAGAAGACAGGCTGGTGGGCAGAAATGCGTGTGAACACCCCCTGGACACTAGCCCCCTGCCCCGCTTTCCAGAGACCATAACCAGCCAGAAGCTGTTTCTGATCCTCTCCTAGAGTTGGCGCTCCTAGGGGGACTAGTTGGGTCTGAGGGTCACTGAGTGAGGCCTCAGGGGGCCTGGTGCTAGGGCCCCCATCAACCTCCCCTGCACCCAAGCTGCTGGTGCTGGTGGTGTTTCCTCTCCTGTGCTTGGGTCCCCCAAGCCAGCAGGTGCATCCTGAGCTGAGCCTGCCCCTTCCAGTCCCGGCCGGGGCGACGGATGGACAGGTCCTTATGCCCACTCGAGCCTGCTCCTCCCCGTGGCTCTTGTCTCCCGCGCGGGCCTGCAGATCAGTAACCTGATTGCCTCGGAGATTATTCGGCACGAGGATGTGGCCGCTCGGGCGAGCGCCATCGAGAAGTGGGTGGCAGTGGCCGACATCTGCCGCTGTCTGCACAACTACAACGCCGTGCTGGAGATCATCTCCTCCATGAACCGCAGCGCCATCTTCCGGCTGAAGAAAACCTGGCTCAAAGTCTCCAAGCAGGTGGGACCCAGCATGCCTTCCCCCCAGCCAGGTTGGCCCTGAGCACTCACAGCTGGCATCACGCGGGAGCGCCCTAGCCCAGCCACTTCTAGAGAGAATGGTCTCAGGATGGCTGGGCACACACAGTGTGGCACCGGACATCAGGGAGACATGATGTCAAAATCCCTCAGTGTTGGGAAGAAGATAGTGTAGACACTTCAGAGGGTCTGGAGAAAGAAGGTGGTGTAGATACCTCAGAAGGTAGGGAGAAAGTGGTGTAGACACCTCAGAAGGCAGGGGAAAGGTGGTATAGATACCTAAGAGGGTTGAGGAGAAAGACAGTGGTGTAGACAGCTCAGAAGTGGAGAAGAAGGTGGTGTAGACACCTTAAGGTGGGGAGAAGGTGATATAGACACCTCAGAGGGAAAAGGTGGTATAGACAGCTCAGAGAGTAGAGAAAAAGTGGTATACACACCTTAAGGCAGGGAGAAGCTGGTGTAGAAACCTCAGAGGGTGGAGAGAAGGTGGGAAGAAGGCAGCTCAGTAGGAGGGGAGGCGGTGGTGTAGACAGCTCAGAGGGCAGGGAGAAGTATGTCATCTGCACCCCACCTGGCCCAGGACTCACATTAGACCCATGGCCGCCAGCCCTCTGTCTGTGCTTGCGCCCTGGACCCACTGCTGTGCCATCTCCATCCTGTGTGACCACAGGGGCACTGGGTAGGGAGCCAGGGCCAGGACCCCCATCTGGGTTCTTTGGCCACATGGGCAGGACGAAAGGAGTTGCAGCTGCCAGGGTTTGTGCCCATGAGAGCCTGTGCCTACCTGGCTGTGCCAGCTCGGGGTCTTGATCTCAGGGACCCTCAGAGAAACCACAGCAGGTGCAGAGTCGCTGTGCCCCAAAGCCAGCATCCCTCTGCTGCCCACCTCCTGTCCCACCACCATCTGCTTCTCAGCCACTTTCTAGACTGCGACTGAGGAGCTGAGAAAGGGGTGTTAGAGGCACCTAGGGGTGCTGGGGCTGTGGCAGATGTGGAGCTCAGGAAGCCCGTCTGTCCTGGGCCTGCTCCCCACCCACGTGTCACACTGAGGCCTCACCTTTCTCTTCCCGGGCAGTGCACTACCCCTGGTTTTCTGCCTTCAGCTGCAGAGCTGGATGTCCCTCACATGGGGCTCTGGGACCCTGATGTGTCCCCTATGTGGGCTTCCCCTGGCCTGCTGAGCCCTCGGGCCCCAGTGCCAGCCCCCACTGTAAGGGTTCTGCTTCCTTCCAGACCAAGGCACTGATTGACAAGCTCCAGAAGCTCGTGTCATCTGAGGGCAGATTTAAGAATCTGAGAGAAGCACTGAAGAAGTAAGTATCCGGTACCCTGTCCTCCTCGGCAGCTGGAGCACACTGGGGCCAGGCTGAACCTGTTCCCATGAGGTGCCCTGCACAGGCAGTTCTGTCCCCATCATCCCAGCTGCTGGCAGAGACTATCCTAGGTCTTGAGGTATCACAGATGGGCTCAGCATATCTCAGAGTCTGGGCCTTTCCAGCCTGACTCTCAGTCATCAATGCAGAGTGCGCAGAGCAGGGAGACATGACCCTGCAGGAGGCGCTACCCCCACACTGTCCCTGTACCTGGGGCCAGTCCCAGCTCGACGCCGGAGGAGGTTGGCGGTGGGGCTGCATGAGGTGAGTGTTGTGCCAGGCTATTGGTGAGGGTACACGTCTCCTCTGCAGTTGTGACCCACCCTGTGTCCCCTATCTGGGCATGTACCTCACCGACCTGGCCTTCATTGAGGAGGGGACCCCCAACTACACGGAGGACGGGCTGGTCAACTTCTCCAAGATGAGGATGGTGAGTGGCCAGGAGGGAGCCTGGGCCCACCCACCTCTACCCCCAGGCCCACCTGCTCGCTGGGCCTCATGTCCTGTAGGAAGGGCTCTAAGGGCTGAGCACAGGATTTGAAAGTGGAAGGTTAGTTCCATCCTGGTGTCATGGGATCCTCTGAGGATTGGTGTGTCCCCAAAACCAAAACAAATAAGGCTGGAACCATAGGACAGTGAGAAAGGCACAACATAGAGCCACAATTCAGCCCTGAGCATGGCCGGTGTGCCCCCAAATCCAAACAAGCCAAAAGCTTGTGCCATAGCCAGAGATGAAGCTTCTGCCTGGCATGTGTGAGACTGCTGATGCCCTGTCAGGCCAGGGAGAGGCTCCACATCCAGAGCCAAGCACTGTGAAAGCAGCCCTCAGCATCAGGCCCAAGATCCTAAGAGGGAAGCAAAGATGCAGCTCTCCTGGCAAGGGCCAGCCTGGGTGGCTGGACCATCTTTGCCTCCCTCAGCCCTCCCAGCTGCTGACCCTAGGTCAGGGTCTGCAACCTGCCCCGGGCCATGCACAGGGGCAGGGCCAGAGCCAAGTGGTCATGGTCACTGCCCACAGATCTCCCATATCATCCGTGAGATCCGCCAGTTCCAGCAGACGGCCTACAAGATCGAGCACCAGAGCAAGGTGAGGCCGCAGCTGGCGCCTGCATGTAGGCCACTCCCGCCTGCTGGAGACCCCCAGCGCTACAGACTCTGCACCCAGAGTCTCTAAATCTGCTGACCAGGTTCCCCACCCCCGCAGGTCACCCAGTATCTCTTGGACCAGTCTTCCGTGATGGACGAGGAGAGCCTATATGAATCTTCTCTCCGCATTGAGCCCAAACTTCCCACCTGAGGCTGCGGGCACCCGGACACGCGGCCGTGTACATAGCGTGGGTGTCTTGGACCCTCCTCCTTAGCGTGTGCTTCTCCAACAATCTGAGTCCGTCCTTGTCCTCTGGTTCCTGTCGCGCTGGCCCCCTTCCCCCCTCCCGTCCACCCCTGTTCTCCCCGCTCCACATACCGCGTAGGCCCTGCCCGCTTCCTTCCAGCATGTTCCCTGTGGTTGTTCTGGGGGTGGGGGGAGGCGGGAGGGGACCCGTCATCCACAGACCTTCCGCTGACGGCCACTTTCCAGAGTCACTGCTGGCCCGCAGTGCCAGGGCTGGGCTGAGGACACGGGACTGGGGACATGGGGCCGGGGACAAGGGGATGGGGACATGGGGCTGGGATCAGCCATCCTTGGTCCCCACCCCCATGGCCCCCAAGGCGGGATGCTACCTCCTCAACCAGCCTGCACCTCCCCTGTCCACCCGCACTGCCCTGCCAGCCGGGAACCACACCCGCGTCCCCCCGCCCTGGCCCGCACGCTTGTGTCGCTGCATCGTCGTCTGTCCCTGTGACTTAGCACCTCTGAGATGCAGGCGGGGCCTGGGGGACTCGCCCGTCACAGGGCACCTGTCGTGCTGCTCAGCACCTTCTGCTTCTGTGCTGCGGAGCTGGGGGGGCTGCCGCAAACGGCAGACAGCAGACAAATGCCTCTGTGCAAGCAATACCCAGTGGTCTGAGAGCCCCACTTCAAGTCTGATGATATTTCAACTCACAGCTCGTTTGGAAAAAGAAACTTCCATTTTTGTAAAAATATATGTTTCCTGATTACCTCTTGCTAATAAATCTATTCTATCTCAGGGTGAATGGGGGCGCTGATGGGTCTCCTTCATGTGGACTGGGAGGTGTCCTATTTCACCCAGACTCTTTAGCCTTGCTGGCTTATGAGTTTGGTGCAGTTCCCTCTGGGTCCTGAGGGGCTCCATCTCCCAGCGGCCAGGCCAAGGGCCCTGAGAGCCCGACCCTCATGGCCCTTGCAGCCACTGCTGCTCCCAGGCTGGGCTGGCCTCAAATGAGCCTGGGCTGCTCTCCAGGACTGTAGCTGGCCACAGGGGGACACTCCAGAGCCTCATTCCTATCACCTGCAGCCGCGTTTCACAATCACAGCCCTGAGGATGGAGGAAAATCGCTCATGTCTGTGAGTACACACTTGAGAACAGTCAAGATGGAAGGGGAACACTTAGAGCTGAGGTGGTGAGGCCTAGGATCTGTGAACATGGGCAGCTTGTTCTCAACGATGAATGACCGACTTTAGACTTCAAACGCAGCAGGGGGCTGGTGGGAAATGGCATCATCTTACATTCTGGCAAATCTCTCCTCTGCTGTCTGCTTGGTGGAAGTGGCTTCCACATGCACGACCTGCTGTTTGCTCTCCAACTGCACCCCTGCAGACTATGGAAGTGAGGGTGCAGGCTGCAGCTCCCTCAAGCAGGATGTTCCCACCTCACAAAGCTCCTTTGCAGACACTTGACATGCAGTCACCTCTGAGGCTGTCTGGCCCAGCTGCAGTTATAACCACGTTTCAGACTCAAACCTGCTCATGACATCCTCAACACTTCAAAGACAGGGCTGAGGAGTGACTCTGGCCTATTGCATGACTACATGTACCCTAGTACCCCATTAGCACTGGATGTAACCCCCACAAACTAAAACCTGAACAATAGCTGCTGCTTCTCAGAGTGATTCCAAACTCCCTCTGCCCCAGCCTCCCCACCATCCCACTAGCCCCATGCTCCACCATCCCACAGCACCCCCAGATCCCACTGGCCTTGCATCCTGGCAGCGGATGAGCACCTGCACCCCAATTTCCAGGGGCTCATTCCAGTAGGTTCCCACAGGGAATACAGATGCTCACCCACTCATCAATGTTTGCCCCTCAGTCTGAGAAGGGATAAAATGCAGCTTCCAGAGTTGGAGCAGAACAAAGGGGCTAAGTGCTTTCACTGCACGTAGTAGCTACTGTTGGATCTTCAACGTCATCTAAGGTCCCCTGAGCACTGCTGGGTGAGCCCTCCCCCCAGTATTGCTTCATTTACAACCTAAACACACCTTAAGAGCAAGCTGTGGGAGGAAACTGCTGTGAGCCGCCCAGAGCAGGCATGTGCCAGACATGGCTGCAGGGTGCTGGGGCAGGCAAGAAGTGGCTCCTCAGGGGTGTGGGCGTTGGGGAGATCCTGATTGTCTAGGAGTTGCACAATCCCGCCTCTTGGCTGACTGCGCAGGGAGTCGCCCTTTCCTTGTACGTGGGCTTCACCTTGCAGTCCGCTGGACTCCTTTGTCTAAGTGCAACTAGATGACCCAGATCAGCTCCAGGGTGGCTGAAGCTTCCTTTAGAGGGGCCCAGGGAGTGGAGTTGGCTCATTCCAGTGAAAGTCAGTGAGCTGGGTCTGAGGCTGTGGCTGGGGAGGGTCATGTCCTGCTGCAGAGTCCTGGGGGTCTTGGCAGGGAGGGGGCAGTGATGTGACTGTGTGTGATAGATGGTGCAATCCCACTGAGGTCCTGAGTCCCTCAGCACTGTTTAGGAATGTGCCAAGGCGGCCACCTGCATTGCAGTGTTCGTGGCCCATTTCTCTGCCCGGAAGGGAGCCCTGACATTCCACTTAGGGTGAGAAAGGCACACACTTGTTACCTCTCCAGCAGTCAGCCTTGCTCTTCAGCCCGAGTCACCTCCCTGTTCCCTCCTTCCCTTGGGACCACTGCACCTCCAAACCTGGCTTCCAGAGTCACCTTCACATACTCCCTTCAGATCCACCGGGTCTGCGGTGGAGGCAGGAGAGCAGGTGCCTGCACCCCCACCCACTGCACATTGTCCCTGGGCCCTCAGCCAAGGGAGTAGGCACCAGAGACTGGCCCTTGTGCTGGAGAAGCACAGCAAGAAATTGGGAGCTCCACCCAGGACATGTTTATGCAAAGGTGTCAGATGCATAAATGGACAAAGGGCACAGTGGCCATCACCGCGAGACCACTCCAGGCATTTACTACCCACGGGGCTCAGAGGCAGAACCTGAGCTGAGCCCCCGGGAAGGAAAGTCCAAAGTGAGGCTGACAGAGCTGGATGGGCGGGCCTCCGTGCCCTAACTACTCCCGGGGGACACCCAGCAGCTGTTTGTGAGAACCCTTGCGCCGCCCACTCCGCTCCTGCCCGGCCCGCCCTCAGCTCCTGCCCGCGTTGCGGCGAAGCCCCGCCCACACTAAGCCCCGCCCCATACGAGGCCTCGCCCCGCGCTCCTGCTCCCGCCAAAGTGAAGCCCCGCCCCACACTAGGCCTCGCCCCGAAAGCCCCGCCCCTCCCCGCCCCGTGCTGTCCGAGGCTCTGCCCACCAGAGGGCCCGCCCCCTCGCTCCTTGCACTGTGGCAAGGCCCCGCCCCACGATAGGCCCCGCCCATGCCCCGGCCCGGCCCCACCCCGGCCCGCCAGGAGGCCCCGCCCAACCCCCCTCGCAGTCGCGTCCAGTCCAGACCCCTCCCGCTGCCGCTGCAGTGCCCGCCGAGCTCTCCCGCGATGTGGCCCGCGCTGCTGCTGCTTTGCGCCGGGGCTCTGCTCCTGGGAGCGCCGGCCTGCAGCGCCGCCAACGTGTCCGTGAGCTCTTTAGGTACGAGTTGAGGGCCGGGGAGGCGGTGCGGGGCCTGCGCGTGGGGAGTAGGGAGGGGGTCCCCCTCGGCCCCGCCGGCCTTGTACTTAGACCTGAGGGGCAGCGCGCACCCGCACACGTTCTGGCGAGGTGCGGAGCCTCATGCCAGGACGGCCGCTGCCACTTGTCGGAGGTGCAAGTCCAGCCCCTGAAACTGGGGACCTGGCCCCGTTTGGGCCGGGTTGGCAACGTGCAGCGTGAGTGCTCGTGGAAGCCCTTTGCCGAGACCCCCGCAGATCACCTGGCCCGCACCTGCTAGTCGGGGAACCAGACCACTGGTTCTTGCTGGGACCTTTCAAGTGCCGAGCTCGGTGCCTCAGTATCCCTGCTGCCTGGGGGCGGGCCTGGCACTGGGCTCCAGAGCTTTTGGAAGGGGGCCCAGGTCCAGCCCGTCCTCCCAGACCTGGTGGTGTTTGCTGACCTTGACCCGCGGACACCTGGATTCCAGGGGCTGTCCCTCAGGATATCCCCGGCCCTGATCACAGAGGCACTATTCAGGGTGTGGCCAGTCACAGCCCCACTCAGACCCTGCACAGACCCACAGACGGGCCCAGTGGATTGAAGCGAGGTGGCTGTGGAGACTGGGGTAGGGCAGGGGCACCCACAGGTCCTTCTGCTTTTCCTTCATAGATCCCCAGTCCCCAGGAGGAGGCCTGGCTTTCCCACCTCCTTTCTAAAACCACCTCAGGGTCCTCAGGCCTGGTCCTGAACTATGTGGCACCTCTGCAGCCATCGGTTGTCCCAGGCCTGTCCCCCACACCCATCATTCTCCAAAGAACCGCCCAGGACAGGGGCCAGGACTCAGGTCTGTCCCCAGAAATGGCTGGGTTTCAAGCATCTGCTTCCGCCCTGGGAATGGCACGCCCACTGCTCCCAGACACCCCCCCCCCCCCACATACACACACCCAGGTTGACTCCCAGACTCCTGGGTGTTTCCTTCTTGTTCCCATGCTGACAGGGTTCTCCAACCCTTCCCCTGCTGTGGTCCCAGACTCTGGGCCACAAAGGTCTGTAGAGAAGGTACTGATGATGGCTGGACTTTCCCCTTCTCCCTAACCAGCTTTGGCCCAAAGCCAAGAGGGAACATGTGGGTTCAAGGAAGCAGAGCATGAGAGAGGCCCTGGAGGGGCCAGCAGGTGTCTGAGGGAGCGTGGGGTGCTGCTTGCTTGGGGTCAGGCCTCGCTTCCTGCAGAGCCCAGTGGGGCCGCTTATGGCAGCACTCAGATCCTGAGGCCAGAGTCAGCGCTGAACCCACATTCTGCCACTCACAGCCCCTGAGGGTCCAGAAACCATGGAAATGCTGCCCCTGAGCATCTCTGAGGCCCATCTGTGGTCCCTGTGCATCCCTCTTCTCTCCCTCCACTTCTCTCCCTCCTGAAGCTATTTGCTGGTCCTTCCCCACAACTATGCTGTCCCTCTGGCCAGGACACACTCTCCAGGGTGAATACCATGACTCATCTTGGGCGATTCCTTTTCATGGTGTGTATCTTAGCTGTTGTCATCAGATGGAGTGTCCACCTTGCTGAGACTGTGGGTCCTGCAAGTGGAGGTGACTGAAGTGTGTGCTTTGTGGGCTCTTGTGTAAAAAGGTGGAGGAGAGACATGTGCCCCCTTGGGGCACAGCTGAGTTGGAGTGCAGGGGTGCCCAAGGAGAGGGACCCACGTGAAATGAAATGAGGTGGAGCAGCTTGTTTGCGTGTGTGGTGGCTGCAGCTCAGAGTGACGGATCCAAGGGAGGACGTTGGCTGCCTTGTACAGGGCCCTGGGCCCATCTGCAGCCCCCTGCACCCCGCCCTCATCCCAGCACTTCTTGGTAGCCAGAGAACCACAGGCCTCGCCCTGGTTGCCCACGCATGGCTGGGTGTAGCACCACAGCAACAAAATCTAAATGCTGGGAAGGTGGTGGACGCTGTTTCATCAACCCGCAGATGAAACACTCCATACGCTCCCCACCCCATCAGCCAGGCAGAGCAATGGTCCTGTCCGCTCTCTTGCTCTGCTGCTATAGCCATGGCCAGTCACACACACACACACTTGGTCATGGTGCTCTGCGGGGGCTGCTCACACGTGCTTGTGGGGGGCAGGGGTTGCTTGTGGTGCCCCAAGGATCAAATTTGTGGGCTCCCCTTGCAAGGCTGTCGCTTCCACCCCTGTACCATGTCCTGGATCCCTGTACTGTCTCGTAAAGCTTCACTGGCACAACCACACACTCACAGAGGCTTATTAGCTGGTGTCTGGGTGTTAACTGCCTGAAGACAGGTTGCTTGGTCCTGTCTGCGTTTGGGGCATTCCCATAGTGCACATGCGCAGCAGCAGCACCCCAGATGTGACGTTTCAAAACTTGCCCGAGCCTAGAGCAGAAGTGCTGGGGTTTCGGTTCATTCCTGCAGGGTGCTCAGCCCCCACTCCACATGGGGCGTGAGCACAGGCATTGCATCAGGCAGCTGCTGCCCCCGCCACCATCTGTTTCTCTTTTCTTGGCAGAGACGTTCCGCTTCAAGACCTGGATGTTGCAGGTCAGTGCCCGCTGCTTCTTCCTGTGGTTCTGGGGTTCACTGCACTTCCTGTTGTGTGCCAGAAACAAGACAAAGGGCCCCGCTGTGGGTCTTTCTACATTGTGCTGACCCTGGGCATGAGCTGGTGACACGGCCTAGTGTTGCCCCTGTGAAGCCTTGGCCCTGGCAGCCCTGGGCCTCCCTGTCCTTTCCAGGTCCGCCATGAGCAGAGGGCGATGCTGTGGCTCTGTACCTGAGCTATGCCACTGACTCAGGGACAGGCACCATGTCCCACCCACTGGTGCAGAAGGAAAACCTCATCCTCAGGGCCCTTGTCTTCCCATGCCCCTTGGCAGCTGCCTCATGCCGTGCACTTTGTTTCAGCACCAGAAGAAGTACAGCTCAGGGGAGTACACACACAGACTGCGGACTTTCCTCCACAACCGGGACAAGATGAAAGCCCACAATGCGGGGAACCACACGTTTCAGAGTGCGTGGGGGCTCCCCTGGGTGTGTACTCCTGAGGGATGCTGCCATGTCCACGGGCCGAGCCAGTGCTAGTCCAGGAGCAGACTGAGGCATGCAGGTCTGCCCAGTCTGGCCAGATGGGTTCAGCTGCAGGTACTTGACCTCTGCCCCCAGCCAGCTCACATAGTATGCAGTATGGGACGCTGGGGACAGGATCACTGCAAGCTCCCCTACTAGTCTTGGGCTCTGCCCAGCAGAGGGGCCAGTGGAAAGGCCACAGATGTGGAACAGTGACCACAGTGCTTGCTGGGCTCAGGGAACTGGCCCCACAGGCTTCTGTTTCCTTATCAGACCACTGAGCTGCTTTTATCTGGGTCTTATTTCTCCTTCTCCATTTCAGTGGGACTGAACCAGTTTTCAGACATGAGCTTTGCTGAGATAAAACACAAATATCTCTGGTCACAGCCTCAGGTGAGTGACCTTCGTGTGTGTGAAGATGCATGTTTGCTTGGGCACTCGCTGAGGCCTGCCCTGCTACCAGCCGGTCCTGGCCCAGGGCACCCCCAGGTGCTCAGGGACCCTAAACACAGGGGTGCCAGAAGAAATGCAGGTGCCTGGAGTAAATGGAACTTCAGACAAACAACGGGACAGTTTAGCCTAAGTTCATCCTGGACACTCTGCTTCTGCTTCTCCTCCGTGTGTCTGAAACTCAGGTTCAATGGAGAAAACTGTCTTTACATGCTCAGCCCGACGGCCCTGTCCTCAGACACACAGAATGGATCTCTATGAGATGGGAGCACTGATGGCAGAGTCCTCCACGCTCCCTCCCCATTTGAACCACTCTTCTGTCAAAATGGCTTTTTTCTCCTGAAAAACCACCCTGCTTGCTTGTTTCAGAATTGCTCAGCCACCAGAAGTAACTACCTTCGGGGGTCAGGCCCATATCCCGCCTCTGTGGACTGGCGGAAGAAGGGAAATTTTGTCTCACCAGTGAAAAACCAGGTATCTGCATGGTCCCCCCAACCCCCGCCTGTCCCCAGCCTCAGGCAGGAAGCCTTCCAGACTCTAGATCTTGTGAGGGGGTCTCTTCTCCCCATGCTTCTCACACAGCTCCAGAGAGAGAAGTGGGATGATGGGGGGAGCCGTTGGAGCCTCTGACCTTTATATAAGTCCCCAGACTCGTGTGTGAGACAGCAGCCGGGGGGGGGGGGTCCCCTAGATTGACAGTTAAGACCCTTGGGCTGGAGAGATGGCAAGGGCTGGAGCACGTGATGGGCATAGAAGCAGGCTTTGAGTGCTGGAACCTCCTGGCCCTGAGCTGCCCTGCCTGTGGCCCTAGTCCATGGCCTGAGCTCAGACCATGCCAGCACCGGGCAGAAAGGTGAGGTGGAAAGTTTGGACGCCCGGATGCGCCCTCTGCTGGCAGCAGTGAGAAGGCCAGGGGCTGGCCTGGATGCAGCTGAGTGTCCAGGCTTGACCCTAACCCCTTGCAGGGCGCCTGTGGCAGTTGCTGGACCTTCTCCACCACTGGGGCCCTGGAGTCTGCAGTGGCCATTGCAGGCGGGAAGCTGCTGTCTTTGGTAAGTGGCTTAGCCTTGGTCAGGGAGGTTGTGAGGGCCCAGGCTAGGGGCTGGGGTCCTGCCTGGATTCAGTGATGGAACTCAAGCTGGAGGGAGCGACCCTGTTGCCTGGGCCTGTGCAGGAGGAAGCATCTGACTTTGTGAGGGGGTCAGAGCGGGTGGGGTGGGCCAGGTCGCTCTCCTCCCTCTGCACCCGGCACACTCCCATGTGGGAATGCAGGGCGTGCAGGTTGCATGTTAATAGGCTTTGCCCCCCCTAGGCAGAACAGCAGCTGGTGGACTGTGCACAGAACTTCAACAACCATGGCTGCGAGGGGTAAGTCCTGCGGGCCCCAAGCCCCTCTGCTCCCCGACTGCTCTCGGGCTGGTGGGCCCCAGAGAGGCACTGCCTCACCCTGGCAGGAGAACTGCTAGTCACCCCCACCTGGTCCCTCAGCCAGTGACCCGAGTCCTCTACTGCTTTGGGGAACTCCCAAGCCAAGGCCCTGAAGCTGCCAGGCAGTCCCGGCCACACCCATGTGGGCAATCCCATGTGCGTTTCTTGCAGGGGTCTGCCCAGCCAAGCCTTCGAATACATCCATTACAACAAGGGCATCATGGGCGAAGACAGCTATCCCTACCAAGGCAAGGTAACTGCACCCCCAGAACCCCACAACCGTGTGTACTCCTCCACATTCCCTCCTGCCCGAGCCCAGCAAACCCACAGCTCACACCAACCCACACAGAGCCACAGCACGCACAAGCGCATCCATCCCACACAGCTGCAGCACACACAGCCTCAGCACACACAAGCGCATCCATCCCACAGCCACAGCACACAGCCTCACCACACACAGCCACAGCATACACAACCACATCTATCCCACACAGCTGCAGCACACACAGCCTCAGCACACAATTGCAGCATGCCTCAGCAAGCTTTACCACACACCTCACCATACAGCCGCACTGCACACACAACTGCATCCATCCCACACAGCTGCAGCACACACAGCCACGGCACGCACAAGCGCATCCATCACAGACGCTGCACAGCCTCAGCACACACCCTCACCACGCACAGCCGCATCCATCCCACAGCCTCAGCACACACCCTCACCACGCACAGCCGCATCCATCCCACAGCCTCAGCACACACCCTCACCACGCACAGCCGCATCCATCCCACAGCCTCAGCACACACCCTCACCACACACAGCCGCATCCATCCCACAGCCTCAGCACACACCTTCACTGCACACCCTCCCAGTGGCTGCTCACTCAGCTCCCTTTCTCAGTAGGGGACAAGCCCATCTCTGCCTCAGCCTCCACACTCAGTTCACAAGCATCTGTTCTCCTCTAAGTGACTATGGCAGCACCCAGTAGGGGGCTTTTGTTCTCTAAATGCTGAACAGGGCTGGTCCTCACCAGTGCCCCATGGGTGCCCTTTGCTGCCCCACACAGGACAGCCACTGCAAGTTTCAACCTGAGAAGGCCATTGCTTTCGTGAAGGACGTCGCCAACATTACCCTGGTGAGTGTCAAACCCGTGACCTATGAATCAGGATCGTGTCCTCCCAGCTCTGGGGTTGGCACTGGTCAGGAGCCCCCTTGGTCCTCTCCCGGCCTCCCAGGGCTGAGGGACTCTCCAGGGATAGCCAGGAGGGCGAAGCTGCTGAACATTAGCTTCTGCTACATTTGTTGTGGCAGACACCCACATCTCTGGGTGACAGGCCTGTCATTGCCCACAGAATGACGAGGAGGCCATGGTGGAGGCAGTGGCCCTGTACAACCCTGTCAGCTTTGCCTTCGAGGTCACAAACGACTTCATGCACTACAAGAAGGGCATCTACTCCAGGTGAGCCATAGGAGGGCCAGTCCAGCTTCCCCACCCCATCTTCCTCCCCCTGCTGTCCCGGGTCCAGACAGGCCTGTAGAAACATGCTTAGTATAGTACCGTCCAGAGACTTTCCCTAGCTGGGGCACCTTCCTCAGCTCATCTCAGAATGGCGACACTGGTGTCCCCTTCCCAGCAAGGTGTCCTAGGCCCCGAGGCAGATACCCTTCCATCAGTCATGCTGCCCCGCCCCCCCCAGCAACTAGTCACACAACTCAACAGCCTGACCTTTGCCTTCTCAGAATCTCCTCAGGGAAAGCTAGTTTGCTGTCAGAAAGGAAGATGCCCTCTGTACCTAGTAACTTCACCTCTAACTAAAGCCCAAGCAGGGCTGCGGCTCTCTGCACCTCGGCAATGGAGTCCTGGCAACAGCAGGAAGGAGCTGGGAAGGCTCACAAGGGCCCAGCCCTCCCCGGAGCCCTTGTGCCGGCGCCCTCCTCTCTCCAGGTGCTGACCCTTTTTACTGTCCTCTTCCAGCTCATCTTGTCATAAGACTCCAGACCGAGTTAACCACGCAGTACTGGCTGTGGGCTATGGAGAGGAAAATGGGATACCTTACTGGATTGTGAAAAACTCTTGGGGTCCCCAATGGGGAATGAATGGGTAAGCAGCCAGGGGGCTTGGGGTGGGGCTTCTGAGGAACACATCTGCACAGGCCAAGGTAGTGTCCTGTGGACATCACAAGGGATCCAAGTGGTCCCCTCATGAGGGCTTCCCTGGTTCTGGGGTACAGTGATGAGGGAAAACAGGGGCAACCTTGAGGAAGGGCAGGTGTGGAGGCAGACCTCCCCACAGCCACCCTGGGCTCACAGCTGCCCCTCCCCCAGGTACTTTCTCATTGAGCGGGGCAAGAACATGTGTGGGCTGGCAGCCTGCGCCTCCTACCCCATCCCGCAGGTGTGAGGGCAGGGCCTCGCCTGGCAGGCAGGACACCAGCTTTGGCAAAGCAGAGGAGCCCAGTGGGAGTCCAGGCACCAGAAAGAAGAGACAAGACCAGGCTCCCGTCCAGTGGCCAGCAGCCCTGCACCAAGCACTTTCCCCACAGGGGGCACCTTCTCAATAAAGCGTGCACACCTCCTGGTCTGTGTTGTGCTGGGTCTTGGCCCACCACCTGCAGCTTGCCCAAGGGGCCCCGTTTATAGGTTCTCTTGGTTATCGACTTGCCAAAGCCAGAATCCAGAACCACATCTTAAACAAGGAGACCTATTCCTCAGTCCAGCCTGCAACCAGTTACTCTTGATTCTGTGCTCAAGGGTCACTCCTGGCAGCAGAGGATTGAAGCAGTACACTAACCAAACACTTCAGCTGTACTCTCCCAGCCCATTCTTTGCACTCTCCCAGCAGAGGGTGACTCTGGGTGTTGGGTGGCTTGGCCCTGTCACCAAACACTGAGATCTGGCTGTGACCAGGCAGGCAGCACACATCCAGGTCTGGAGTGTCTACTGATGCCAGGGGCCCAGAGGAAGTGGACACTGCTGGCTTTCCTAGTGAGGTCTGCCTGGTAACATGTTACCATTTTATAGATGAGGCCAGAGACATGGAGCAAAGGGAAGGGGCTTCTCCATTAAGTCCCATCAGGATGTTTTTTCTTGGAACAAACTGAACTCTCCAAGACATAGATATGGTCTCCTTACTCCTTTGTCTAATACTTAGGATATATCCTAGTAAATAGAGGGGGAGGACGGGGAAAGGCCCCACAAACTCTTTTTTTTTTTCTTTTTGGGTCACACCCAGCAATGCTCAGGGGTTACTCCTGGCTTTGCACTCAGGAATTACTCCTGGCGGTGCTTGGGGGACCATATGGGATGCCGGGGATCGAACCCGGGTTGGCTGCGTGCAAGGCAAACGCCCTACCCGCTGTGCTATCGCTCCGGCCCCCCACAAACTCTTAACTGCAGAAAAAGCACCCCAAATCCTTGAGATTAATGTTTGACATCTGTTATCATTGAGCCCTGGTTTCAGTCCCTAATTCCAATGCTTTAGTGGTGAAAGACAGGAATGAGCTGATCACCAACTCATTGATTGACTGATGGCTGTCTGAGAATGGGAAATGGGGGTAGGTGCTTAGCTCATCATGGACCAGTGAACTAAAAGCAAATTGCCCAAGTTGCTGTAGATGAAAAGTAGGTAACTGAAGCCAAACATCAGCTCATCCCTAAAGGCTAAACAAGAAACCACACCCCCACCTGAAGAATCACAGTAAAAAATACAAGAAAGACAACACGCAATACACAATATAGAATGTACCGACACAAGCGCACTGCTCTTTGAAACTTAAAGAAAAATTTATTGAAGATCTGAAAAACAATTCCTAAAAGATTGACTTTTCCAGAAAACTGCAGCTACACAAGGCATTGCGTCTACTATGGCAAACGTGCATTGACACAAACACAAACACAATGAAACAAGCCACTGTTCTACAATCCGAGCCAGGGGAAGATGCCTAAGGAACACCATGGATAACCTGCAAAGGGTGGGCTCGTTAAGCACCGTTTAAAAAAAAGGGGGAGCACAAGTGGGCGCAAGTGTTCAGGTATATACACTGAATCGAACCTTTGGCACTAGCAGAGCATTTGTCACAGAGCATTAACACATAATATCAAAGTGCGTAGTGTCAAAGGAATAGGACCACCAGCATTCACAAGCAGCTTTGTCAACCAGGCAATGAAACACTAGGGTGTATCTCTGCGTCGTCCATCACTGAATACACTGGTAGCAACTTTGAAATTTAAAAAAAAAAAAAAAAAGAGAAAAAGGGAGCTGTAACCCCTTTTATTTTCTGAGTTTAAACTCAAACAGAAAACAAACATCAATATTGTTATACATCAACGTTTTCAAAGTACAACAAGTGTACAAGAGGACTAAGAACAGAAGTGTGTTACAGAGATCCAAACAACGTGAGTGTCTGGCCCTCACACTGCTTTCCGGTGGTACTCAGGAGGCGCCACTTCGTAATCGCTGGCACTAAACAGAGTTGCGGAATTCTTCGCCAAGTACCTAAAGAAAAAGCTCACATTACAAAGATGGAAACAGCATCTGGATCCAAATCTCTTCACTTACTACAGAGCCATATAAAACACTTTCTTAAAACACAGTAAAATAATTACCTCACAGTAAAACCATGTAATTACAACTCCGATAAAAGGGATATATAACAGACAACTCAGCATAAAGGAAGTCTAAATAATTACCAAAGAACACTCAGAATATCAGCTTCAGAGTCTGGATTTTTTTTTTCCTTTTGTCACACCCAGCGTTGCTCAGGGGTTACTCCTGGCAGTGCTTGGGGGACCATATGAGATGCCAGGAATTGAACCCAGATCGGCCTCGTGCAAGGCAAACGTCCTACCCGCTGTGCTATCACTCCAGCCCCTAGATTCTGGATTCTTTAAGAAACTTGAGGTGTCATCGCAAGATGACATCTGTACTTTTTTCAACTTTTTGAAATTTATTTTTAATATACATTCAGAAGTTAACTAGTAAATTACATTTTAAGTTTGAAATGTACATTATGAAAAAGCAACAAGCCAAAATGTCAAATTCCTGAGCACTGTCGTGTGTGGCTCCAAAACAGTGTCCTTTGTCTTCTTCCTCTGATTTATTCATTTTGCCTATCACCCTAAAATCCTGTCACAATGCTGAATGTTTTGGGGAAACTAAGGCCTTCAGATTGGGAACCATATGGGGTGATGAGGATCAAACCCAGGTCAGCCACATGCAAGGAAAGAACTCTACCTACTGCACTATCTCTTCAGCCACTCTTGAATGGTTTGTTTTTTGTTTTTGTTTTGTTTTTCACACCTGGAGATGCACAGGGGTTACTCTTGGCTCTGCTCTCAGCAATTATTCCTGGCAGTGCTCGGGGGACCATATGGGCTACTGGGAATCAAACTTGGGTTGGCCACATGCAAGGCAAATGCACTACCCACTGCACTACTGCTCCAGCCCCTTGAATGTATTTTTAATGGTCCTTCACACTATTGTGGTGGTGGTTCCCCCCCCCACACCCAGTGTTCTTAGGCTTATTCCTGGCTCTGTGCCCATCACTCCTAGCAGATTCGGGACTATATTGGATGCTAGGGATCAAATCCGGGTTGCCACTTGCCCTGCCCGCTGTACTATTGCTCCAACCCCCTTCATACTATTGTTCAAACTGAATTTCCAAAGTCCAGTTTTCCACTTAAAGACCTTTCTCATAACAACAATCACGAAATTATCCTACATTTCTCCTTCATTTCTTGGTTTCTCAATATAAGGTCTCTATATTCATCATTTACAAGTGCATGACGGGTTGAAGAGATAGTAGAGCAGTGAGGGGCTTGCCCAGCATGTGTAATATTTCTACATATTTGTTTTTAGCCTATCTACTCCCATACTAGTATTGTACACCATTTTACCTGTTTCGTATCTTAAGATATCTAGCTTCAGGGGCTGGAGTGATAGCACAGTGGGTAGGGCGTTTGCCTTGCATGCGGCCAACCTGGGTTCGATTCCCAGCATCCCATATTGTCCCCTGAGCACCACCAGGGGTGATTCCTGAGTGCATGAGCCAGGAGTAACCCCTGTGCATTGCCGGGTGAGACCCAAAAAGCAAAAAAAAAAAAAAAAAAAAAAAAAAAGATATCTAGCTTCAATCAACAGAGTAATTTTCAGTATAATAGGGTTTTTTTGCTTTTTGGCTCACACCCATTGATGCTCAGGGGTTACCCCTGGCTCCACACTCAGGAATTACTACTGGCAGTGCTAGGGGGAACCATATGGAATACCAGGGATCGAACCTGGGTCGGCCGCATGCAAGGCAAATGCCCTACCCGCTGTACTATCAATCCAGCCCCTCCCCCGTTTTTTCGTTGCATCACACCTGGCAATGCTCAGGGGTTACTTTTTCACTCCTGGTGGTGCTTGGGGGACCCAAGGATGGGATGCAGATGATCGAACCTGGACTGGAGGCATGCAAGGCAAACGTCCTACCCGCTTTACTATCACTCCGGCAAAGCAAGATAATTTTTACTGAACGAAACTTACTTAGAAGTGAGGAGAGAGGAAGAGACAAAGAACATGTTCAAAGAGAAGGCAGGCTTCTCCAGAGTGGAAAAAGCCAGTAGACACACAGAGGGAAGAACAACATACATGTTGAAGGGAGAACACGGGCGTACAGAGCAAGCCTCAAGCATGTTCTTAAGACTTACTTTAGAAAATCATGAAGGTAATTCAGTAATAAAGCAAGGCTCTTCTCATCCAGAGGCGTATAGGCCAACATAGCTCCAATTCTTACTGTTTAAACAGAAGACGTCAGTCAAAGTTAAATCTAAGGTAAGTACAATCCTATTTTACTTACATAGTAAATGCCAAGGGTCACGGACTGCTCTCAGATTTCAGATAAAAGTTCTATTTCAAGACAGGTATCTAACTCAATAACAGAACACATGGCTCTCATGTACAAAATAGTTGGGTTAATTCAGAACACTTAAGAAATACAATCAAGTTTAAATGAATGGGCCATGTTTTAAAATCTTCTTTTATGTCACCCCTGCTAGCAAACAGAAAAATTAAAATTGTCCAAGGTACACAAAGGTTGTTTTCTGTATGCCCTCTTACCGAACAATCTCAACAGGTGCGGTGCCCCATACACCTGGGACATGGGGGCATCAGGGTGGTCTGCCAGGATCTCAGCATACTGTGGTCTCTCAAACTTGTACAGGAGCTGAGTGCCCAGCATCACATTGAAGTACTCTTTGATCCCTGCCACAACTTCGTTGACAGCATACTCTCTGAAAAATAGGAATGTGTATTTTCAAAGCAGGGCACTGAGAACAGAACAGAGATCACGGCACTTGCCTTGCATGTGGTGACCCCTTTTCAATCCCTCAGCTCACTCCCCAGTGCCAATTGCAGACTCCTGAGCAAAGAGCCAAGAGCAATCCCTTAGAACATTTGAATATGGCCCAATACATCCCCCAAAAGTGAGATGGAAATCAGACATAAGGGTAAGAGAATAAGTTGAAAGTTAAGCCAACGACAACAAGCATTGGGGTATGTGAGGAGAATCTGTGGTGGCAGGCATTCAAACCTCTACAGCCGCCTCCAAGGCAAGTAAGTGCCTCACCTACCTCATCTCTCCAGGTCCCGAATAGGTCTTTTTTTAAGATATTAAATTAAATGGGCTCAACATAACAATTCTAAAACTTAACCAAGAAGTAAGCAAACTTTAGCCCTCTGACAAGTATCACTTTTACCTTTTTAAGGCTGTTACATTAAATGGCTATATAAATACTTAAATATAACAGCCTCAATTTTACCTGAAACACTATTTGGCTCTGTAAGTTTAAGTTGACAACTAATGCCCCCCATGTCAAAACTCTATTTCGCTATTTTCTTTTCTTTTGCTTTTCAGGTCACACCCACCCAGTGATGCACAGAAGTTACTCCTGGCTGTGCTGGGGGACCATATGGGATGCTGGGAATCGAACCCAGGTTGGCCGCGTGCAAGGCAAATGCCCTACCCGCTTTGCTATCACTCCAGCCCTATTTTGCTACTTTTTGGTAGTAACGTTTAGAGTAAGAAGTTTCAGCTAATTTCAAAATAACATCTAAAAGAAAAAATCTTGGGCTGGAGTGATAGCACAGCGGGTAGGGCGTTTGCCTTGCACGCGGCCGACCCGGGTTCGATTCCCAGCATCCCATATGGTCCCCTGAGCACCGCCAGGGGTAATTCCTGAGTGCAGAGCCAGGAGTGACCCTTGTGCATCGCCAGGTGTGACCCAAAAAGCAAAAAAAAAAAAAAAAAAATAAAATAAAAGAAAAAATCTTTAGGTACACTTAAAAAGATACCTACACACATATATAAAATATATACTTACTTATTATCTGTGTTTCCACGAGATTTCTTATAATTTGCATAATCCTCTAGAATGGAATCCACATTCTTTTTGGCAGGGAGATAGAAAAGCTATGAAAACAAAAATATATTTGAATAGCAGTATGCTCCTGGGGCTGGGCAGATAGCTCAAAGGGTTAACAATGACTGCCACACTGCACAACATGTACCACAATAAGTGATGTATGAATTATCACATCCCTCCGCCCCGTTAGAGAGCCCAGCAAGCTACAGAGCATATCTTGCCCGCACAGCAGAGCCTGGAAAGCTACCCATGGCATATTCAATATGCCAAAAACAGTAACAAGAAGTCTCACAATGAAGATGTTACTGGTGCCCGCTCGAGCAAATCGATGAGCAACGGGATGGCAGTGATACAGTGATAATCGCATCACCATCCATTATCATGGATATTGTGTGGTAGAACCTATCTGAAAGCTCTACCAATTCTCTTTTTATCCTCACATTAGTCCTATGAGGTAGGGACTAGTATCAATTCAATTTTTTTTTTTTTTTTTTTTTTTTTTTTTTGCTTTTTGGGTCACACCCAGCAATGCTCAGGGGTTACTCCTGGCTTTGCACTCAGGAATTACTACTCCTGGCAGTGCTTGGGGGACCATATGGGATGCCGGGGATCGAACCCAGGTTGGCCGCATGCAAGGCAAACGCCCTACCCGCTGTGCTATCGCTCCGGCCCCTCAATTCAATTTCTGAGACACATCAGAAGTGTAAGTGCTCGTGTCTAAGAGTACTCTACACCTGTAACCCTCAAACAGTGCCAACGCTTCCTGAACCACTTGTACATCACTCAGCCTCTCAAGCCATTTGTTCTGATGATCAAATTGTTCGACCTATGAATTCAAATACTCTTCAGTTGTCCCTCACTTCATATTATACACCCCTTATCCTTTGATACTATTTTTCACGCTAGCAAGAGAATCAAGTAGATTAACATTTGTGCAGCTTTCAAGTTACCTGCTTCTGTCGAGTTATTAAGTCCCAGTCATCAACCAGCCATGGTTTCAGTTCTTCAGGAATTTTTACTTTAACTTCAACTCTGTTCATGAAAGTCTCCTCCTGAACAGAAAAAAAAAAGGTTATTAAATAGCGACTCCTTTTTGCTAAATAGCAACTCTATATAAAAAAGAGAACTTGGGGCTGGAGCCCTAAGTTAGCCTAAGTTAGCCCTAAGTTAGCCCTTAGCCCTAAGCCCTAAGCCCACAGCGTGTAGGGCGTTTGCCTTGCACACAGCCGACCCGGGTTCGATTCTCAGCATCCCATATGGTCCCCTGAGCACTGCCAGGGATAATTCCTGAGTGCAGAGCCAGGTGTGACCCAAAAAGAAAAAGGGAAAAAACCAAAAGTGAGTTCTCTATTGAAATACCGAATGTATTCAAAGTATAGGGGCCGGAGTGATAGCACAGCGGGTAGGGGGTTTGCCTTGCATGCGGCTGACCCGGGTTCAATCCCCGGCATCCCATATGGTCCCCCAAGCACTGCCAGGAGTAATTTCTGAGTGCAAAGCCAGGAGTAACCCCTGAGCATTGCTGGGTGTGACCCAAAAAGCAAAAAAAAAAAAAAAAAAGTATAGAGAGAATAAAGTGAAGATCATTAGCTACTTAGGTGGGAGGTGGGTGGGAGGGGGTGTATATTGGGGTTCTTGGTGGTGGAACATGTGCACTGGTGAAGGGATGGGGGTTTAATCATTATATGACTGAGACTTAAACCTGAAAGCTTTGTATTTTTTTCACAGTGATTCCATAGAATAAAAATGTAAAAAAAAAAAAAAAAAAGTAATTGAATTGACTTATGAATCCTTGATTATGCCCAGAGATGCCTAAAATATCAGAATATTCCTTTTTCTTTTATTTTTCCTACAGAATATTTCTATTTTTACACACACCACCAATTCTGCTTCACAAATTTCCACTGTCACTTCATTTGGACATATACACAAATAGTAACAATATTGTTACTTAAGAATCTAATATACCCACACACATATGCTGAACTTAAGACTTCTGGTGATGTGTTTATGGGTTATTTAAATTAGTACAAGAAATACTAAACTACCTAACATTTAGTAAGCTGAAACAGGAGAAGGGGTGGGAAGAATCTAATAGAGGCAAACCTAGAACTACAAGTAAAGGATGCATACAAAATATATGCTTTCCCCCAAAAGTAGGGGCCCTGGGTTCCATCCTCAGCACACAGGGACAGGGAGAAGAAAACAAAACAAGACTCACATTTTCAACTGTGGGATCTACTCGAGCTCTTTTCTTCCGAGGAGGCTGAGGTGTCTCACTGGTACTGCCTCCATCTCCATTCCCAGGAGCTATCAAAATTGGGGATGCGAAGGGGAGGTATTTCACTTATTAAAAAAGGAAGTCCTTTTAAGGAAAGTATCTCATAATATGTAACTCCCTTTTATTTCAATCTATGGTAACAAATCATACTGCTACCAAAACAGACCTTTCATGAACAGCTCTACCAAACATTTAGCATAAAGCACACTTGGTATCACTACCATCATACCACTCATCTAAACATTACCTTCTCAGGGTCAGTAAAAAAGACTACAGACCATACAAACACTAGATCTCTGAAATTTACTCTAATACTATGACTCTTATGAGACCATCAATAAGCATTACTCTAAAATTTTGTAATTTCATATTTTATTAGGGAATCTTATATGTCCTAAAAGTTAAGAACTAAATAACATTAATGTTTACCTTTCTGTTTGTTCTTTTTTGTTTTCCTGTAAAGAGGGGAAGAAAAAGCAAATAAACATAATTAACTCAGGAACCAATTATATTGAGAGACCTCCCACTGTTCAAAGAGAAAAAACCTGAGTTTTAAAGCTTCACTTCAGATCCTTATTCAGCTATTGTTTTTAATTGAAACATATTGCAATACTTTACATTTATTATTCTGGTCCTGAAGTTTTGAATTTTAAAAAATTTTTTAATCAGTTATTACTCCTACACTGGCTTTCAAGCACATAATTTTTGACATAAACATACCACGTGAAGCAAGTGGAAACAAATATAAACAAATGGGACTACATTAAACTAAGAAGCTTCTGCACCTCGAAAGAAACAGTGACTAAAATACAGAAAGAGCCCATGGAATGGGAAAAAATATTTACCCACTAGCCATCAGGATACCCAGGATATACAAGATAGGTAGACCGTTTTAAGAAAAAACCTCTAACCCCTTCAAAAAATGGGGAGAAGAAATGAACAGAAACTTCCTCAAAAAAGAAATTCAAGGGGCTGGAGCGACAGCACAGCAGGCAGGGCATTTGCCTTGCACATGCCGACCTGGGTTCGAGTCTCAGCATCCCATATGGTCCCCTGAGTACCACCAGGAGTAATTCCTGAGTGCAAATCCCGGAGGAACTCGTGTGCACTGCAGGGTGTGGCCCAAAAGCAAAAAAAAAAAAAAAAAAGAAAACCCCACAAAAACCAAAAACCAAAAAACCAAAAAGCTCTACATTGCTAATCAAAATAACAATGAGGTATCACCTTACACCCAGAAACTGGCACACATCAATAATAACAACCAGTACTGGCAGGGATGTGGAGACAAAGGGATTCTCATTCATTGTTGATGGGAATGCCAACTGGTCCAGCCTTTTTGGAAAACATATGGTCATTCCTCCAAAAAATAGAAATTGAGCTTCCATATGACCCAGCAATACCACTCCTGGAAATATATCCCAGAGATGCAAAAAAATACAATAGACATGACATCTGCACTTGTATGTTTATCACAGCACTGTTCACAATAGCCAGAATCTGGAAAAAACCCAAGTGCCCGAGAACAGATGACTGGTTAAAGAAACTTTGGTACAAGTAAAATGTGGTTGGAGGTCATGTGGGGGAAGGGTGAGGCGGGCGGAATACAGACTAGAGACTGAACACAATGGCCACTCAACACCTTTATTGCAAACCACAACACCTAATCAGAGAGAGAGAACAAAAGGGAATTCCCTGCCATAGTGGCAGGGTGGGGTGGGGGGAGACGGGACTGGGGATGGGGGGAGGGATGTTGGGTTTACTGGTGGTGGAGAATGGGCACTGGTGAAGGGATGGGTTATTGAACTTTGTATGGGGGAAGCATGAGCACAAAGATGTATGGATCTGTAACTGTACCCTCACGATGACTCTCTAATTAAAAATAAACTAATAAAAAAAAAATTTCAAAATTTCAAAAAAAAAAAAGAAACTGGTACATCTACACAATGGAATACTATGCAGCTACTAGAAAAAATGAACTCATGAAATTCACATAAGTGGATAGACATGGAGATTATCATGCTAAGTGAAATTAGTCAGAGAGGGACAGACGTAGAATGACTGCACCCAATTGTGGAATATAAAGTAGCATAATGAGACTAACACTTAAGGACAGTAGAGATAAGGGCCAGGAGGGTCATGCATGGATTGGAAACCAGCCGCACGTGTTGTGGGAAAAGGCAGTTGGGATGGAGAAGGAACCACTAAGTAAATAATGTCTGGAGGGATCGCCCAGGATGGGAGATGTGTGCTGAAAGTAGACCAAGGACTGAACATGAAGGCCTGAGTATCTGTATTGTAAACCATAATGCCCAAAATTAGAGAGAGAGAGAGAGAGAGAGAGAGAAAGAAGGAAGGTACTTGCCAGAGGCAGCGAGTGGAGTGGAGTGGAGTGGGGTGGGGTGGGGTGGGACACTGGAAACAATGGTGGTGGAAAATGAACACTGGTGGAAGGATGGGTGCTCAAGTATTGTGTGACTGAAAGATAATCAGGCAAGTTTGTAACTATCTCACGATGATCCAATAAGACTTATTAAAAAAAAAAAACACGTGTACATAAACGGCACCAAAATATCACCAATCTTAAATCTTAATGTGTTAACAATCAAGAACTGTTTGAATTTTAGCTATAAAACAAAGAGAGGTCTTACACTTCGACGTTTTTCTGTTGGAGCCCAGATGTCTTCTTCCCTGGGGCAGCCCCTCTCATCTTCCCCTCTGCATACTGCTCCCTTCAGAAATAATTCTGATCATTATGGCACCAGCTTTTCCAAATTTCATGTTGAAACTCATACTCAAATTCAATTCAGATTATGAAGTTTATAAATTATAACATAATTCTAACAAGATAGACAAAGATGATACAAAAACCAACAATCAAGAATGAAAACGTGGCCTAAGACTTGGCTCTTCTGTATCAACCAAAATCAAATGTAACAAAAGGTGATTATTTTCACTTAATTGAAAATTCCATTTGCTTTGGAACCCACTCTCCCAGTATTTTATTTGATCTCATCTTGCAAGACAACAGCTTAGAAATCAAGAAAATCATGCTATAAGCCAAGAGCCTTAAAAGATCCCTGGAAGTGCCACCAGAGACAAAAGACTGTATCTATCAGGAATGTCGTCTTCTTGATTTTTATTCTTCCAACATCAAGTACATCTTCCGTGAAGCCCAAGAAATGGGAACAGCTGAGTTCTCAACTCCAGGAATTTCTAACATCCCATTATGATTTCTACTTCCCTCTAAGCGAGTAAGTACTGACAGGCGAGATCCAACGTTTATGTAGGAAAGGTTTAACTGATGACCTAACACCACAGTCAGGTCACTGCAACACACAGCTTCCAATTCCCTTTTTAGGCAGGCAGCCAACACTTCTAGCTTTTATTCCATTTCCAAACACCAACTTGCTGGCATTTCTCCTCACACTCAGAACAAACTTACTGATTAGCTTTTTGAAGTTCTCGCTGTTTCTGCAGATTGGTGTCTACATATTTGAGCACTCTGCTTTCTGGAACCCATTCATCCCAACTAAAAAAGAGGAAAGTGAAAATTTATTAAAAAAAAAAATCTTTATTACTCTTCAGACTCTGCCCTCCAATTATTTTGTAGAGATCCAAAAGACAAGCCTTTGGATTTCTCTGAAATAATTTCTTGAACTGGCACTACAAATCCAGCCTGATCTAAAGTGAGAATCTATACTGCAAAGGAAGGAAATTTCATGTTTACAAAAGCAGCATTCCAAATCTCAATTGTCAAGAGTCCAAAGGCAGGTTTTTCAAACTATTCTTTAAGACGGCATTAAGGGGCTGGGAGTGTAGCTCAGTGGAAGAGTGCATGCTGCACATGAAGGAGGCCATGTTCAACCCTCAGCACCGGCACCCCATACCCATGAAAAAAGGACAAGGCCTAAGACTACGATATGTAAGAGTCCCTAAGTAATTATCCTCACAAAATAAAGACATCTTCCAAAAAAATGGTTTGAAGAAGCACAGACATCTGTAACGTTACTTGTACAGTAACTGTAACTCAAAGTTAGTTTGTCAGTTCTTATCACCTGTAAATGGGGCTAGGAATACTCGTCAATGACAAAAATACATGTAGAAGGCTTCAGAGTCTGACATGACAAAATACTCAATGTCAGAAAACATTACCTCCAATACCTTCCAGATTTAGTCAGCTGATTATTAAGTATTCTAATGTTCTATCAAACTGCACCATCCTCAAGAATCACACAAAGACAAAAAAAAAATAACCAGGCTTAACCAGGAAGAAGGCTTTCTAACCACTTAGAGGTGGAACTAACACTTTTAAAAATATCAAAAAGTTGTTAAGACATTCTGGCACTTAAAAAAGCTCCTTCAAAACAAGATTTCTGAGGCTTTTTCCAAAGGGGGAAACTAAAACAAAGCATGTTTTAGGGATTGCTTAGCTTTTTTGTGCAAAGTGATGCTTTTCTCCTGCTGAGGGAGCTCCTTTAGTGACACAATTAGCTTTATTCTCAAAGCAGTCTTTTTTTTAGTGACTTCCCACCTCTGACCTCATATATGAGATAGCCAAAAGGATAATAAATTAAAAAAAAAAAAAAAAACCAAACAAAAAAATTTTTTTTTAAAAAAAGCAGCAATCCTCAACATGATTTCCTAGAGAAAACTTTAAAACATGCATTTACCTAGAGGTCAGGAGGGGGTGGTGTACTGAGGGAGCTCCTTCAGGAACAGGAAAAAGGGCTACAATATCCTCACGTGTCTTCAAAGTGTTTTCAGAGCGCCTGGGCCTCACAGCACTTCTGATACAGACAGCACAGTACAAAGTGATCTCAGTAACTAGGTGCAGAATTTAGCTTAAGTTTTATTAAGATTTACAAATGGAATATTTAAAAATGTTTGTGCCAACAAATTCCAGTAAGGTTTTTGGAAATTTAGGTATCTTATTATCCATTGTGCTTTTAAAAAAAGTATAGTATTTACAGAAGTTTAAGGAAATTCCAATTTGAAAACTGGGATTTTGGCTGTTTGATTTTCTAAAAATAAGATCATTTAAACCATTTTAAAAACCAACCGTTTTCAAAATGAGCATCTATTTATGTTTAATTATGTTTCAATTCCATCTACAGGGGAGTGAGCCAGTTATTATTGTGACAAAGTTCCAATTGAGAACCCTGTCAAGTCTTTCCCCTGATATGAAATGCATCTAAATAAGCACTTGATCTATTAATCAAATAATACTAGAATTTCCCCTATAGGTTAAAAGTCGAAAATTCTTGGACTGAACCAAAGTAAGCTAATGTCTTCTGCTCTGAGGAACATCATGCCTAGGATAATTAGCTGACACTAAGCATTCAAAAATTTTTATATACAGACCATAAAATTTCTTAAGTTTCAAAAGCGCAGCTTGTAACTAATTCCCCAGTCACAGTGATCCCTGGCACAACTTTACAAGGCATTGGAAAAACCCACAACACACTTCCTGGGCATTAAAGCACCTCCACTTTCAAACTGGGTGTTTTTAAGGCTCCTCTAAATATCAACAGTCACTTTTCAAAATTATTTATAGTTTATCTATGTATGAACTAAAAAGACACACATCTCAATACAATTCCTCAATAGATCTACAAAGACAGTAATTTTAAAAGCCTGTATTATTTTAAAACTCCTTTTCCAAAAATATAAAATTAGCTGAAAAAGCAAAATCTACACGTCTACTGTTTGTTACTGAATTATGACAAAGAAATAAAACTGTAAAAACGTCTTTATTATAAGTGCCCAGGGGAAGGGGGTTGTCAGAACTATTCCAAGAATCCTGCTTTGTTTCCTGGTGAACAACTTTCCCAAACATTAATATACACAAATATTGTATTTCCTACAGAGAAATTAACATTCTCATTATTTTCCACCTAACTTATTCACAGAGCATTAATTACATTAAATATAAGGCTAATAATGACTAAACTACTGTTCTAACATAAGAAAGTGAAAGCTATGATATACACTAGGAATCACAAAATAAGTTTTCAGACTGTAAAGGTAAGTGGTAAGGTCCTTGCCTTGCCCGAGTCCAACCCAGGTCTGATTCCCAGCATCCAATATGGTTCCCGAGTACCACCAGGAGCAACCCAAGCATTGCTAGGTATGACCCCAAATCCAAAGAGAAACAAAAAAACGAAATAAGCTTTCCTGAGCAATAGAAAATTTAGCACGAATACCCAAATCCTATCTAATATCACAGAGCACTTCTCCAAACTAAAAGGCAGTTTCCGCTATGATTCTCCCAATTTCTCAGTATTTTTAACAACCATCAGTGGGGTCCAAGTTAATACTACCTAAAATAGAAATAGGCCAGACGTGCTCAGTGATAGTATGCATGCCCTACATGTGTGAGGCCCTGGTTTTGACCCCTGGAACTACCACTAAAACCCAAAAACAACCAAAAAAGGTACTTCTACAAAATTTGTATTGTCTCTTCTACAATTATACAACTGTAAAAAGAGTTAGCAGTCTAGTATTTCTTACCTAAAAGTACTTAGTAAAAATAAATAAGTAAAATTAAGTTGGTCACTTGTATAGCAGACAGTATGAAACACCAAGGTCATGGGGCTAGGAGAAGGTCCTGGTCAACTTCCTTCATGAAACAGCGCATTCATCCAGATGACACAAACTATACAAACTGTTTCCAGGGAGACCAGGGAGATGGCCAGAGTTCAGGTCAGACCAGATAATGGCTTGAAGTTACCAGAAACCTCCCAAAGAATTGAAGGACAAAACACCACTCATATGAATGTTTTAATTCCTTATCAGTTAAGAGCTACAAGCTACAAAACACCAAAAATGAGTCAATGACAAGTATTTGTGGTCCAAAGGAAAGACTTCCATCTGTATCTAATGTATAACCACACGCAGTCTCTAACCCAACAGTTTAACATATCATTCCAAAAAAATCTACTTGTCACAGAAAAAAAAACAGGTACTGTAATTCAATTTCTCTATCTATAAACTATATAGATAGAGACTTATAAACTATAAGTAACAAAGTGAACCAACCACATGAAATACTTTCTGTTCACATTTAACTATGCTTCCATGGTTCAGGAAATAAGTTGGTCATTATTTCCAAATCAGACAATCTTATCCTTTTGTAGGGAGAAAAATACAACTAGCTTGAGTACATCTGCTTTAAATCTCACTAAGATTGTGCTAAGGCAAAAAACATTTCCTAAAATATATCAAAACAAACAAAAAGTAGTTGGCTCATTAATGCCTATTAGATGTTATACTGTGACACAAATGACAGCATGTACTGCAAAGATTTAAAGTGTTTTTGCACCCTAATCCCTTTATATTAAATATGTAATAGTAGTTTCATCATATTAACAATGGTTTGTTTATCCTCGCTTTAGTACTATCACAACTGTACCCATCTATTATGATATAAGCAACCTCTGTTAATTTTATTTTAGGTGTATTTTAAGCAAAACATTGCTTGTAAAAGTCTAATACTCACTTTTTATTCCAACCACTGTAATGTATAAAGTATTTCACTTGTTTGTCCTTTATGGCAACCTTTACACACTGAAACAAAAAAGAAATTTTCACTTAGAAAAATCAGGGGGGGCAAGGGGGAGGAGAAAAAAAAAACAATCTTTCAAAGATATTTTCTACTTTTTGGTGGTCAAAGTTAACAATATAATATGACTAAAACACTATTGAACATTTAAACTAAAATAGTAAGCTGTAAACTGCTTATTGTTCACAATTAGTTGGAGCCAGTCCAACAAGACCAACGGGCTGGAGCCTAGCTCCTTAAACTCTGGGCCTGGACTCCACATGGGGTCACATACATTTTGGAAATATCTTTATGTTTATTATCAAAGTTTGAGTTGTAAAAAAAAAAAATTTGTAGACCTATATACACAGAGTTGAGTAAAAGCTTCCTGGATGAAGTTTAAGATGCCCTGGGCTAGATAAACTGGAACAGCTAATGACAGTCATGTTTGTATTTTCTAAAAGACTAGTCCAAAGCCCTGGTATATTTCAGAAACAAAACCAGCTGAAGAAATGTTTAAACCATATTACACAAGTCTAAGCTTAAGAAAAGCACTACTTTTTATTGCAAAATATCAGCAATCAGGGGCTGGAGTGATAGCACAGCAGGTAGGGTGTTTGCCTTACATGTAGCCAACCCAGTTCAATTCCTAGCATCCCACATAGTCTCCCGAGCACCGCCAGGAGTTATTCCTGAATGCAGAGCCAGGAGTTAACCCCTGTGCATCACAGGGTGTAACCCAAAAAGAAAAAGAAAAAGCAAAAACAAAACAAAACAAAAAAACCCCAGCAACCAGCAGTATAAATGACTACAAAAGCATTGTTAGGTCAAATCAGGGGTTGGAGTGATAGTACAATGGGCAGGGTGCTTGCTTTGCATCTGGCTGACCCAATTCGATTCCTGGTAGCCCATAAGGTCTTCCCGAGACAGCAATGAGTGATCCCTGAGCACAGAGTACATAAGGCCTAAAAATAGCCAAGTGTGGCCCCAAAACAAAAAAAAAAAAGTCAATTTAAAATCATTTTTTTGGGGGAGTGGGCCAAACCGAGCAATGCTCAGGGGTTACTCCGGGTTCTGCACTAGGAATTACTCCCAGCGGTTGCTCATGGTGCCACCACTGAACCTGGGTCAGCTGCAAAAGGGAAGAGCACTACCTTATGTATTATTGCTCCAGCCTATAAAATGGTTTAATAGAAAAACATTCAAAAATATACATATAATCAGCTGACTATAAAACATACTAGCATATGTGCTTGTGGTATCTCTATGATATCACTTTAGCCATTTAAAAAAATTTCTATGTATTAAAAAAACAATGTAAAAGCCAGTTTGAAGTACATGCTTTGCATGCAAGAGTCCTGGACTCCGCCCACAGCACCACATGTCCGCACCCCTACTTCCCAAGCAGCATCAGTTTAACCATAGAGCCAAATCAAAACAAAGAAACAAGCAAACAAAAAACAGTATAAAAAAATGAAAATGATTAATCACAGTCTGGTGCTTTACAATTACATTAAGACTATTTCCAAAGAGACTATTCCCCAAGAATATAGGCAGACACTGTCTTAATAATATGTACTACTTTAGAGTATGTACATTAAAAAATAATACAACTGCTACCCTCAAGTATGTCAGTAAACAGGGCCCCCCTTAACAACTTAAATAATTGTGACATCTTAAGTATCTACTAAAATAGTTACCAGAAACAAAATACTAAAACACCTGTTTACCTTGGTAAGTGTAGAATCAGTTTTCAAAGCCTGAGCACACCATATAGAGGAAAGGGGAACCCCAACAGGGTTTACAATGTACCAGATAAACCGATCAAGTTAAATTCCCACTTGTTTGCAACCTTTAACAACATAGCTTGGTGCTCACTCACACACTACATTTGCATATAAGATTTAAGAAGTTGGAAGTGCTTTCCCAAATCCTTCACCATACACAGCAATCTATCTGTGCCCACAAACAGCTAATCTATCATTCTGCTCAAGTGCTCTGTCCAACTGCAGGGAGGTCAGTAAGGTAAATTACAAGGTAAGAAATGCTTACTCAACCCACTAAACAAAGTCAGAAAGAGAGGAGAAACTCTACACATCTTTGGAAAAGAGAACTCTTAAAAGAAAAACATTTCCTACCTTTGCTTCATAAAGAAGAGGCCCATGAAAACACAGCACTCGCTCACCTGTAAAAATTAAAAAATAAAATCACTGTATTAGTTATAATGTACCTCC
The DNA here is from genome assembly GCF_027595985.1 of Sorex araneus. NCBI lineage: Eukaryota > Metazoa > Chordata > Mammalia > Eulipotyphla > Soricidae > Sorex > Sorex araneus. The sequence goes on from NC_073307.1 coordinate 60,581,354, forward strand.
ATATAAAAGACATTTATCTGAATACCATCACACTCATACTGTGGCATTTCTCATAAAATCAGGTTGGCAAGTATGTATGAACCAACACTTCACATCAATCTCAATAGTACTCACAAACACTTGCATGCAGATGACCCAGTTGGATCCCTGGAACATGCCCGCCCCCCTTCTGCCACAGCACAAAAGAAAACCTGGAGAGGGGGCAGAGAGATAGTAAAATGGGTAGGGTGCTTGTCTTGTACGCAGTCAACGTGGGTTTGATCTCCAAACCCCATCCCCATACAGTCCCCTGAGCACCACCAGCACAGAGCCAGGAGTATACCCGAGCATCCCTGTGTGGCCAAACCCCCATGCCCACCCCAATCCTCAAAAATCAAAGCTGTCGCTGGAAGGTTCTTGTGCTATTGTCTACTCCAAAGAGTCAGTGCCAAAGGGCCTACGCAGAGCTGGAAGTGGAGCCTGGAAACAAAACCATTCAGAAGAAAGAATTCTAAAAAGGCTGAATTAAAAGCAGTGAGAAAGGACTGACTGACTTCCCATCCAGAATAGGAATGGGACAAGTCTCATTATTAATTTGGTTCTAGTGGCACACAGCAGGTTGCAAAGTATGCTCTGCTACCATGCAGCTCAGGAGGCCTGAGCTTGGCTGCTAGCTGGTTAAAATGTCCTCCCTGGTCAGTGTCAGTACTAAAGAAGAGTTATCACTGAATTTTACTCCGCAGCCATTTTAAATTATAGAGACCATTTCCTCCAACAACTGGTTTAGCGGGTGCTGACAAAGTTCAGCATACAGCTTCAACATCAACGTGCTTAGGGGGCTACCAGGGCTACCCCTAAGTGTGCGTGTGGGGGGGAATGCTTTGCCTGGGTCCAAACTTAGCTCTACCACCTGCATTACTCGAAATCTACTCCAGGTTCTTCATGGCACCAGAGAATGCTAACCCACACTGGCTGCCACCGACAAGCACAACTGTAAGGAGGCCCCTTATATAATCACAGGGTAACGAGGGCACCCCACAGTCAAGTTAGCAAAACGTTTTAATGTGTCCTGATATTACAAAAACTGAGTGTGTAAGATAAAGCTGATCCAACAATCACCATAATGTTAAAGGGCTTTGGCTGCAAATTTATTTTATGAGAAGCAAAAACGATCTGAATCCATCTTTGTACAGCAGCCCCAATGCCAGAATATGAGAACCTACTAACCCTAGTGTGCGGGAAACCTACGCTGGCATCTGAAATATACTTCACAAAGCATTTTCCCACCCAAGTTCATGAATCTTTCCTATTTTACCCACTATAGTAATTCCTGCTCGGAAAGGGCTAGTTAATAAAACAGGAAGCCTGCCGGGCAACCTTAGAGTGGGTTTTCAGTGGGAGACCAGTAGCCATTTGCGCAACAGCTTTGGCATCCTTCAACCATCTTACGGGCCACCGCGCCCTGGTTCTGATAAGCCCCGTTCACGCAGAGCGGAGCTCCAGAGGCGGCTGAGAGTGGGAAGCTGCACACAGGGGCCCGGGAACGGGTGCGGAGCCGACCAGGCCGAGTGTGTGCGACGGATCAACGGGATCCGGCACGTCTACACTGGCTGCGTGTGACGCCCTGCGGGACGGAGCGCGCCTGCCTGCCGGGGGCGTTTCCCCAGGTAACGCCGAATGCGCAGACGGCCGCAACACCATCCAGGCGGCCTAACGGTCCACGCCGCGCAGCGGGCTGGCGCCCCGGGTCCTCCGCCCACGGGGGTCTCACCCTGCGTCTTCCACCCGCTCCCGCCCGGTTGCGCAAGCGTACACACGGCGCGCCGCCGCCGTCGCCGCCCCCCGGGGGCCGCGCAGACGCGGGGGCGCGCGGGGGGCCTCGAGGGCGGCTTGGGGGCGCCGCTCGGCCGTCACGTGAGGGGCTGAGGCCCGACGCGCTCGTAGGGCCGCGGCGCCATCTTGCGGCGCCATCTTGCTGCGCGGCCGGGGTCGGGCGGGCGCGGCCCGGCCACTGAGAGGCTGAGGGGCCTCGCGAGCCGCGGCGCCGCCGCGGAACTTCCCCGCGGCCCGGCCTCGCGCGCTCGGCGCCCGACACCAGCGAGAGGCCGCGGGCTCGCGGCGCCGCCGCCCCCTCAGCGCGGCCCGCCGAGGGCGCCGCCGCCCGGTAGCACAAAGCCGCCCGCTCGCCGCCTCCGCGCTCAGCCGACTCACCCTCCTGGAATTTAGGCTTCGGGTCCTGCTTGGGCGCCATTTATAAGTGATTCGCCGCCGCCTCCTTCTCCCGCCGCCCGACTACCGCCCCCTGCTCGCCACTCCACCCAGAGCTGCGTCAGCCGCGCCGTCAGCCCCGCCGGCTCTACATCCCCGGCGCGATTCGCCAGCGCCGCCGACCTCACCGCCCGCGACTGCGCCTGCGCGCCCGCCAACGGCCGCCCGTCGCCCCCGCGCACGCGCACTCGGCCCCCGCCGCGCCCGCCGCCCCCACCGCGCACGCGCGCTCCGGCCCGCAGCCGCCCGCCGCCACCACGCACGCGCTTCTGCGCCAACCGCTGGGGCCCCGAGCCAGGAAGGGGCGAGAACTATCTGGCTGCACGCCCCCCTGTCTGCCCGGCCCGCTCCGGTTGTAGCCGTAGGCCCGTGTGGCTCTTATTGAGATGGCGGGGACTGTCGCCCACCGCGCTTTAAGTTATCGCGTGGCGGGTCCGAGGCGCCTGAGGCGCAGGCCAGAGTCTTCTCCGGCCTCGGAGCGCTTCTTTCTGGCACCTGATTTAGGATGCTCCTAGGGTATCAGGCCTACAGTGCTCCAATTCCACAATCCCAGCCAGAGCGGCTAAGTCCCTCCAACGCTGACCCTCAGACGCTGCTTCTGAGGGAGCCTAGAGCCAGCCATTGCTCTTCATTGGGCTTCAGAAAGGGGCGGAAGTGAAGACAAGGACAGTTTAACGTGCAATGTAATGAGATAGGTTTGATTTTTTCCCCCCTTTTTTTGTGCTCATGCACTCAGGAATTACTCATGGCGGTGCTTGGGGGACCATATGGGATGCTGGGAATCGAACCGGGGTCTGCCGGGTGCGAGGCAAACGCCCTACCCGCAGCAGGGCGTTTCCCTTGCACATGGCTGCGTGTGATGGATCGATAGATAGAAGAAATTGTGCCGGGTCCCATCTGGTACCCCCTATCCCCCCAGGGTCCCACGTAATCCTCTGCTTTCTGGTAGTTCTCTTTTTGTTTGTTTGTTTGTTTGTTTTTCTTTTTCTTTTTGGGTCACACCCAGGTTACTCCTGGCTCATGCACTCAGGAATTAACTCCTGGCGGTGTTTGGGACCAACCATATGGGATGCCGGGAATCGAACCCCGGTCGGCCTCGTGCAAGGCAAACGCCTTGTCCTACCCCCTCTGCTATTGCTCCAGCCCTCTCTGGTAGTTATCTTTCTTAAGAAAAAAATTTTTTAAAGTTTCTGGACTGAAACTGCCATGACTCCAGCAGTAGAAACACATTAGCGGTGATTTCTGAGGACTGCTTCCCTCCAAGCTGGGCAGAGGAGCTTCCCCTGCCTTAGCTCTTCCAGAGCTGTACATTGGTACACCTGAATTCTGAACGCAGCTCTTGACTCTTGACTCGCATTCACGGAGCAATTCTCCCCTAAAATCAAACCCCTAAAAGCTGTTGGACTTTTCAACGGTGCCTCTTCCCAGCCTGACCTCCCAATAGTTGGTCACCTCTTACATCCTGATTCTAAATAAGGTATTAGGAGCTGGTTAAACTTTAAGGGGACACAATTCAACCCACTGATATGCTGATCTTACATCTAGAATGAGGCTTGTTTTTGGTTTGGGGATTTGTTTTGTTTCTTTTTTTGGTGTTTGTTTTGGTGTTTGGAGTCATCTGGTGATACTTAGGGCTTACTCCTGACTCTGTGCTCAGGGATAACTCTTAGCAGGGCTCATGGGATCCTATGCAGTGCTTAGGATCAAACCTGTGTCTTGTGTACAAGACAAACACCCTGCCAGCTGTACTGTTGCTCTGGCCCTTCCAATTTGCTTTTCCTGGAACGAGTCTACCTTATCCCAGCTAGGAATCAGGTACATCTCTGTAATAAAGGGATTCAGGAGGTGTCGTATTTTTTGTGAGAATTTTTCCTTTGTGTTTCGTGTTTAAAATCACACTTTGATTATAATGTACAGAGTGTTTGAGAACTGCTGGCAATAACTCAAAATATCTATGATAAAGAATATGCTGCCTTCGACATAAAAGGCTTTGTTGAGTTCTTTTAGAAAATTACATAAAGGAAAATGGGATTGTGTGCTTTGAGATATATTATGAGGCTCCAAGATGGCTGAAGGAAAAATTTTCACTTTGATAGTTTTGATTTTTAAAGGAAACGGGCATGGGGAAATAGCTCAGTGGTTTAGAACTCCAGCTTTTCAGGCATCTGGACATGAGTCTGATCCCCTGAAGCTAGTCGTCAACCCTGGAGGCTTCTGTCTGTGATTCCCAGTACTGGGTGTTTACAAGCAATGTAGTGAACCTGTGTGAGCCCCCGCTGAGCACCACAGCCAGGAATCATATTTGCAAACATCACAACAGAAGGAGCACAGGCCTTGGTGAGCACTGGACCCAGGGTAAGCCCCCAAAGCAGGCTGGTGTATCCCCTAGGCAGAGTGATGCCCCACCCCCAGTCTTGTTAAGCAATGCAGAGAGATTCTCCCCAGACACGCACATTTTTCTCCGTGAAGAATTAGGTTGGGGACATCCTGGGGTGAAAGCAAGAGGTATAGAAGAGATGGCCAGGCTGGGTGTTCCCCTAAGGCCCTCAGCCCAGCATGCACTGTCTGCTCCCTCACCTTCTGCATCTGCGCGCTGTGGAGAAAGGAGCACATAAAGCCAGGTCTAGGCCAGCCTGAGACACAAAGACACTTGAAACCTTCCTGAAGACATTTTTTTTTTGTAAAGGAAAAGTACCAGTCTGGCTGTCACCATGGAGACAGCCAGGACAAGGACAGTGGCAACTCTGGTCCTCTCTTCCCTCCCTGTTCTCGTGCTACATTCCTCATTGGTCTGCGGGGGGAAGGAGGAGGGCTGGGCGTGGGGAAGTGGGGGGATCTGCAGTCCTCAAGTCTTCTGCTCCTCACTAGGCCTATCTGGCCCTGCATGGCCTGACTCTCTAACCACCTGGAGTGGGTACATGCTTGTCACACTGAGTCACAAAAAAAGCACCTCTCCCAGCCTGCAGGATTCAAGGCCCCTCACCCACCCCCACCCCCGCCACAACATACATGTCAGTTTGGGCCCTGTCCCCTGCTCCTGGCTTCTTTCTACCCCGAAGACCCTTCCAGTGCAGCTTCTCCATAAAGACCAGGGTTGTCATACAAAGGGGTGCTGCCTTTGTATGCCATGCAATGCCCACCCTGTGATCAGATTATGCATTCAGCTCCTAATGCCAGCTGCCTGCCACAAAGTTGTGAGGTGGTGCCAGCCCAAGAGGAGTGGCAAGGAGTGTGTGCTGAACACATATGGACCCTGACTCCCCCAGTCTCCGCTCACGGAAGGATGGGTCCCTACCTCCCATCTGGTAAGGGCTCACACCTGTGAGCTCACACCCTTTGCTGCAGGGACCCTCACACCAGGCACCTGACAGAGCCACAGCGCTCTTAGGAGTCTTGGTATCTTGAAAATATTACTCATATTGTTTTCTGGTATTGTTTCTGAGTATGCAGTGGTACTCAGGGGCTACTCCTGGCTTAGGGCTTGGGGGACCATTCAGTGCTCCAGATGGAAGCATGTACTAATTACCTCTCCTTTTTCTTTTAGTTTGTTTTTATTTTGGGACCACACCTGGCAAAGCTCAGGGGTTACTCCTGTCTCTGCACTCAGGAATCACTCCTGGTGGGCTCAGGGGGCTATATGGGATGGCGGGGATGGAACCTGGATCAGCGACTTGCAAGGCAAGAATTCTCCCTGCTGCACGATCACCCTAACTCCTAAATTTGTATTTTAAATTTCTGCCTTCGTAGCCTGTGAAATACTTCTTTATTTTCACTTGTCTGAAGGCATTAAAAAGTTGAAGAATTGGGGCCAGAGCGATAGCACAGTGGGTAGGGCGTTTGCCTTGCACTCGGCTGACCTGGCTTCGATTCCCGGCATCCCATATGGTCCTCCAAGTACTGCCAGTAGTAATTTCTGAGTGCAGAGCCAGGAGTAACCTCTGAGCATCACTGGGTATGACCCAAAAAGCAAAAGATAAATAAAAATAAAGAGTTGAAGACTGGGACCGGAGAGAAAGTACAGGAGGTAAGGTGCTTGCTTTACAAGCTGCTAACCCCAGTTTGAGTCCCTGGCACTCTCATGTTCCAAGTATGTCAAGAGGTCACTTCTGAGTACTGCTGGATGTGACTCAAAGCAAAAACATTGTCCAGTGATCTCCTTCCCATAAAGCAGAAGGATAATAGATGACACAAGCTTGTCGACTGGGTGAGCTGGGCAGCGAGCTGGGGTTACTATATGTGGTGGGAATAGGGACAAGTGACACCGTTGGTGGCAGCCAGCTGTTGCCAAGCGAGCTGGGACAACTGAAGTGGAAATGGTAAGGGGAAAGAGCAATGGTCCGTGGGGCCCAAGTGTGGAGAACTCGAGAAGCAGGGCTGAGGAGGTCAAGATCAAAGAGGCATTTCCACAAAGGACTTGCAAGATGCGCAGAAGGATCATGCTGTGTTCCTGGGAACCAGAGGAACAATGAGTAAAATGCTTTGAAGTTAGGAAATATCCCAGTCCTATCTGAATATTCACTCTGAAAGCTACTGAACTGTAGTCTGCAAGGGTGCAAGCAATCTCAATAGGCTGTTTTATGACAGAGAAGAGAAATGCTAAAACAGGATTAGGAGTTTAGATCTATTCCAAACATTTAAGTTAGCGTTTACATTTAAATATTTAACTAGTTAAGATAAACGTGGACTCTGTATCCTGTCAGGGTGCAATGAAAACCTCATTTCACTGGGGATGTCAGGTGCAGTGGAAACCCCACCTCACTTGGAGTGTTGCAGTGTAGTAGGGACCCTACCAAACTAGGGAAACTGTGCCATCAGGGGCACCAAGTCTGGCAGAACCTCTCTCTGCCTCCTGCCTATGGGCTCCCTGCAGTTCATTGCTTTGTAATTTTAACCAGACAGCTTCAGGACAGCAGGACAGCGGGTAGATGTCTAGTAGGCACAGAGTGGCACATGGAGGCCCACATTCAGCCCTGCAAGAGAGGAAACTGGGTACTCATCACAACAGGAGGGACCTGAAAGCCTGCTGCACATGCCTAAAGGACCTGACCAGCATCCCTGCCCCTTGGCCTTTTGTCAGCAAATGGGCAGCCCCAGCCAAAGGAAGTTTGACTCCAACTTCCCAGGTCCTGCTTTTGCATGGCTCCAGCCCCAGTGGGCCCTCCCAACATTCATGGTTCCCGCACCATCCTTCACTCTCAGAACTTCAGCCAGTTCCCAAACACAGAATCTCAAACCCATTCACATGCCTAAATTTCCTTGCTGCTACCATTAAGTATTACCATGAAGTAGTTACTAGGATGAGGACTGGTTACCAGAGTGAGGACTGGTTACCAGGAAGAGAGCTGGCTACTAAGAGGAGAACTGGTTACCAGAGAGAGTATTAGTCACAAGGAAGAGAACTAGTTACTAGGGTTAGGACTGGTTATCAGAGAGAATACTGGTCACAAGAAAGAGGTCTAGTTACTAGGCTGAGAACTGGTTACTAGATAGAAGATTGGTCACAGAGCCCTAAGAGCAAAATGTTTTGTTTTTTTTTTTTATGGGCCACAACCAGCAATGCACTCAGAGCAAAATCTTTTTTTTTTTTTTCTTTTTGGGTCACAGCCAGCAGTGCACAGGGGTTACTCCTGGATCATTACCCTGGCAGTGCTCGGAGGACCATATGGGATGCTGGGAATCTGGAAATCGAACCTGGGTCAGCCGCGTGCAAGGCTAACACCCTACCCACTGTGCCATCGTTCCAGTCCCTGAGAGCAAAGTCTTGTGTGATACTTCAGAAGGATTCTGAGAAGACTTAGGGCACATGGAGGCCCACATTCAGCCCTGCAGAGAGAGGAAACTGTTCTGATGTTCATCCACCGCCCTTTCTCCTGGTCCTCAGATGTACCACAAGCTCATCTCCTCATGTGGTCCCAGGGTGTCCATAATAGTTTCTAGAATCCTCCCAATAGACAATGTGCTCCTGCATAGAAGGCACAGCCTTCACAATTCCTGTCCAGCCGAGAATTTAAGAAAGAAGGCTCATATGCACAGAAACAAGGAATAGAGGTTGAATCAGCCAGGAGAGACACCTGACATTCCTCCCACAGAGATCCTCACACTCTTGCTGGTCCTGGGCTCGCCTTCCTGAACACTGCAGGAGTGCCACCACTTTCCAAGCCCACCGCATGGTGGCAGTATGGAGGGTGCTCTTGTGGAGCAGTGCATGCCTTTCCCATCCTCTGCAGAAATTCACAACTCTTCGGGGTGTGGGAACTCAGAGGAGGAGCAGTGACAGCTGGCCCCTAATCCAGGTCCCCTGCGTCTGGCACTTATCAGGAGACAGAGATGAAAGGAGGAGCTTGAGAGTGGAGGGACTTCTCTGCAGATAGAGTGTATTGGGCAAGCGCCTGTGGGCAGGGGTGACAGCAGGAGTTCACACGGCACCCAGTGGGCCAAGCAGGGGGGCGGACATGGGGGGGCCTGGGGTGGGGAGGAGGCACTGCTCTTAGCTAGGTTTTCTGGTTTTCTGGATTGTGTCTGGGAGACTTGGGAAAAGGGAGGGCAAGGAACCAGGGCTGCGGGTGGGGCAGCAGCAAGCAAGTCTACTCCCTCAATTTGGTGGCACACAACCTTCAGAGACATTCTGGGAAGGTTGACAGGAGGTGAGAAATGACTGTTCTCAGATTCCAGAGGCCAAGAATCAAACACTAGGCTGGAAACTACTTTCCTCTGAAATTCTGGTGTCATCTGATTCCAGCATCTGTGCTGTTTCTGCCCAACTTTGTGGGCACTGGAGCTTGAGTCTGTGCAGAGGTTGTATCGGGTTAGGGGTCTTATCCATTGTCCCACAGGCCTTAAGCTCTTTCCCACCACCCTTTCCTGCTTGCTGTTGTGCTGGTCTGGAATTTGCACACTTCATAGGTGGTGTTGGCAGGTGCTGGCACACTTTCCCATGCAGTTCTGGGGTTGGCTATTCACTTTTCAGTCTTGGCTCGAATATACTGGGCTTTGGCAGGTCAAGAGATCACACATTCCAAGTGGAAGAACTGCTGGGACAAGCAGCAGCCAGGGCTCAAGCTCGTGACCTCACACTTGCAAGCAGGAGCTTTATGCCCTGCATTGACCTCTGGCCTGGCCCTGCACTCTTTAAATCTAGAAGCGTAGGTACTTCAGTTCTGAGGAGACTCATGTCATTCTTCTAATCACCTTCTCTGACCACTGTGTCTACTACTCTTTCTGGTGATGGCGTTTTCTAAAAGGAGACATTTTTGTTTATCATATGGGCAGATCTATTAACTTTTGTTTGTTTGGGGGCCACATCTGGCAGTGTTCAGGGGTTACTCCTGGCTCTGCACTCAGGGATCAATCCTAGTGGTGCTCGGGGAACCATTTGGGGTGCTGGGTATCGAACCCAGTGAGCTGCATGCAAGTCTAATGCCCTACCCACTGTACTATCTCTTGGTTCTGACAGTTTTATTTTTCTACACATTTTGTTGTTGATTCATCATTAACATTCCTTCTTAAGACCTAAATTATATAACTAGCTCCATTTCTTAATGTTGGTAATACTCACTTCAGCTCAGGCTGTCTTTGTTCATCCAAGCTCCACACTGGGTAGCATGAAGCATGACTATTTGTTGGATAAATAAAGGAGTAAATTATTTCATTTAAAAAAGAAGACGAGGGACCAGAGACATAGACCAGTAGGCAGAGTGCTTGCCTGGGGCATAGGAGAGTTCTTGGGGGAGCTTTGAGGGGGCCTGTTTACAGAGATCATGGGAGGCCCTAGAGCACGGCGAGAGTTTCAAGGGGCTGAGGTACCTGAGGCACATGGAAGAATTGGGGGGACCCTGGGGACTCTGGGGCATAGGGGGAGGGTTCTGGGGGGCTCTGGAGCACAGGGGAGAGTTCTGGGGGCCCCTGAGATACAGAAGAGTTCTGGGAGGGTCGTGAGGCACAGGGAGAGAGTTCTAGGCAGTGTGTGGGGGGACTGGGGCAAAGGCGTAGACGCAGGAAGCCAGGCAGGACCTGGTGAGTAGAGGGAAGGCGGTGGTTCAGGACACAGAAGGGCTGAGGCTGGCCGGCCTCCAAACTCGGGGCTCCCCCCACCCGCCCCAAACTTGGCCAAGCGCTTGGGAAAGAGCCCCAAGACATGGAACGCGGCCCCGCGAGGGCGCCCCTGCCTAGCCGGGCAAGCTTGAGAGGGGCTTGGGTAGAGTCTACCCAGAGCCTCCATGTCTGCCTCCCGGCTGGACCACGAGCCGTCAGTGGCCTCAAAGTCCCTCAAGGGGCTCAGGCCGTCGAGGTCGGAGATTCCGAGAGCCCCAGAATCTTGGGGCAAGTGGGGAGACCCCCTCCCGAGCGCGCCCCGAGTGGGCAGAGGCGGCGGGCGCAGGCGGGGCGGGGCGCGGGCTGGGGCGTGGCCAGGGGCCGGGCTGCGGCGGGGCGGGCTCCGTCCTCCTTTTCTCTGCGCTCGGGGCGCACGGAGTCGCCCGTGCCTCGCAGCCGGCCTAGGGGGCGGGCCCTGCCGTCTTTGTTGCCCGCGGAGCCGGGTGCGCCCGCTGCAGCCATGCCCAGCGCCGCGCCCCTGCTCCTGCTGCTCTGCGTGCCCGGCGCCCTCGGATCCGCTCCAGGTGCGTGGCCGTCGGCGCACGCTCCGCTGCAGCGGGCTCGCGGGGGCGCGGGCCGGGGTCTACAGGTCCCGCCGGCCCGGCGCCCACTTCCTGCCTCCCCTGAGCGTCTCCACCCGGCCGAGCTCGGCCTCGGACGAGCCGCTGGCCAGCGTCCAGGCGCTCAGCGGCGCTCCGTGCGCATCCGGAGCCGCGGTGGGAATCTGGGCCTAGGGTGTGGGCGCCCCGTCCTGTCCGGCGGGCTGGACCGAGCGGGGACGCAGGGAGTGCGGAGTTCGTTGGCGAGGCTGGCTTGCCGAGATGTCCAGGCGTCCTCTCGGGGAGTTTAGCAGAGTTTAGTAGCGCCCCCAATGGACCTGCGGCGGGGCTACAGGGAGCGCACCTCGGTCGGCCCGTGCCCACTGCCCGCAGCCGGAGGGGAGCCACCCAGGGAACTTCTGGGGGAAGCCGGAGGCCCCGTGCGTCTCTGATCTACCCTGGTTGGATGAAGGTATTGGGTTCGTTAGCCAGATTTCCCACAGGGTGAAAGAATGAGGGATGGTCTGTCTTAGCACAGGGATTGGCTTCCAGGGTGGTATTGTTGGTCTGCCAGGCGACCCTGGGAATGTCAGGGAGTCCCGGAGCCAATCTAGGCCCCTTCAGGATCACTGATGCTCGGTGCAGGGATGGAACCCGGATTCCTGTATGTGCAGCCCATGCTCCATGGAGCCACTGCCTGGCCCCACGACAGGGCTAGCCCAGTGGAACAGTGGAACGTGGTGTAGATCTTCAGCCTGGCCACGTGCTGTGTCAGGTGGTCAGCACTCCTGGGTTCTCTCAGAGCAGAAGACGCTGAGCTGGATGCTTGCCTGTCCCCCAGCCGAGGTATGGGTCCCGGCTCTGCAGTTCCCTCCGTGCAGCCCGCCTCCATGGGGCCCACCCCGCGGGCTTGGACCTTGATGGACTCCTGCTTTGTAATACACCATGAATGTCTTCCTTGCCATGGTTCCCAAAGTGGAACATGAGACTCTGGGGGTGGATACGGAGCCATCTGAACTGAGTGGTAGGAGCCTTGGGTGCAATTAGGTGCAATTTCTGTTTGCTTCAAGAAAGTAGATTTCCAGGGGTGCGCTGAGAGGTGTTTTATCTGAAAAGGGGACTTGGAGGCTTCATTCCCAGGTACACTTGGGAACAAAAAGGTCCCTCTGTCCTCAGCAGTCGTGCTGCAAGAGCTGTTCCCCACTCCTGGGGTTCTGCTGTGTGCCTATGTCTGATGCTCTCCACTGGTCACACTTGATGATGTAGCCCTCTTGGCGTGATTGTCCTTTTCGTCAGCGCTTCAGTTGTTGACTGAGTGAGGCAGCAGCAGCGTGGACCTGGAGGGCAGCTTCCCCTTAGCTCCCTGGATGCTTCCCACTGCGAGTCTGGGCCTGGCAGGGATTGATGCCTTGTCTTCAGGGAAAGATGAGCATGGAGACTTGTAAAATCATGGACTCTGTAAATATTTGCTGACGTCTGGTCAGCTTTTGATATTTGTCAGTCACCTGGTAGAGGTCTCGGCTGTCCCCCAAATGGGAGTGTGGCACAGGGTCTCAGGCTGCTGGGAAAGCTGGGGGTTCAGTGGGGGCCTCAATGGACTGGGAAGAGAATGAGCACTGCTAAGATAGCACTGCAGGCACCAGGGGGGAACCCGAGGCTGGAGAGGGAGAGGCGTGGGGCCCTGGAATGATGCACTGCCTGCTGTCCCTTCAGCGCACCTGGAGGCCTGGAAGCCTCTGGACATCGTGCACCCTGTGCGTGTGGATGCGAGAGGCTCATTTCTGTCCTTCGAGCTGTGGCCACGTGCACTGAATAGGCGGGAGGAGTCGGCGAGGCCCCGCATCTCGCCCACCTTCTACGAGCTGCAGTTCCAAGGGCGTGCTCTTCGCTTCAACCTCTCCGCCAACACGCGGCTGCTGGCGCCCGGCTTCCTAGTGGAGACTCGCAGGCGCGGAGGCCTGGGCCAAGTGGTCCTGCACCCAGGTGCATACCCACCTGCTTGCCACCTGCTGGGTCAAGTGCAGAGTCACGTGCAGCGCCCCGCGCAGGGCCCAGCATCCCAGCCGGGCAGCGCCGCCATCAGCGCCTGTGATGGGCTGGTGAGTGGTGGTGGGGAGTTCCTGGGAGTGTTTGTGTGTGTGTGTGTGTGTGTGTGTGTGTGTGTGTGTGTGTGTGTGTGTACCTGGGGGTGTGTATGGATATGTGGGGGGGGCCTGGGAGTGTGTGTGTGGGTACCTGGGGGTGTGTATGGATATGTGTGTGGGTGCCTGGGGGTGTGGGTATGGGTGTGTATAGAGGTCTCTGGGGGTATATGTGTATATGGGTGCATGGGGGGGCACACCTGGAAGTGCTCAGGGGACTCCAGGTTGCTGGATCTCACCAGAGCCTCACAAGCGAGGTATGTCTGCACCCTTTTCCCTGCTCGCTCCTCACTGCCAGTTTGTCTACAATCAGTCTCTGCTCAAATTACACCTGTCCAATTGTCAGGTCTTTTGGCACCCCAGGCCTCATGGTCTTCATTGTGTGCCCAATGAGGGGCCTAGAACCTTCCTACTGGATCCTGAGGCACCCTCAGGAGGGGTGCTTCCAGCCCTGGCCCCTGAAGGTGACAGAGGCCCCTGCCAGGTTTCATGTCCGGGACTCTGGGGCCCGGGGCCAGTACCTCTTGGCGGCTGTGTCATCTCTGTGCTTTGGACATGGACTGAGCTGCTTTTGGAGTGACTCATACCCTCTGCAGGATGAGGGCAGGCAGCACTGGTGACAGCTGGGAGGGGCCGCAGTGGCTGGAGGTGGTGTGGCACAGGCTGGCCCATGTGGGAGACGCCCTCTTGTTGGGTTTGGTGGGGGGCAGCAGGGGCCCTTGGGAGGAGAGCCCCATGCGCTGGAGTCTGTCGGCTCAGCCTCTGTGACTCTGCTGCCACCTCTGTAGAAAGGCGTGTTCCAGCTGTCCAACGAGGACTACTTCATCGAGCCCCTGCGCGGGGTCCCTGCCCAGCCTGGCCAAGCCCAGCCTCACGTGCTGTACCAGCATGAAGCCCCAGATGGACAAGGAAACTCCAGCTCTTCAGCCACCTGTTGGGTGCAAGGTACTTCCAGTGTCTGGGCTCTCTTCCAGGTGTGCAGCATCTGCCTGACAAGCTGCTTGGACCAAGGGTGCAGGGCAGCAGCAAGGTGTCCCAAGCCAGAGAGTGGGAGGCCTCAGACCTCAGCCCTGCACTCACTTCCCATCTCTCTCCACGCCCTCACTGCCAGCTATCCTCCAGGGCCAGCATGGCGGCAGCCTCTCAGGCAGCCCTTGCCACCAGCTGGCCAGCTTCAGCAGAAGCAGTGTCTGTGGTTGGGGTGCGCATGCGCCACGTCTCTGCCAAATGGGCATAGTACCTCCAGCCGAGGGCCGAGCTGTGGGGCCCATAGCCCTACCCTGGAGGTTCCACTCACATCTGCTGATTTGGGCTTGGGGCCATGCCCAGCGGCAACTCAGGACTTACTCCTGGCCCTCGGCTCAGCTCCTCCAGCAGTGCTCAGGGGACCATATATGATGTCCGGGATTCAAGCAGGGCTGTGGCAACTGCATGCGAGACCCAGTGCTCTCCTTCCCATGCTGTCTCCTCAGCTCAGCTCTGCCTTCCTGGGCAGCTGAGCATAGGAACAAGCGTCTGGGCCTGGCTTTCCCCAGCTTCCTAGATTCACTGTCTTTTCTAGGATGGCCAGCCAGGGTCCCAGCTTATGTGTCTGTCCTAGGAGAGCTGACACCTCACCTGGGAGCCCAGGACCTCCTCCCAACTGGTGCTCTGCCCTGCACACATGTCCCTGGCTTCCTCTGGGCACATCCCCTGCTCCTTCCTGTCCACAGGAGACCACAGGAGAGGGGAGACAGGTGGCCCGTACTTTTGAGCTGAGCCTAGTTCAGAGGCCAGCCCACCGTCTGCTTACCCCCAAGCAGCTCCGTGGCCTGAGTGCAGGCTCACTCTGTTCTGAGCTAGCTCCCGTGGCAGCTGACCCTCCCGCTCTGGCTACAGAGTCCCCAGATGCGGAGCCTCAGCGGGAGCGTTGGCAACAGCGGCACCGGCGGCACCAGCGGCAGCAGCTGAGGCGCCGGCACCTGCGCTCAGTCAGCAAAGAGAAGTGGGTGGAGACGCTGGTGGTTGCCGACACCAAAATGGTGGAGTTCCACGGGCACCCCCACGTGGAGAGCTACGTGCTGACAGTCATGAACATGGTGAGCAGCTGCGGGGCCACACGCACCCTGGATGGTGAGGTACACACTGCAGGAGGCGTGTGTGTTCCACAGAACGCCACTGGGCTGTGGTGCCCTCCACACAGTGTGTTTATCACTCCCAGGAGGTCTACTCATCACTCCCGGCTATCCGTGGGTTCTAGACCATGCTTGAGGCCTCGGTGGGCCAGGCCTGCCACTGAGCCCTTTCCTGGGCCGTGTGCTCCAGCAGGGCTATACGGGGGCTGCTGGGGTGAGGGGACTCAGTTCTGAGCACGTTCTAATTCCTGCAGCGCTTTGACTTCACACTATTTAAACCTTTTCTCAGATTGTCAGGAGGCAGCTCAGCCTGACCCGCACTTCTCCTGTACCGTGGGGACAGTGACATGGCCCCGAGGAGCTGCCCTGGGTGGAGGGACAGTGAATGGCCTAGAGGGAGCTGCCCTGTGCAGGGGACAGTGAATGGCCTAGAGGGAGCTGTCCTGTGCAGGGGACAGTAAATGGCCTAGAGGGAGCTGCCCCGTGCCGGGTGACAGTGAATGGCCTAGAGGGAGCTGCCCTGTGCAGGGGTACAGTGAATAGTCCCGAGGAGCTGCCCTGTGCTGGGGGGACAGTGAACAGCCCCCAGGAGCTGCCCTGTTCCTGTGGGGACAGTGACACAGCCCCGAGGGAGCTGTCCTGTGTTCTGTGGGACAGTAAATGGCCCCAAGGAGATGCCCTGTGCCGGGGGATGCTGAAGCAGCCTAATCGAGAATGTCCCTTTGTCTTGAGGGTGCCCCAAAGGCACAGGTCCCATTGACCCCCTGAGGGTAGCTGCTTCTCCTGGAGCTGAGTGGGGCACCTGTAGTTTCATGGGGTCCTCTGCCCATGACCCCACAAGCCTTGGCCCCACAACTCTTGGCTGGAAATGTAGGTGAGTCCCTCTAAGGGACATGCATGGCCCTGTCCCCGCGCCTCCCTGCTGGCCTCCTGGCTCTATGATGCTCATCCAGGTGGAGCTACACCAGGTCAGGGCAGACTGGGCCCCATTTGGAGGTGTGAGGGGGGTGGGTCCTGCTGCTGTGTCCTGTGCGGTGTATGCAACTGTGCACTTAGGTATACATGGCCATGTGTGACGCCATGAGAGCCCGGGAAGTGTCCTGTATGTCCCTGTGGGTCTGCATCCCAGGGGTCGGGGTGACGGGACATCAGCATCCTGTGTCTGGGCTGTGACCATCTGGGTTCTATCTCTTTTTGTTTTGCTTTTTGGGTCACACCTGGCAATGCTCAGGGGTTACTCCTGGCTCTGCACTCAGGAATCACTCCTGGCGATGCTCGGGACCCGACCATATGGGATGCTGGGAATCAAACCCGGGTCGGCTGAGTGCAAGGCAAACGCCCTACCCTCTGTGCTATTGCTCCAACCCCCGGGTTCTATCTCTTGGGCAGGTGGCCGGCCTGTACCACGACCCCAGCATCGGGAACCCCATTCACATCACCATCGTGCGCCTGATCCTGCTGGAAGACGAGGAGGTGAGAGGCGCCTGCCCCCGTGCCCCAGGAGGGGAGCCGGCTGCCCTCCTCATGAACACTGTCTGGAGGCTGGCGCCCTGCCTCTGTGAGGACTAGCCCTGAGTGCCGCATCCCACCCCCAGGAGGACCTGAAGATCACACACCACGCAGACAACACCCTTTGGAGCTTCTGCAAGTGGCAGAAGATGATCAACCCGAAGGGGGACTCGCACCCACTGCACCACGACATGGCCATCCTGCTCACCAGGTGCTCCTGGGCCCCCAAGGCCCGCGCCCATCTGTCCATCCATCTGACCTCCCCGAGGAACCATGGGGGCAGTTTCACACTGGCAGCTGTGCCAGGTGGGCTGGGCACCAAGCCAAGGGGTCTTGTCCAGTCTGGCCTTGATGGCCGCTCTTCTGTGTGGCAGGAAGGACCTGTGTGCGGCCAGGAACCAGCCCTGTGAGACGCTAGGCATGTCGCATGTGGCAGGCATGTGCCAGCCCCACCGCAGCTGCAGCATCTGCGAAGACACGGGTCTTCCCCTGGCCTTCACTGTGGCCCACGAGCTTGGACACAGGTACCCTCCCCCCACCTCCCAGCCACTCCTGATATCATGCCCTGCCCAACCAGCTGATGCTTTGAAGGAGGGAACCTTGTGCCAGTGTGAAGTTGCCCAGAATGAGTCTTTGGGACCCAGGTTGGGCCAGGAAGCCCCTGGCTCTCAGCTGTCCTTGGACGCAGTGCTTGGGGGACCATATGGGATGCCGGGGACTGAACTCAGATTGGCCACATGCAAGGGAAACGCCCTACCACTGTACTATCACTGGGGCCCCTGGATGCATATTTTTGATGTGAACCCCACCAGAAGTTGACCCCGGATCAGTGTCCTCCCCTCTAGGCCCATGTGTGCATGTTCACGGTCTAGTGGTGGGCATGAACCACCTGGGTCTAGGGCAGGCACTGGGAAGAGCCAGGCTGGGGGCCTCTGGCACTTCTTGGAGCTCCTGAAGGTGCTCCCTCTTGCCCCTTGCTATGGTCACCAGGTGGAGCCATAGGCAGGACCAGTTAGGTGCTGGTCCCACTGTGGTGGTCCCGTGGCAGGTAGCCGCTGCACCCACACTTTAGGTGGGAAAGCAGGATCAATGGAGGGCTTGGAGAGGGGGAACTGGCAGGCAACCTTACTTACCACCTCCGGGGTCTCTGCTCACTGCCCCATCTGTGCTTTCCACAGCTTTGGTGTCCAACACGATGGCCTTGGCAACCCATGTCTGTCCCAGGGAAAGAGTCCTTTCATCATGTCTCCGCAGCTCCTGTACAGCACAACGCCCCTCACCTGGTCCCCCTGCAGCCGCCAGTATATCACCAGGTTCCTCGAGTAAGGCCCATTGTGGTGGGGAGGGCTGGTAGCCAGGGCCAGTTGTCCCCTGGGGCCTTATCTGGGAGAAGGGGCACAGGCTGGGTGCGTGGGCCCCTGTGCCAGCTGCAGCCATAGGCCTGTGGCAGTCTCTGACCTCTGGGCTGTTCTTGCCAGTCCACATTCAGCATCGCTGTGTACATGGGAATGTACAGAACCTGATGAAATTGTCTTTACTTTCATAAAAATTAGAGCTTCAGGACTGGAGCGATAGCATGGTGGCTAGGACATTTGCCTTGCATGCAGCCGACCCGGGTTCGATTCCCAGCATCCCATATGGTCCTCTGAGCACCGCCAGGGGTAATTCCTGAGTGCAGAGCCAGGAGTAACCCCTGAGCATCGCCGGGTGTGACCCAAAAAGCCAAAAAAAAAAAAAAAAAGAAATTTGGGCTTCCCCGGGTGATACTTGGGGGGACCTGGAGACCACCAGAGCTACACCCATGGACCATGAGATTCAACTCAGGGCCTCACATAAGCAAGGCATGCCCCAGACTTGGAGCCATCTCCTTGGCCCGGCCTTCTCCTGTTAAGGGGGCAGAAGGGTTCGGTTATACCTAGGAGTGACCTTATCAGGTCCCAGGGATTGAACTGGGTTTAGCCACCTCCCACTGAGCCTGAGGCTCCAGCCCGCCTGGTGGTGCAGAAGGCAGGATTTTATCTCTTCCTGAGGGCTGTGCCATTGTGTCTGAGCAGAGTCTCGTTTGTCATCTGTGATGGGCACTTGGGCACGTTCCAGCTTCAGGCCATTGTGAATGACACTGCCGGCAATGTGGGGGGGGGAGGTGTGCAGCTCCCTGTAAATTGTGGTTTCTGATTCTCTGGGTAAATTCCCGGAAGTGGGATAAGTGGGTTATATGAAATTTCTATTTTTAACTCTTCGGGCCTCTCCGAATGGCCTTCCCCAGTGGCTGCCCTGGCTCCTCCTGCCTCTCTATCATCCCGTCTCAGCACATGCGGCTTTGTCTCTCCCACCAGGTGTGAGTTGGGTCTCATTGTGTTTTTGATCTGCATTTCCCCAGCCGTAAGTGATAAACATCCTTTCTTGGGGCCTGTGGCCATCTGTCTGCCTGCTTTGGAGACATGGCCCTCCTGGCCTCACCCGGTGTGGGCCTGGCTGCTGGTTAGTTGTGCAGGTGCTTTGTGGCGACTGCTTTGAGGCTGTGTCTCTGTTCTGTGGCTGATTTCTTTCCAGGGCTTTTCTGTGTGATGCCAACCCCGTTGCTTGCTTCTTGGGTTTCGTTTGTGGTTGGAATCACTGCCCTAACTGTCCGGTCTAACTTTGGATGTCGCAGTGGTCCTCATTCACGGAACACTCCCTTATTTGCCTCGCCCTGTTTCCAGAGACAGGGTCTCCTTTTCCTGCGGTTGTGGCCCGTGTGGAGCCCCTTAAGTGCTACTCATCCCTGTGAGTCCCTGTCAAACTTCCCTCCTGGGATGCGGTTCTCAAGCAGATTGGAAGGAGGCACAGAGATGCCTGCAGAGGGGCCTGGGGTGGGTCAGGCTGGGGCAGGCCCTGGCTCTGCCCTTTGCTTCTGGGCCCCTCCTTGTGACTGATGTCCCTGGCGTGCTCAGTTTGGGTTCCTTTGGCTGTGGTGCTGGCACCATGCTCCCCGGGGAGCACTTGGCTCCGGGGATTGTGCCCTTTTCTGTGGTGCTCTCCCACGCCTGGCTGTGGAGGAGCCGGAAGTTGCTCTCAGTGCTGGTGGCAGACAGCAGAGCTGCTGGGACTATGCTTGGTATGTGCAGTGACCTCCTAGTGCACGGCAGTCACTCTGAGGCTCGGGGCTTCTCACAAGCCAGTATTCTCACCCCCAGCTGGCCTCTCACTGTCCTCCTTTGCTCTGGGCCTCGCTCACCCCACAGAGAGGCTCCAGCCTCAGGGCAGGGCACCTCGGAGTGCTCCTTGTCCAGGCTGTCACCCTCTGTCGTGCCATGTCAGGGCCCCTGGGCCCTCACTGCCATGGTGTCTCAGGTTCTGCTGTGTGGCTTCTTCCGCAGGACTTGCCTTCTGCAGCCCCTTCCAGGATACGACTAACCCCCACGTCTGCCCTCCTGGCCCCTCCCACCCCACAGCCTTCTGCCCGAGTGGGCTGGGAGGAGGGAGCGGACAGAGTCTGTCTCTGCTCAGTGTGTCTCGGTTTCCTAGAAGTTCCTTGTGGAGGGGTGTAAGTGGGGCCAGTCCTTTTCTGGCTCGTTGCAAGAAGTTCTAGGGTTTCTGGGCTGGGCAGTGGGGAGGAGAGAGAGTTTCGAGCAGCCGGTGTTAGCTATGCAGGCCGACAGGCTGTGGAGCCTCAAAGTTGCAGGCCTGCAGCTGTGCAGCCCGTCAGCATTGACCCGCTGTGACCCCAACTTCACAGAGCCCCTCCTACCCCACAAAGGGTGGTGTTTACACCCCCATCTTCAGCTAGGCCAGCAGTGGTGGGCAGTGAGGCCAGTGGCAAACCCAGGGCTGGTGGTGGGTGGGACATTTGCAGGCCTCGTCCTGGCACCGTGACCTCATCTCAGCCTTCAGGGTCCACAGCACTTGTGGCTGTGGTGGCTTCCTTGTCTCTGATCCACATCCTGGCTCCCACAGTGCTTTGGGGACAGGGGGCTACACAGTGGATGCTAAGAAATGTGGTGGGATGGGCCAGGGAGCCAGCTGGGGGCCAGAGGCGAGAGGGGTGACCCAGGCTGCCTGCCAGGACCCACTTCCTGTTGCTCCTCCACTGGCCTGCAAGGCCCCTCTCAGCAGTCCTCTCCTCCTGTCCCCTGTCCCCTTTCATTGCTCTGCAGCCGGGGCTGGGGTATGTGCCTGGACGACCCACCATCCAAGGACGCCATCGACTTCCCTTCTGTACCTCCTGGCATTCTCTATGACGTAGGCCACCAGTGCCGTCTGCAGTATGGGGGCAACTCTGTCTTCTGCCAGGACATGGATGTGAGTGTGGACACCGGTCTGATGAGGGGACTTGGGCCTGGCATGGGAGACAGGTTGAGTGGGGGTACATGTAAGTATGGGTGCAGGCCTAAGTGGGGCACTGTGGGTGTGAGTGCATAGATGCAGGACTGAGTGTGGGCTCAGAGGGAGGTTTTCCTCAGCAACCTGCCGAGCCGAGTCCTGTGGGAGAGGCCTTGGGTACCACAGAGCCAGGTCTCTACCTGGGTCAGATGTTCCCTCCAGCCCCTCCCTCCCGAGCGGGTCAGTGGAGGAGAGGCCACAGGAAGTGACCCAAAGTGATGGTTCTAGAAGTGTTAGAGAGATCGCACCACTATTTTTGTTTCGGGGCCGTACCTGACAGTGCTCAGGGTTAAGTCCTGGCTCTGTTCTCAGGGATCACTCCTGACAGGTTTGAGGTCCACAGGGGTTTGCTGGGGATGGAACCCAGATTGGTTGATTACAAAGTAAACACTCTATCTGCCATACTATCATGCTGGCCCCTACCTCGCGACTTCTCAGGGTTCTCTCCAGTGAGGGGGGATGGTGTAGGTGGCAGAAGAGGAGTGAGCACACGTGGAGTCTGGGGTCCAGTGCAGGGCCTTAGATCTGAGATGACAGGGCTGCCTCTGGGGTCCCACACACCCACCTTGAGGAGGGGCCCATAGGCTTGCAGCTGGGAGAAGCCTAAGAGGTGGATGACCTGGCCTGGTTCCTCTCTGCAGAATGTCTGCCACACGCTCTGGTGCTCAGTAGGGACTACCTGCCACTCCAAACTGGACGCCGCAGTGGACGGCACCCGATGTGGCGATAACAAGGTGGGCTCACAAGGACCTTCCCCAGGCAGGAGCAGGGGGTGGGCCTGGCTCTGGGCCCTCCGGTTCAGAATCACTGGCTCACTCTGGAATGCCCTCTGCTCCGGCAGTGGTGTCTGAATGGGGAATGTGTGCCTGTGGGCTTCCGACCCGAGGCCGTGGATGGGCACTGGTCAGCGTGGACCTCCTGGTCTGAGTGCACACGGAGCTGCGGTGTGGGCGTGCAGAGCACGGAGAGGCAGTGCACGCAGCCCGCGTGAGTACTATGGCATGGGGGGACCATGTAGCTCTCAGTGCTGGGTGTAGGGCTCAGGGCCTCATTCACCTCTCACCCAGGCCCAGGTACAAAGGCAAGTACTGCGTGGGTGAAAGGAAACGCTTCCGGCTCTGCAACCTTCAGAGTTGCCCCCCTGGCCACCCCTCCTTCCGTCAGCTGCAGTGCAGCAAATTTGACACGAAGTGGATGGAGAACAGGCAGCACACGTGGGTGCCCGTGCCCAACGATGGTGAGTGCCTGCACCCTGGCCTGGCTCCCCTCCCAGCCTGCTGACCCCTCCTCATGGCTCCCCACTCGGGCCCCCAGTGAACCCCTGTGAGCTGTACTGCCAGTCCACCAACGAGCACTTTGTGGAGAAGCTGCTGGACGCCGTGGTCGATGGCACCCCCTGCTATCAGAACCGGCCCAGCCGTGACGTGTGCATCAACGGGATCTGCAAGGTAGCTGGGAGGAAGGGGTTCTGTGCTGTCGGCCTCTGCCCTTCCACTACTGAGGCCTGCCCCAGTGCCTTCCTATTGCCCTATGCCACCACCCGCTTCCTTCTGACTTCCTACTGGCCAAGTGAGCACAGGCGGCCACTATCCGGCCAGGACAGGTCCCTGCAGGGTGGGGCGCCCTCCTGCTATGACGCTGTCCCTGCAGGGCCCTCCTTGGACGTTGAGTCCATTTTTTAGGAGCATCTGTCCACACTGGTCAGGGGCTGTGGAACTTGCTGTTGTCCTCCTGCATAGACTGAACTCCCCTATCTGGCAAGGGGCCATGGTAACAGCCGCTGCCCCTTTGAACAGGCTCAAGCCCCGTATCTAGAGGTGGAGGCTCTGAGAGGCAGAGGGGGCCCCTGGGGCGGGTTACTTGGTAGTGGACAGGCCTGAGCACCAGGCCCCTGTGGTCCTTGTGTGCAGAATGTGGGCTGTGACTTTATCATCGACTCGGGAGCCGTGGAGGATCGCTGCGGTGTGTGTAAAGGCGATGGCTCCACCTGCCTCACCGTGAGCACAACCTTTGAGGAGGCTGAGGGCTCAGGTAGGGGGGCACTGCCAGGGAGGGACTTCTCTGCTCAGGGCCATGGCTCTCGTGTTTCCTGCCCAAGACTCTGGTCAGGCCCCACTGGCTCTGAAGCTTAAGCCCCCCCATGGGGGTGTGTGGCAGGAAGAGCTCGAGTCTTTACAGGTGACGATCACACAGGGAGTCCAGGGGCTGCCAGTACTGGGAGCAGGATCTCCCCAGAGGCCCTCTGGAGGGCAGGAGGGCATGGTCACTGTGCGAGGTCACTGTGGGAGAGGATGGTCACTGTGGAGGCCAGTGCTCTGAGGCAGGTGCAGTCCAGTAGGAGGTGGGAAGCATCAGCCCTGAGCCCAGTCCCAGTCCCCAGGGAGCTTGGCAGTGTCTGGCTTCCCATGCCTGTTTCTCGTCTGGGGCAGAGTGTCTGGATGGGGATGGTGCACTGGAAGTGAAGGTGGCTGACAGGTGTGAGAGGGTGCACCCTGGACACCTGCCTGGGCACAGTGGTCTGCAGAGGTGGGGCTGGGCCAGGTGGGTGGTTGCCAGGTCAGTGGGTGTGGACTTGAAGGGGCTGCTGAGGCAAGGCCACTCACCTCCAGGCTATGTGGACATGGAAATGATCCCGGTTGGTGCCCGTGACATCCACATTGTGGAGGTGGCCTCATCAACCAACTTCCTGGCCCTGAGGGGCGAAGACCCGGACAAGTACTTCCTCAACGGGAACTGGACCATTCAGTGGGATGGGGACTATGAGGTGGCCGGCACCATCTTCACCTACTCTCGCTACGGCGATCTGGAGAACCTCACGTCCCCAGGCCCCACCCGGGAGCCCTTGTGGATCCAGGTGCCTTTCCCAGTTCAGAGGGTCAGGAAGCAAGGGGCACAGCTGAGGCACTCCTCTGGGGCTCCTGAGAAAAGGCGGGCCTTGTGTGGCAGATCCTAGACAGACGCCAGGCCCCTCTGTCCTCCCTGCAGCTCCTGTTCCAGACGAGCAACCCAGGGGTGCACATCCAGTACATCGCTCCACTGGGCATGGTGACCCGTGGCCAGGGGCATTTGCCCAAGTTCTCCTGGAGCTTTGGGCCCTGGACCCAGTGCTCGGTGTCCTGTGGCTCAGGTGAGGAGACAGCCACCAGCTGGTTGCTTCTGTGCTGGGCCCTGTGAGCTGGCTTGGGGCTGAGCAACCTTCCCAGCACTGCAGCCTGATGTTGGGCTGTGAGGCACGTCTTATGTGGTTAGGGGGTCCTGCTACTTTTGCCAAATGTTTCTCCTTCTTGCCACCCCCACCTTGCTCTCCCTGTGGCCCTGGGGTCTGGGCAAACACAGCACTCCCCCAAATACCATCTGAGCACCAGATGGGGACATGCGCACAGGCTGTGTGCGGGTACCCTTCCCAGGCCCAGGCTAAACCCCAGCACCCCCAGGCATGCAGAGGCAGAATGTGCATTGCATGGAGCAGCACACAGGGCTGGTGGATGAGCGGCACTGTGACCCCCTGGAGCGGCCTGAAGACCAGCAGAGGCCCTGCAATGAGGAGCCCTGCCCGGCCCGGTGAGACTCCCATGACCCTGCCCCTGTCCTGCCTCCATGGACTTCCACCCAGACCTTGGAGACTTGCCCCCTGGGGCTCTGGGACCTAAGGCTGGGTTCAGACCCCCCCCATGGGCATGAGTTGTCTCCTGCAGGTGGTGGACTGGCGAGTGGCGTCCTTGCACGCACTCCTGCGGGCCAAGTGGCCTGGCAGTGCGCTCCGTGCTCTGCATCCGTAGCGTCAGTCTGGACGAACAGAGTGCCCTAAAGCCAGCTGACTGCGGGCACCTGGTCCCACCGGCCTCCGAGATCCCCTGCAACCGCCACGTGCCCTGCCCACATACCTGGGTAGTGGGGGACTGGTCCCAGGTGTGTCTACCAGGAGCACCTTGGTCGGGGGTACAGGGAAGCCAGAGCAGCTTTGCACGGCCCCTCCGGCCCAGGACACGTGCCCTGGCCTGTTTGGCCTGCTGTGGGGGTGGATGGTGGGTGCTGCACACACGTGCCCCCGCTGAGGCCCTGTTCCTCCCTCAGTGCTCTGTGACGTGTGGGGTGGGCATCCAGCGCCGGATGGTCGAATGCAGCCATGGTGATTCCTGTGACGAGGCCCAGCGGCCAGCCAGTGAAAATCCTTGCTCCCAGCGACCCTGTGAGGGCCCCGACGGCTCGGGCAGTGGCTTTTCCAGCCATGAGAACTTAAACGAGGTGGACATAGTCCCCGGCCGCCGGGCCCCCAGCCCTCCGACCCCCGTGCCTGCCAGCATGAGCAACGCCATCGAGGACCCGTTTCTGGAACCAGTGGTCGTGGACGACTTCTACTATGACTACAACTTCATCACCTTCCATGAGAATCTGGAAGCGGGGCCCTACCCACAGCAGGGCTCTGACCAGAGGGACATCTGGGGCTGGATATCACCAACAGACATCCCTACACCGGCTGCAGAGTCTCTGCCTGACTGGTCCCCTACCCCCAGCCAGGCTGACCACAGCCCCTCACTTCCCTTTGAGCAGACCCTGAGGGACCCTGAGGACAACCTCTCATCTGAGGCTTCGGACCCCAGGGTTCCCCAATCGGCCTGGCCACTGGCTCCCGGGGACAACACGGAGTCACCTGCTGTCCCTGGGAGTGAGGACGGGTCAAATTGGCTGAGTCCCCCAGGGTGGGAAAGCAGCGAGGAGCCCACTGTTCGCCGAGTGCAGCCCCTGCTGCCCGATGCCAGCATACAGCAGCTGTGGACGATCCGGCCTGGGGACCCTGAGCTGTGGCCTGCCGCCACAGAGCCCAGGGGCTGGGAGGTGCCCACCCTCTCCCCTACTGGGCCCTCCCTAGTGGGGGCCAGGACCTTTCTCCTGACAGCCCCCACAGGCCCGGGGCATGCCCTCCCCAGCACCAAGCCTCCCCCAAGTGCCCCCCAGCACAGACCTGCCAACAGTAGCCAAGCCCCTGATGCTCACCTGGATGTCAGTCTGAATGGGGAGGGCCCCCCCAGCCTCGTGCCACCTGCCAGGAATGCCAGCTGGGAAGTCGGGGACTGGAGTGAGGCAAGTATGGGTTGGGGGCTGCTTGCCTGGCTCCACCTCTTCCTATGTAGAGTTTTAGGCATCCCACTCCAAGCAGACCAGCAGAGTCAGCCTGGAGACGGGGCTCATGCCACAGCATGCCCCTGTGGCTGCCCACTCAGTGAGCCACAGGGTGAAGGGCCTGGACTTCCATGCTCTGGGCTCAGAGAGCTGCATCCTCCTGGGACCCTGGGCAAGCAGGCCCTAGGGGAACTGGCCTTGGGTCACCCTGCCTGCCGGGGCTGTGGGGTGGGTCTCTGCCCAGCCCTCATATCTGTGTCTCCACAGTGCTCCACCACCTGCGGCCTGGGTGCAGTCTGGAGGCCCGTGTACTGCAGCTCAGGCCGGGATGAGGACTGTGCCCCCGATGGCCGGCCCCAGCCAGCCCGCCGCTGCCACCTACGACCCTGTGCCACGTGGCGTACAGGCAACTGGAGCAAGGTGTGTGGGTGCCCGGGGAGAGACCCGCTGTGTACCGCTGCCCAGCCCCTCCCGGCTGCTCCTGGCATGGACCCACACTGTGTCCCTTGGACCCTAGTGCTCCCGCAGCTGTGGTGGTGGAGTCTCCGTGCGGGATGTACAGTGTGTGGACGCCTGGGACCTCCGGCCCCTGCGGCCTTTCCACTGCCAGCTGGGGCCTGTGCAGCCACCCACCCGGCAGCCCTGTGGAACCCGGCCCTGTCTCAGCTGGTCCACCTCGTCCTGGAGGGAGGTGAGGCCTGGGCTCTTCGGGGGTAGGGGTGGGGCTGCAAGGCCCGGCCTGAGTCTGCCCCATCTGCAGTGTTCCGAGGCCTGTGGTGGGGGCCAGCAGCAGCGCCTGGTGACCTGCCCGGAGCCCGGCCTCTGTGATGACGAGATGAGACCCAACAGCTCACAGCCCTGCAACACACAGCCCTGCACCCAGTGGGCGGTGGGGCCCTGGGGCCAGGTGAGGGACATGCACCAAGGGTGGGGGCTGGGGCAGGCCCTACAGTTTGGGGAGGTGGAGGTAGCAGCTTTGCACTAGGGAAGCAGGTGCAGGGTGAGGGGCTGGAAGAAGGATCCCAGCTCTGCATGGGGGCTCAGGGGATGTTCCCTCCCTCAGTGCTCAGCCCTCTGCGGTGGCGGTGTCCAGCGGCGCCTGGTCAGCTGTGTCAACATGCAGACGGGGCTTCCCGAGGAGGACAGTGACCAGTGCAGCCATGAGGCCTGGCCCGAGAGCTCGCGGCCATGTGGCACCCAGGACTGCATACCCCTTGTGCCGCTCAGTGAGTGCCTGATCATGCTGGGGCAGAGGGGTTCAGTGCCCTGTTGTCCCTGACCCCTGGGTCTCAAGATGCTGCCCTTGGGCCTCAGGTGGCAGCTTCCTCCCTGCCAGTCCTGGTCCTACCCTGTTCTGCCCACCTCAAGGCAGTTGTGTGCCAGGGTCAGCCTCAGCCCTGGGCTCTCCTGGCAAAGAGGGGCTGGAGGCGCTTGGCGGCTTCGCTTCTGCCCGGCCTTTCCACCCTCCCCTCCCACAACTGTGAGGTTTGGGGTCTTCTGGGAAGAGCTGCCCTGGCTGATTGGGGCCTTAGGTGGTCACTGGTCCCAGAGTGGCCACAGTCCAGCTACATCCCTACTTACCAGGCTCTGGCCTAGAACCAGGAGGCGTTGGGCCCCAGGGTTCCAGGGATCTGCACGGGGACAGGCTGGGGCTGACACTTGAGCTGTGGGGATGGGAGGCCGGGAGGCAGCTGGGCGGCCTTGGACCTTGGAAACTCCGGATGTTTGCACAGTTTGTGGCAGGACATCTGGAAACTCCAGGGTGTGAGGTCACACGGAGGTGGTGACATAGCGGGGTCACGACTCTATGCCCTGGGTGTTGGCATGGAACAGGAGCCACTGGCTGTGGGGGCCTCGGGGTGCTTACAGCTCCTGGGGCAGGGCGGGGTGAGCAGTGAGTGAGGCGTGGACAGCAGCCAGCCAAGCCACTTCCCAAAGCAGCCCGGAGCAGAGCCGGCTTGTCCTGGCCAGCACAGCCCGCGGCCAGCAGCCCCAGGGGCTTGTAGAACTCCCAGTGCTGGGTTTTCAGGGCCAGGGGTGACAAGGGCAGCTGACCCCCTCCAGAAATGGGGGCCCCTTGGACAGCTCCTGAGGGCCCTGACCTCCTGTCCCCACACAGACTGTGAGTGGGACCGCTTGATCTTCAGCGCCTGTGAGACGCTACGGCTGCTCGGCCGCTGCCAGCTGCCCACCGTGCGCACCCAGTGCTGCCGCACCTGCCGCCTGGACGACTTCAGCGACCTGGCCCGCGGCCACCAGCGGGCTGCCCGTCGCTGACCGCCACTTGGCTCCAGACCAGCCAGACCTCAGCCCCCTCCCCAGCCATGGGGGCCCTCACCTGATGGTGCTGACCTGGGCCCCTCCCCCAGAAAAGGTATATATATATTTTTTCTATTTTCATGTTCTCATCCATAAAGGCCTCCACGCCTCCAAGCAATTCCACTTTCTGGGTGGGGGACTCTGCTCAGAGGGGCTGGCCAGAACCCTGCACCCAAGGACATGCCACACCCGGCCCAGCCCTGCCCACCTCTAGGGTCTAGGAAGCCAGGGAGACATTTGGTCTTAGTCTCTGTGCTGTTCCGATGGGGGCAGTCTGAGCTGCCAGTCGTGACTCAGGCGGGCGGGCGGGGCTGCTCCAGACAAATATGGGCTCCCAGGGGCCCCCACCCCAGACATACTCCAGGGGCCCCTCCTGGTGGCAGCTGCATTTCCAGCCAGAATGTTACACAAATTAGTTTATTTGTCTTTTACTATGACAACTCAGACTTTAGCATGCAGGGCAGCACAGAAGCTGCAGTGACATGGATATGGCACTGACCACCCGTGGTCAAGTTGGGGAGTGTCCCTTTGGGCACTGGGCCAGCACCAGGCACAGGCACAGTACCCGAGGCCCCCAAGACAACAGCTGCCGCCCTGCACTGTGGCACAGCAGGGAAAGAGCAGCGGGCAGCACCCCAGGGTACTGGCCACTGCAGGCACATGCAGTCTCGAAAAACCTTGGTAAAAAAAGCCTATAAAAATAGAAACTGTAATGAAAACGTACAAAAGTATGAACACGTCAGGCCCTTGCCTGCCCCAGGACCACAGGGAATGACCTTTGATGGGTTGCTGGAGGAGCTGGCTCCATCCTGTCTCCACTGCCCCCACCTTCCAGGGGGAGCCCCCCCAGAAGTGCTTGCCCCTTCCGCCTTCTCATGGACATGGCTGATGCTCAGACACCCAGAGCCCCGGACCCTCTCAGCCAGCCACTCTCTCTCTGCCGAAGCAGTATTCCAGCCCCTTGGGGGGACTCCTGAGCCCCTCAGGATGTCTGCATCACCTGGTAGAGTCTCTGGCCAAAGATAGGCCACTGCCTCCCCCCGGAAAATTCTACTGACACACTGACTAGGATCCAGGAGCTCAGCCCAACAGCACCTCAGACTGTAAGAAGCCAACAAGTTCCTGACGCCCCTACTGGGGCCTTGCATGCCATCGGTCCTTCTCTTTGGCTGAGGCCACATGGCCCATGCTGATCTTTTCAGTCAGAGAAGCCCTCAACAGAGAGGAGGGCCAGAGCAAGGGTACAAGGACTGGCCATGCTCAGTGCCTCTGGAGACTAGAGGGCCGGGTGCCATCATGGCGAGGGGCTGCCTCTGCTGAAGCCATAGGAAGCACTGTTCCCAGCCCCTGCCAGAGCCAGCTGGGGGGCTTTGCTGGGAGCCCCACAGCCTGCATGCCCCTTAGGGTCACACCGTTCTGGATCCAGAAGCTGTTTTGAAGTGGACAGATTGACCTTTCTGAGGGGGCCTCCCTCTGCCCTGGAATCCACGTGATAAGCAGCGTTGGGGGACATGGACCCCACCACCGTCCAGCCTCAGTTCGCAGCCTGGGAGACCTGTGCACCGGTCACAGAAACGGCTAGCTGGTCACTCACCAGCTGGTCAGAGATGGCTGTGAGCAGAGCAGAGCCCCTGTAGGACGGGCAGTGCCTCTGGGCCCCTGGCGTGAGGCGGGGGCTCAGGTGTCCTCCTCGTCGCTGACCAGCTCCCCCTTGTTGGGGCTGGCATCCCGCTCCCTCACAAAGTCCTCCCGGATGGCTTCCAGCTCTGTAAGCTCCAGCCGCACCTTCTCCAGGTGGTAGGCACGCCGGTTCCGGATCTGCCGCAGTGGGAAGGGATTCAGGTCCCCGAACGAGATGCTGATCAGCTTCCTGTAGGGAGAAACGGCATCAGCACAGCAACGGCACAGCTGTCCACCCTCCCTGCCTCCTGCTGCCCTCAGGCCTGGGCCCATGCTTGCACCTGACCACATCTGCATTGGAGCTGCTGCCTGGCTTTCTGGCTGGCACCAGAGTCAGGTGCTGACCACTAGCTGATGATGAGCACGAAACTAAAGGGGCCCCAGGCGATGCCACCGCCAGGCTCCTGGGCCAGAGCTGGGCAGTGTTCTGTTCTGTGGGGCTGCCCTGCAGGACTCCTTCCTCTGGACCTGAGAAGATGTGGGGGGAGGAGGCGGCACCCACAGACTCACCCGCAGCATGACACAGATTGACCCTGAATCAGTGACCAGAGCTGCCCGCCAGGTGGCAGTGCAGGGCACTCGGGATGGTGGGTCTGCGTCTTGCTATCTGCACAGTTCAGGCATGTGTGGCAGGGTGTGCCCCAAACACTACAGGGATTACTCCCGAACAGGGAACAGCCCCAAACCAAAATAAAAAGTGCACTTTCCTTAAAGGACTAAGTATGGCCCGCCTTTCAACAGACGGCTCAACCATGGCCTGGCGCAGAGCATGCTGTTCTGGTCCAGAGTGCTCTGGCCCTGGCGTGGGGCAACCCCTCGTCTCTCCCGCTTCTCACCCAGTGCTCTGCTCCAAGGGGAGCACAGTGCCCCACACTGCCCAGACCAGGCCCCCACCTGCCACCCCACAGGTGACAACACTGGCCCTACTGGCTTCTCCCACCCCCTGGATTCTGACCGTTGACCCTGGCAGCTGGCTCATCTCCAGGCACCAGACAGAAAGCCTCTAGGTCATGAGCCTCCCTGGGGCTCATGTGTCCTCAGCATCACTTTATGCCTCTCACAGAGCTGAGGTGCTGGCTTGAGGGCAGCCATAGACTGCCATGTCCCTTGCTTGTTCCAGGCACCCCAGCTTGCTCCCCCCATTGCTAGGAGCTCCAAGGAAGCCCCAAAAGGCCAGAGACCCCCCCTCCCAGACTCACCGGGCATCCAAGACAGTGCGGGTGAAGGAGCGGAGGTACTTGAAGATGGCCATGGGCTCCTGCAGCCTCAGCACCTCCTCTTCCTTGTACTTGAAGAGCGCCAAGGCAAATCGGAATATCACCTGGGGGGGGTGGAGGGGGGAGTGAGCAGGCCAGGTGGGGGCA
Source organism: Sorex araneus (assembly GCF_027595985.1). Classification (NCBI taxonomy): domain Eukaryota; kingdom Metazoa; phylum Chordata; class Mammalia; order Eulipotyphla; family Soricidae; genus Sorex; species Sorex araneus. The sequence continues at coordinate 60,612,841 of NC_073307.1, forward strand.
GCTTCCAGGCTGTGAGACCCTTGCTTAAAGCAATTGCCTACAGGAAACTGTGCTGGCCCGTGGGGCCCTCCCTGCCCCGCCTGCTGTGTTAGTCAAGGGCAGGGAGAAATCAGTTCTGATAAAACCCAAACCAGGTCTTTGCTCAGACACTCTCAGCCGAGTCTCCAGCCCCCAGGCAGCTTCTGCAACAAAGCCCTGAGCCTGGGGGCTATGGCTGAGAGTGATTCAGGGGCTTCAGTAGACCAAGGCTTGCTGCTGGCTCAGTGGGAAGCACTGGGAACTGGAGAGAATCCCTGATGGTCACCACACAGGCTCAGCAGTGCGTGCCTGGCCATGGAGGGCACAGACCTGCCCGGGTACACGGGGTAGCCAGGCCTGCTGCAGGGCACACCAGCCCCAACCACAGAACCCAGCACCCCCTGGCCTGCTTCTGCCCCCAGATGCAGCACCTAGGGGAAGGCTACTTCCTAGGTTAGGGAGGAGCCAGACAGCCCTCCTCCAGCCCAGGAGAGGTCACAGTGCCCTCTGGAGGGCTGGACACCAGCAAGCGCTCCCACCGGAAGCGGACTTTCACGCAGATGCTGCCAGGAGCTCAGAGGGCTGAGCCATGTTTTACACGTGGGATAACCAGGTTTGAGCCCCCAAACTGCCAGTCTGTCACCAGGTGGCTGTGTGGAAGCCCTGCTGACCAGACCTTTATATCCTCTCAACAAATGTGGGAGGGGGGGTGTCCTGCCGTCTGTGACAGGCTGAATGTGGTCTCCTCCTAGGCAGTGTTCAGGAGGCCGGGAGCTATTTCCCAGAGATGCTGGGCCAAGTAGGAGCCGTTGGTGCGAGGGAGCAAGGATGCAGTGACGCTTTCTCTAGAGTTTCGGGGGTCACAAGGCCACAGCCTAGTGCTGGGGCTGCACATGGTCCAGGGGGGAGCTTGGGGACTGGCATGTGGGGACGGGATATGTCCCAACCAGGGGTGCCGGGTCGGCCTGCAAATACTCAGAAGAGAGGAGCCCGAGCGCCACACTCGCCCAGGCACCCACCTTGGGCCCCTCGTAGAGGAACGAGTCCCAGATCTTGAAGAGCACATCACTGACGACACTGTCCACGAACACCACCAGGAACCAGTTGAAGGTGATGAGCGTGTAGTCGACCTGGTGTTGCTCCAGGTGTGCGTGCACTCGGGGCAGCTTCTCACTCATGAGGTCCCTGAACACCCGCTGGTCCACCTGCATGGCAGGAAGGAGCGGGTCAGCACCAGCTCAGGGTGGACCAGCCATGGGCGGGCGTGTACTCACAGGACACGCAACAGGGCACGTGCCCATCACATGCAAACTACTTGGACTTGAGGACCCTCCGCAGGCCTGGCCTGCTCTGACACATCCGGGTTTCCCAGGCACCTCTGCATACTCCCACCACTCCTGGAACCCACACACCCCACACACACCCGATCCTGGCTGGCTCCCGGGTGGGTGACTGGGCCACTGGAATCTGTGTGGGGCAGCACAGCCTGCACCCAGGCCACTCTCAGGCTCTGCCTCATTCGCCGAGTCCTCTCATACCTGTGACCCTAAGAGAGTCTTCGTGTAGTAGTCCCGGGGCATGAACACCTCCACGATGGTGACCAGGCACCAGAAAGCATCTTCCTGGTCCAGGTAAAGGAGAGCCACTGCCGCCAACCTGCAGGCAGAACAGGTGGGGGGCGGGGAGAGATGAGCACTGGGGGAGGGGTGGGGGAGAGACACAACAGAGGAAGCAGAGGATGGGAGGAAGTGGCAGGAAGTGGCTGGCTGGCCCGCCACCAGGGCCCTGCAGGTCACTGCACTCAGCTCTAGTCAAAACGTGATGTTTTTTCCTTTTTTTGAGTCATACCTGGCAGTGCTCAGGGGTTGCTCCTGGCTTTGCACTCAGGGATTACTCCTGGTGGTGCTTGGGGGACCATACAGGGTGCTGGGGATTAAACCAGATTGGTCGCATGCAAGGCAAACGCTCTCCTCACTGTCCTATCACTCCTGCCCATAAGATGATTTCCCCCCCTCAAGAAACTCCATGAGCTTCTCTGAAAAAAAGAAAGAAAGAAAGAAAAGCCAAAACCCAAGGGCTGTTGTGAGTGGAATGCGGAAGAGAAAGGTGGAAAAGTCAAGGGACAGCAACAGTGAGGAGCTGGGCAGAGAGCAGAGCCCAAGGCCAAATACAGCATGAGGATGCAGAGTCATATGCAGTGAGCACAGGACTCTCCCCCAGACCTCCCCCAGCAGAGTACAAAGGGGCAAATCCAATGAGAGGGTCTCTGTTCAGAGGCGAGAAGCAGACAGAAGAGCTCAGAGGCCAGAAACACAGGGCGGAGCATGAGAGGTGGGGTGACGTGGACACACCGGTCCAAAGGTCTTGGTCTGCAGACAAGGGGCAGTCCTGGCATCTGGGCGGGGGCACATCTGCAGGGAGATCCTGGTCTGGGAGGAGCCCAGTTTGGTGCTTGGAGCATGAGTCCCGCCAGCTGAGGCCCTCCTGCCCGCCAGAGCCCCCCGCACTCAAGGGCTGGCATGTGAGGGTGGAGGAAGCAGATTCTGGTGCTTATTAGTGGGGGCCAACATCCGAGCAGGCAGGACCCTGCTCCTCCCTCTCGCTGTGTAGGAGCTTCCTGTGCTTCCAGGAGGCGGCCAGGGGAGGCCCAGCTGGGCATGCATGTGCCCGTACAGCACAGCCCTACAGTGCCGCAGAGGCCTGGGAGGCGGCACGTACCGGTTCAGGCCCTGGCAGTAACCGATGTCGGGGTTGCGCCAGGAGAAGGCCAGCAGGACGTTGCGCAGGCGCTGGACACCGTCGGACGTGGGGCCCGCGTAGTGCTTGTTGTTGGGCAGTGTGCGCAGTAGGTCCAGCTCGATCTGTTTGGAGGCCGGGTTCTGCCGCGCCAGCGCCTTCTCTAGCAGTGACTGGAAGTAGCCGGGCTCAGCGCTGTCCTTAAACTTGCGTGCGTGCAGGTCCACGCACCACTTCCACACCTTGGGGCGGTGCTCATGCGGGATGCCCGAGCGGATCAGGCCCTTCAGCTCCGGGCAGCAGGCCATCTCCCGGTTGACGGTACTCGCCAGGAAGTTCTCCCACTTCACCCCCGTGGACACCTCCTGGGTCTCTGTTAGGTGTAGAGTCTTCAGGTCCAGGGCTCGCACCCTGGCCACCAGCTTCTCCTCCTCATCATCCTCGGGGACAGTCCTGAACCCATAAATGTCGTACTCGCTGTGGAGAGAAGTGCCAGACTCTGAGTGACCCAGACACGGACCCCACTCGTGATAGCGAGAGTTGCTGGTACCTTGCAGTCTGCAAGGGGGTACCCTGTCCCCCTCCTCAGTGTGGAAGGGGCTAAGCCTGGCTTTTTCCTCCTTAGACCCCACAAAGCCCTGTTCTGGATGGCTGCATGCCTGAAGCATGACAGGCAGAGAAGAGGCAGCAGCGCTGAGAGGCAGCAGCGCTGATCAGCCATGGTCCAGAGCTGCAGCCACACCTGTAAGAATAGCTAAGCACAGGCCAGATAGGAGCAGCAGCTGAGCCGGCCGCATTCACAGACGCAGTGGCGCTGGATGTGAGCACCAGCGTGGGTCAAGACCAGCATCAGCCCCCGCAACATGTGTGCACACGGGGCAGAGTGAAGACATGCACCCGACAGGACTCCTTGCTAGTTCCCACTTCTGCGCACAGGCACGGGGACAAGGGAGTAGAACGACACTTGCTGGCCCTGGGAGGCAGGTGACCAGTGTCACAGAGTGCACGTGAGTCAGCCTGATCATTTCAGGAACTGACACTAACAGGCATCTGTGCATGAAACGTATCACTGTCCCCAAACACTTGCAAAGGAGCTGAGAGGTGAGAGGGCAGGAAAGTTGGAAGAACTGCCTGAAGCCCTCACTAGGTCTGGTGCAGGAGGGGGCTGGCCGGGCACCACGGTGCAGGACTGCTGTGCTTCGGGGTTGCTCGTTGCACACTCACCTGACCAGTGGCGGTTTGAGGAGGGCTTGCTCTGGCTGCTCAGGGCCGTCCACCTGCAGGGCATCCTCCAGCAGCTGGGCGATGACCTCGTGGGCAGGCCCAGGCCCCTCTGAGCAGACGGGCGTCCTTACTTCCTGGAGCAGGATGAGGTACTTGCTCTCGATCTGGCAGAGTTTGGCCTCCAGGCTAGAATACTGTGGAGAGTGGGGGGTCAGAGCCTGGCGAGCAGAGGGTGACCAGCCCCCCATTCCAGACATGCGCAAAGCAGTCAGCCTCAGCTAGAGATGGACAGGGAAGGGATAGAAGCCACGGACCTCCCCCACGCCTGGGGGGGAACAAAGAATAGCGAGAGCTGCTGGTGCCTTGCAAAGCCCTTTGCAGCCACACTCACGTCACTATCCTCAAACCACACACTCTCCCCAGAGGCCTCAGGGTACTCAGAGGTTTAATGTGAGCAAAGACTCTTGGGGTGCAACAAGGTGGAGCTGGTATTTCTGTCTCATCTTGTCCCCACAGCTCTGCCCTCAAGCCCACCCCTGCACCATGGGGAAGCTGGACAGGCTCCGGGCTCTGGCCCAGGAAACACACCAGACGCACCTTGGCCATCAGGTCCCTCTCTCTCCTTTCTGCATTTCTCCGCAGAGCCGAGAGCTCAAGAATTTCCTTATTCAGAAATTTGTTTTGGGTTTTATAGCCCTGCAGACTGTCCTGTGGAGAGAAAAGCAGGCCCTCTGGTTGGCTGCACTGTTCAGTCAGTGTGGGGTCTGCAGACCCTGGATGGTATCTGGGAGCCCAGGACCATGCCCCGCCACCACCCCCTAGTGCCATTTGGACACAGAGATACACAGAGGATGCGGGTCCCCAGGTTTGAACACATGACTGGTGGCAAGGTCAAGATAGGGTGTCTGCCACTGCCCTGCTTCTCTCAGGGTGCCCCGGCCTCAAGAGTGCCGGACACTGGTGCTGATGTCAGAGGGACTGGCCTTGCCCCAGCAACGCTGCCATTCCCAGGACTGCTAGGATGCTCCCCCCGAACCCCCAGCCCCGCTTCTGACCCACCCAGCACTGTCACCCCTGTGAGGCAGCCAAACCTGACCCGCCCAGCACCTCACCCCTGCCCTCAGGGACATGCCTGTGGACTTTACAGCTCTACAAGGTGCAGGGCCAGGCTGGAGAGGGGCGTGGAAAGTGACAATAGTGTCTCCCAGGCCAGGACCAGGGCTACTTCACCAGAAGCTTCTGACTCGGATGGAAGCCCTGCCACTCTGTACTGGGCCTCGTGGGCTGTGGAGAGCCCTGATCAGATGCCACTGGCCACAGCAGCCTCATCATTTTTCCTTGGGTTTAGGCTGCCAGAGCTGGCCCGCCAGACAGGATGCAGCCAGCTGGGCCCAGCGGGTCTACAGGGGCCGAGGCAGTGGGGGAGCGGAAGCCAGCCCTGCTGAAAGCAGTGACCCCACACAGGGATGGACCAGCCCTGGGACCGACTCAGGCTCCAGGATGCTAGCTGAGGGAGGGTGCTGTAACCACGACAGCAGAGCTATGAGGCACGGCGGGGACTCAAGGGCCCGGCTCCAGCTGACCTTCAGCCGGTCCAGCTCCAGTAGATCCTTGTCGGGGCCCGAGGGGGAGGTGGGTGGTATGCTGGGAGCGGCGCTGTCCTCGCTGAGCTGCCGGGACAGCTTGATGATGACCTCGTCCTTGGCCTGGATGGTCTCCAGCAGCATGCCCAGCTGCTCGCTGAGCTCGCCCACCTTATGCTTCAGTGTCCGCACCTCCAGCTGCTGGCTCTCCTTCTCGGCGCCCAGCCGCTCCAGCTGCCCGGCCAGGCCCAGGATCTGCGCATCCTTCTGGTGCAGGAGCTCCAGGGAGCCCTTCGGGACACCCTCACACAGCTGGCTGCTGGTGAAGTACTTGTCATACTGGGAGGAGCGCAGAGTCTGCTGCAGTAGCCGCACCAGTTCCTGGAGAGGGGCAGGGAGGGCAGAGCTGGGGGAGGGGAGCGGAAACACTCCCCACTCCACAGGGGGGGGGCGGGGGGGAGCAGCTGCGAGAATCTGAGGAAATGCCGAAACCCAACTGAAAAGGCTTACAGCCAACTTCCCCTTGGAGGACTCCAGAGAGGGGAGAGGCGGGGAAGGGGACAGTGAACAGGAAGCCGGTCTGCAGTGTCCAGGTCTGAGGGGCAGCGCGGGGGGTCAGTGTCAGAGCACTGGCCCCACTGTCCTCCCAGCAACACGGAAAGGAAAAGTTGAGACAAGTGCAGGAGAGCAGGTGGGCAGCATGAGGGCTTGCAGGCGGGGAAGGAGGGCCGCCTGTGGAGGCCAGGGAGCAGCAGGTACCTTCTGGCTGGAGAGCTCTTTCCTCAGCTGCACCAGCTCGTCCTGCAGACTCTGCATGTCGGCGCTGCCTGTGGGCCCCTCAACGGCCGGGTCGCTGCTGCTGCCGCTGCCACTGCCACTGCCACTGCCACTGCCGCTACCGCCACCGCCGCTGCCCTGCCGGCTTCTGTACAACCCAATCATGTCTCTCATGGGGCGCTTTGCTTTGGAAGGAAGACGCCCCAGATCAAAGGGGAAGCTGGTGACTCCTAAGTGAAAACAAAACAAAACTGGCTCTTCCCTTCGCAAGCCATGCAGGCCTCCGGACGGCAGGATGGCAGGCTGCGAGGACGCGGTGCTCCCTGGAGAATCCACTCAGTGCCTGCTCCTGACTCAGGCACACAGGGGTCAGAAGGGACACCAGGGAGCACCCCCAGCTGCCTCCCAGGCACCCCAAAGGCACGCAGGGTTCCTATGACTGAGGACTTGCCTGGCTTCTTTTGTTTTTCTTTTGTTTGGGGGCCACACCCAGCTGTGCTCAGGACTTCCTACTGGCTCTGCACTCAGAGATCACTCCTGGCCAGCTGGGGGAACTTTCTGGGGCATGGGGAATCGAATCTGGTTGGCTGCATGCAAGGCAAATACCTTCCCTGCTGTGCCCCCTCACCTGACTTCTTAGATCTGCCTGAGGACAAAACTCTCCGTTTACAACTTCTCAGTTATAAACACAGGGGAAAGTGTGACCGTGTTCTTGCCCCTGACCACAGAAGTACAAACGAAGACTTGCTTCTCCAGGAGACTCAAAAGCAGACAGATGAGACCCTCCCCTGCAGACTGCAGAAGGGGCATTGGGCAGCAGCTGTGCCACCCAGGTTTCTACCTTTGTTCCCTTCAGGCATCGGGCGTCTCCGCTCCTCAGTGACCACCAGGGACTCCTCCAGTTCCTTGGGGCTGGGGTCCAGGATCTCCCACTCCTCATTGGTGTAAAACACGCTCTTGCGCCCATCACTATGGCCTCTTCCAGGTCGCAGAGAAGACATGGAATTTCTGTTGGAAAAAGGAGCTGTGTGCTGGCTAGGCGGTGGACACGAGCTGTGCCTGCATGCTCCATCCGTGGGGTCCCTATGAGTGACACCATCCACAGGACCCACAGGAAAAGGAAAGGCAACCAGGAGGATGCTGCTAGAGAAGCTTCTGTCAAGTGAAAGGAGACTGGGGCGGGCAAGTCCTGGGGAAGCAGATGCATGCAGGAGAGGACTGGAAGAGCAGGTGGACAAAATGGGACACTTGCTAATCACTGGGGTGGGGGTGCCCTGCTGGAGTGAAAGAGAATGTTCTGGATCAGCTGTGGTCATGGTGGCCTGCTGCATGCACAGATTAGTGTGTTTTTAAATTTGTCTTTTTTTTCTGTTTTTTTTTTTGGGGGGCCAAACCTGGCGGTGCTCAGGGATTACTCCTGGATCTGTACTTGGCAGTTATTCCTGGTGGTACTTAGGAGACCGTAAGTGACACTGGGGATCAAACCCGGATGGGCGGCCTGCAAGGCAAATGCCCTCCTGCTAATAATGAGTTATTTTTAGTTTTTTTTTTTTTAGGGGGTGGGGTGGGAATTCCCAGCCATGCTCAGGGCTTACTGAGTGATACTTGATTCAGGTATCACTCCTGGTGGATTCGGGGGACCATATGGGGTTCTGGAGATGGACCCTGGCCCTTCCGGCTGTGCTATTGCTCGGGCCCTTGAGTGTCTGTTTTAACTGAGCGAGCAGCAGAGCATGCAACTGGCATCTTGGCAGCATTTCCCCAGAGTGATACCCGGACCCTTGCTCCCAACAGACCTGGCTCCTCCCAGGATGCTGCTCTCCATCGGAGGAGACAGGAAGTTGAGGCCGAGTGTGGAGCATCTTAGTCCACGCAGGCCTGTCCCTGTCTGAAGCAGGCTGGCCTGTTCCCAGAAACTGCTAGGTCCAGCTCCCTCTCACCTGAGCTCTGTGCCCCACTGCCTCAGAGAGAAATTGATGGAGCTGGGCTGCGTGGGGACGGCCATGCTCTCGCCCACCAGCCCTCCCGGAGCCGTTTCCATAGCGAGGACATTTCTGGCCTTCTCTGCAGAAGTGTCTGGGTGAGGGAACACCGAGTCTGAAGGAAAAGCAAGCAAATGTGGATCACTGGAAGCTTTGGCAGGAACTTCACCAACAATGATGGGTTCCCTGTATAAAACCAAAATTGGGGGGGCAGGCCGGAGCGATAGCCTGGTGGGGAGTGCACTTGTCTTGTACACAGCCAATCTGGTTTCAATCCCCTGCACACCCCCCTATGGGCCCCCAAGGACCATCAAAAGTAAGTCCTGAGCACCATCCAGAGGGAGGGGGCCCGGCAAAGGGGTGCTGTCCCCTCTTCCTGTCTAGACACTTAGCGCAGCCCTTTACCTCATGGACTCACAGCCGGGGAAGGGCACAGCTTTCCTTGGATATGGACCCACATGCTTTCCACATTGCGCCTGGCCAGGGCTACCCAGATGTGGGAGTGGCCAAGCCCAGGACAAAGTGAGTCAGTGTCAGCCTGGGTACACGCCCTCTCCTGTATGCATCTGGTCTGCCCACAGGGCAGGGTGAGGGCACCATCACCCCCTGTCCAACTGCCCATCCTATCCCCCAGCAGGGCCTTATAAGGCATGTGGATCCGCAGGCTGTCACTGTCCTCATTCTGAGTTTCCCAGCTGAGTGGCCCCAGCGAAGGGCAGCACTGTTTCTGGCTCACCTGTGTTGTCTCTGGCCACAAGGCCCGTGGACACATCGCCAGGTGCCAGCGGGGCCCCGTGATCCCCCTTGAGCATGTCCAGGCTGGTGCAGTACTCCCATCGCCTCTGCTGCAGCTCCTGCAGCCAGTGAGCCATGAGTTGGCAGTTTGGAGCCTAGGAGTGGAAGACCAGTCACGGGCTGAACTCCCCACCCCCTCCCACCTCTGATCTGGACAGTGGCCAGGCTGGACCCACTCCCCAAACTCAGACTCACACAGACCCAGGAAGCCCAACTGGTCCACAAGGTGCCCATGCATGCAGGGCATCACAGAGAAATAGCTTGTGTCCACCCTCAGTAACTCAGAGCACAGGTCAGCCCATGGGATGAGCGAGAAGTGGGTCCAGGGGAGTGTGTGGTCACAGGGATGGGGGACATAGCAAGGGCAGTACCCGTATGCAGGACCAGCTCCTCAGAGAGGGACAGAATGGGGTGACACTCAGCTGGACAGGAAGGATCAGGGTAGGGACTGCTCGGGGGCCACGAGCCCCTCTGGCATCTGGGGCAGTGGGCAGTAGGCCTCGGTCTGCAGCTAGGCAGAACCCAGCACTGGCAGCAGAGGTGGGGGGAGGGGCCAGGAAAGGTCACAGCAGCAGAGGCTGAGTACCCAGGCCCACCTCCTGCTGGGGGGCCCCCACAGAGCCCCAGCTCAGAGGCAGGTATGTCTGGTATGTGAGCACACAGATATGTGCACGTGAAAATTGAGGATTATGCACACAAGCTTGAGCATGAACATACATGTGAGGGCACATGTGCAGAGTCAGTGTGTGTACAGGCATTAAGATTCTGAGAGCACACCTGGTATGTACTTGTGTGGGTTCTCTGTGTGTGACATGTACATGTGATTACACACATGTGTATGCACTTATTCCGCCTGACTCCAGGCCTCTGGCTGGGGAGAGACTGCAGGGGCTTGCCTTCTACCCGTTCCCATTGCCCTGGTCACTCTCTGGCCTCACAGCAGCACATGCTCCGAAATCTGGCTGCCCTCTGAGTGAATCTCAAGAATTTCTAGTTCCTGCAATGTGGCCACCATGAAAAATCTGCTCTTCAAAGAAAATGTGGGGCTGGAGCAAGATAGTAGAGAGAATAAGGCACTTGTTTTGCATGCACCCGAACCAGGTTCGATCCTCGGCAGCCCATATGGTCCCCAAAGCACGGTAGGAACAATTCCTAGCAGAAAACCTGGAGTAACACCCAAGTACCACTGGGTGTGGCCCCAAGACAAAAACAAACAAAAACCCTTTTCCCATTCCATCTGCAGCACCAAGTTTCAGGAACAGCTAGATTAGTAAATGCTTCATCATGTCTCACGTAATTCCTGGGATAGCCTTTCGATCACATGCTTTCAACATCTGACATGTTATTCATGTTACAGAAATCTAGTCAATAAGGCAGGAAAAAAACTTCCCAGAGACAATGATCAGTTGTTCATTTCCTTTTAAAAATGTCAAAGTGGGGCTGGTGTAAAATGGGGTACAGCAGGCAAAGTGACTGCCATGCAGGCACAATCCACAATCCCCAGCACTCCACCCATATGGTCCTCTGAGGACTGTCAGGAGTAAGCCCTGAGCACCTGTGGGTGGGGCCCTCAAAACCCAAAAACATTTAAACAAACATATAAAGGGCAGAAGTACTTGAAGTGTCTGTTCCAAATTCCCAGTAGCAGTAAGTGACTAGGGAGGGGCCGGTGGGGGGGGGCTGTTGTCCGCAGGGGCTCCTGAATGGTGTGGGCAGGGGCACTGGAACCCCAGGCCCTCCCTCCCTCTGGATCAGAACCCTCCAGATCATAAGACAGTATGCAGGACTAAGGAGTCTGCAGACGTGGCAGAAATCCGGAAAGCCTCGCATTTTCCGTTTGCTGCAGAACTGAGATTTGGCTCTCGGTCTAATCACATGGAGAAACAAACCAGCCTCATCATGGCCTGGTCTTGGTCTGACAGATCCAGGCGGTATACATCTGCCCCTGCTACCGTGGCAGCCAACAGACACGGGGCTGTGGGGTCACGCCAGCACGTCCCAGCAGGCAGCATGATAGGGGCACCCCACAGGGTGCTCCAACAGGCAGGGGCGCATCGAGGGCACAGTTCTCTACCATCGCCCGTGTCTGTTCCCTGATGTTCACAGCATTCCTGGGAATCTGATGTAAGCCTGGGGAGGAAGCAGGAGTGAGAGCTCAGTAGGGCCCGCAGCCAACTCGGGCGGGTGGGGGGCCCTGAGACTCCTGCTCAAGCCAAAGTCTTCCTGCACAGCCATGGCCAAAACCCACCAGAAGGAAGGCTGGGCTCACAGCCATGGGCAGGGAGTGGGGGGCGCAGACACTGCCAGCCGGAGGCCCTTAGTGCCAGCATGAAAGAGGATTCTGGACACACCACCCCCTCCCATGTAAGAAATCCTGAAGAACGAAACCTCACTTCCAAAGAGAAGTACCCAACATCTGCAGAAAAGACAATCCAGAGGCCGGAGCAATAATACAGAGGGTGGGGCGTTTGCCTTGCACACAGCTGACCCGGGTTCAATGCCCACCATCCCATATGGTGCCCCACGCACCTTCAAGAGTAATTCCTGACTGCAGAGCCAGGAGTAACCCCTGAGCATCACTGGGTGTGACACAAAAAACAAAAAACAAAACAAAAAAAAAAGGAACGATGATCCAATCATGATCCAATCTGTCTTATCATGATCCAATCTGTCTTGAGGTGTTTGAGCATTGTGACACCAACTGAGGCCTGAGCTCTGCCCCACAAACAAGGCTTCTCCAGCTATTGCAATCAAAGCAACACCAGTTGGGGCCAGAGTGCAGCAAAGGCGCTGATCCCATTCCCAGCACCACATACAGTCCCAAGCATCATCCTTGAGCAGAGGCAGGAATAATCCCTGAGCACTACTGGGTATGGCTCCCAAACAAAAACAAGTGGCACCAAGTGCCAGAGAACCAACGTATCAGGAAAAGCAGACGGAACAACAAAAAGGCTGTGAAAACAAACCCGTTAGCACTGGGGCCACCAGCTAGAAACCTGAGAAGAACTTGAAGAATCAAGAGTGATGCCCGAGGCACAGAACCCAATCCTAGACATGAATGAACATCCAGGAAATACCATTAAATGACATTTCTGTCTCTCCCGTCTATTCCTACAGAATGTCAAAGGTCTGGGAGGACCAAGCCCACTCAGCCATGGTGACATCCAAGCCCCCAAAGGCTGGTGGAGACCCTGGAAGCCATCCAGAGCCCTCAGAACCCACCGATGAGCTCAAGGAGAGCCGAGTGTGCCTCCAGATATGAGTAGACACGAGCAACGCAGGGAGGCACAGCAGCCGGCGGACACATGGGGGCGGCACCTGCAGCAGCAGCCTCCAGATGCAGAGGCTGGAGGGAAGTGGGTCTCGGAGACACCTGGCCAAGAAAATTACACAGGGAAGCCCACAAGCCAGTTCTGCTCTGGCAATGGGGCACGAGGGGGCCACAAGCAGGTCCCTGGGACAACCAAGGACAGATGTGGCTACATTCCGAGGCCACACATAATGAGAGAGAAGTGCTGCCCATGACAGTCGGGGTCTTTGGCTGTTCCTCAAGGACTCACCATCAGTTGTTGCCCCTCAGTCCACCAGCCAAACAGCTCAGGTGAATGTCCGTGACTTCATGTGCTCACACCCACTCACATACACTAACACACAATCACATGCGCTTACATGCACTCACATGCAAATCACATGCACTCACATATGCTCAATTCATACACATACTCACATACTCACTTGTGCCCACTCACTCACAGGAGCTCATGCCCAATCACACAACAATCACACCTACTCACATTTGCTCACACACTCACAGGCACTCACACACAATCATACCCACATAGATGTCCTCATACACTCACACATCCAATCACACCCACACACGTACTCACATGCTCACAGATGTACTCACAAACACACCCACTCACATTCACACAATCACACCCAACTCACACAAGCGCTTACACACAATCACACCCACTCAAACATAATAATGCCCACTCACACACATCCACACGCTCACACACCACTCGCAAACACTTAAACCTGCATACCTTTGCACTCACGTGTCCCACTCTCATGCAGATTTGCACATTATGCTCACACTTGCTTGTGCGTGTGAAAGAGCATTCATCTCTGGGATGGCGTGCCTGAGATGGTGCCAGTGGGGAAGCAGCAAAGGGGCAAGGAGGGAAAGCATCGTCCCCCTCTGGCCCAATGCTGGCACCACATCACTAGGAGACAGGGCCAGGCCAGGTGCTGCTAGACACGCCCAGTCCCAGCCTTGTCCTGGCCCACAGCAGCTGCCCCCTCCCCAGCCCTGTCGCCTCCTCCAGACCCCCTAGTGGAGGGAGCAAGGCTGACCAAAAAACTCTGGAACTAGCTTCCCCTAAGACTCAAGGCGCCTCAATCTGGAGGGGCAGGAGCCAGGGGCGTGGCAGAGAGCAGAAAAAAACGCTCAGCATCAGCAGGGGCTTTACTCTTCTTAGCCCTCATCCAAAGGAAGGCTGTCTGGTGGTACTTGAGAGGGCTCCATCCCCACAAACCCACCCCCTGGGCCATTTCAGAAGGCTGCCCCAGCTGTGCCCCAGAATCTGGAGTCCAGTGGTCCAGAGAGCCTGGACATGCAGGGCACTCCAAATAACAGTGCCCAGGGATGCATGCCCCCGTCTCCCCACAACCAAACTGGGTTCAGTGGGACCGAGCACAGACTCAGGGATGATGCGAAACAGGGTGCTGCTTCTAGTACTTCCCCACAAAACCACGAAACCACGGACACAGTCTGCCTGACTGCATGAGGCCTGGGGCTGCCGGGCCAGACGGGTGGGACTCTCAGGCCTTACTGGGCCTCACTGGGCAGGAGCTGGGCTGCAGGGGACAGGACCTGAGCCCTGGGCAGAGGCCTTGCTCTCCACCTAAGCCGGCACCACGCAGGCAGCTGGGAGCAGAGACCAGGCAGGTTTTTTTCCAGGTTTGGGGGACTCTGCGCTCTGACCCGCGGGCCCCACACTGGCTCTCCCGCGGCAAATTCCGAAGCGTGGAAGAACCTGAGTAGTCTCCACCTGTCCACTGCGACCGGGGACCGAGAGGCTCCGCCACTTCCACCCAAAGCCTGTGGCTGAAGGGCCACCCCTGCACAGGGGGCTCCGAAGGGGCCTCTAGGGCAATCGGCCGCTTGGGAGGTCAGAGGCCACGGACCCAGCCACTGCCGGCCTAGACCCGGGTCCAGGCCAGGAGCTGCGGAAAGTGCAGAGACAGGAAGGCGGGGAGGAGGGGCCGTAGGGAGGCGGCGCGCCCACCTTGAGCACCGTGACGCCGTCCGCGCTGTGCACCTGGAAGTGCGCGGGCGGCTCGGCGCCCGGCTCCGCCGCCTCGTCGGGGCCCTGGTAGCTGAAGCAGGCGTCGGCGATGTCCAGGTGGCCGAGGGGCAGCGCGTCCTGCGGGCTCTTGAAGTAGTACAGGTAGCAGCGGCGCGCGTCGAACACGAACCAGCGGCTGCGGTAGCCGCGCAGCGGGCCCTTGCCCGACAGCTTCTGCAGGTACCCGCAGAGCCGCGCGGGGCCCGCGCCCTCGCCGCCGCGCTCCTCGGCCCGCGCCCCGGGCCCCGGCATCACCCGCCCGCGCGCCGGGCCCGCGCGCCCCCGCGCGCCCCGCCCCGCGCGCCCTCGCGCGCCTCCGCGCGCCCCCGCCCGCCCCCGCAAGGGCGTCTGGGAGCTGTAGTCCGGGCCCGGCGCCCGCGCGCGCCCCCGCCCCGCTCCCGCCCCGCAGCTCCACGCGGCCGCAGCCGTCTGCCCCTAATAGCCCGTCACCCCAGTGGCCCCTCTCCCACCCGCACCCCGTCTCCCGGCGCCTCAGCTCCCGGCGCCTCAGCCTCCCGGAGCCTCGGCTCCCGGCGCCTCAGCTTCCCGGAGCCTCAGTCCCCGGCACCTCAGCCCCCGGCGGCTCAGCTCCCCGCACCTCAACTCTGAGTTCTCAGCAGCCTCACAGCCCCCTCTGCCCTCCGCGCAGCCCCAAGCTCTGGAGCTCGCCCGCTCCACGCCCCCCAGACCCCGTACCCCCTGCACGCCCCCCGTCCCGGCGGCGCCGCCCCGTCCACGTGGCTGCGTGTGACTCGGAGCTGGACCCGCGCCCGGCTGAGGCGTGGCTGTTTCTTCATCGAGTCTTCCACGCGAGGGTTTCCCAAAATCCTGAAGTTGCGTCTCTGGAAAATCCGGACTGAGGCAAACTCTCCTTTCGGCTCTCTGTGTCCTGCGCCCAGATCTCACTGCCCCGGGCGCTCTGCCGTGGGGTGTTGGAACCAGGTGCTCCCAAGCAGGCTCCCCAGATCTGTGCTCGCAGGCACGATGCAGAGCGGGTGCGCGGAAACTACCACCCCTGGGAGCGAGCCTGCCCGAGCCCCGGGGCCAAGCGCCCTGCAGTGACTCACTGGCCAGTGGGAAGGCTGCAGGTAGGTAGGTGCCTGGGAACTCCCTAGAGTGGGAGGAGCTGGGATTGGAGGTGCAGCCTGCCTGGGCTCTGTGAAGTGGGGATGTCCTCTCAGTTCAAGGCACAGACCTGAGAGGGCTGGGAGGACCCCTGGACAAGCCCCCACAGGTGGGGCTGCAGCCTTCAGTCCAGCCCTGCACACACACACACACACACACACACACACACAAACACACACACACACACACACACACACACACACACACACACACGTGGCACTCCAGCCTTTAGTTCAGCCCTGCACACACACCCCACCAGGGAATCCCGCCTTGCAGAGCCCAGCTCAGAACTGGCACAGCCACTTCCTGGCACCAACAACTACAAGTCTTGCTCTGAAATCCTTGGCAGCATTTCTGTCCTGATGTGCTTGATGTTGCTGGCCTTAGTGAACAATTGTCACTTGCCCTGGGGCTGGAATGTGAGAAGAAACCCCCAACCAACCATTTGTGGGAATGGCAACCTGTTCCTGCATGCTGTGGTTGGCACGTGGTGCACATTGACCGGAAAGTCCATCAGTGTTGGTCTGGCCCTGGTTTTGGGCTTTGAAGCCAGCGCATTTCCTAGGGCACAATGGGCTGGTGCTCCAGAATTTAAAGGACAAAATGCAGACCTGCACTGCTCTGGGACGTGGCTGTGAAGCTACAAAAGTACTGAGAGCAGCAGAGGGTGGGGACTCTGCCCCTCCCCCACTGGGAAACCCAGTGACCAGAAGGAAGTGGCTGTCCAGGAGGAAGTCACTGCACAGGACACAAGGACATGGTATTTGCTGAAAAAGGGAAACCAGGGCAGCACACTTGCTCCCTCCAGGGCAGCCTTCCAGAAAGTCTGAGAATTCCTGAGAGTTCCTCAATAGCCAGAGTTTCTGCCCACCCTCCCCACACTTCTGGCTGCAGGTTTCCACTGCACAGAAAGGAACAGGATGGCCAGGGGCAGAGCCTGCTACACTGAGCAGAGACCTACCTCAGAGATTTCTACTTCAGGGAACCCCACATCAGAACCCTCCTCAAGTAATCCACCTCAGGGCCCCACCTCAGAGAATCCACATTAGAGACCCTCACCTCAGGGACCTACCTCAGAGACCCAAACTCAGGGATTCCCACTTCAGAGACCCAACTGGGACCCCCTCACCTCAGGCACCCACCTCAGGGGACCTACCTCAAAGACCCCATCTCAGGGACCCACCTCATAGACTCACTTTAGGGGGCCCCATCTCAGGGACCTATTTAGAGACCCTCAACTCAGGGATCCTTACCTCAGGGACCCACCTTGGAGAACACACTTCAGGGACCCACAATAGGGACCCTCATTTCAGGAAATCCACCAGAGGGACCCATCTCAGGTACCCTTACCTCATATCCTCATCTCAGAAACACCCTAAGGGCCTCTCACTTCAAGAATTCACATCAGAGAACCTATCTCGGAACCCCACCTCAAGGAAGGGCTGTGGGTGGGTTTTCACAGTCCTGGGGTCCTATGGGGATGTGCTAGGGGTGGATTCTCAAACCAGGGAGGGGTTCATGGCTCTGGTGAGGCACCCAGATTCAATTTCCCCATTTGTAGAGTGACCTTTGTCATACATGCACCCCCTATAGCTGCTGGAAGCTTGAAGGAGCTGGGGGGTCCAGGGCTGTTCCACTTTCTGCCCAGTACCGGATCCTCAGTTCTGGGCTGAGCCAGGCGCTCGACCTCATTTCTTTACCAAATGCAGGCAAATCCACACACCTGCACTTGCCTTGGTGGGCAGCTGTCCCTGCCAATCCAGGGCTCACATCAGCAAGATCAGTGCCCTGGGGTGATGGGGTTCAGGCCATTGGTCCCAGGCAGGTGGGACTGGGACTGCTAGGACGCAGAGACTGAGGGGAGCCTCTGTCGAGAGCTCCTCAGACCCGTGTCTGTAGGGCCTTGAAGAGCAGGCAGTCCCATCTGGGACTGTACATAGCACACATGTGTCCTTTAGAGAGGAAGTGATGATCTTGCATTCAGCACACACATGTCCAGGGGCTGGGGGGCGGGCATGCCCTGCACACAGCACATGTGTGTCCTTTGAGGGCACAGGTGACTTCACACTGAAGTGCTGATGTTGGTTCTTCTGTGTATCCACAGTCACTGCACAAGGCGATAGTGGACATTCAGCTGTGGTCAGATGAGCTGGACCTTCAGTAACTGTGAGAATGGGGAGGGCTTCATAAATGGGTTCTCATGAGAGGGCCCCCCACCCCCCATTCTTTCTAGAAGAGCCTCCACTAAGGTTTGGGGGAGTTAGGATACTCCTGGCAGTGATGCTTGGCCTGACTGGACCTTGGACTTGTGAGGCTTGTGTCCACCTAGGGCAACCTCCCCATTCCCTGCATTCACTGACTCATGGGAGTTCTGCCATTTTCTCTATGGTAGTACCCAGGCCCCTGAATTCCCAGGGGAATTCAAGGCTGGAGACAGGGTTCTTCTCCTCCTCCTCAGGGGCCTCATGTGAGCCTACTCAGTTTCCCTGCGGAGGCCCTTATTTGCCTGACTTTGGAACCTTCTCCCTGGCCTTGCTACAGCAGTTGCTGCCCTGGACACAAAACCTTTGTCTTCTTATGCAAATAACTAGGTTCTGCCCATAAACACATCCGGCTTTAAAGGGAGCTGGAGAGAGAAAGCCTCATGGAAAATTCTAGAAACATTTTTCCTTTGTATTTGAATACTTACTTGCAGGACCTTGCTTTTGCAGCTACATGCTCTGGATCAGACCCCACTTCCTGAGCCCCTTTGTGCCCGGGCTTCTCCCTGGCATCCAACAGAATTTAAAGGCACAAACACAAATGCATGGAAACAAGTTGCCATAGAAACAAGTCTGTTGGGGGAGCTAGAGAGATAATACAGTGGGTAGGGTACTTGCCTTATATGTGGCCGACTCAGGACGATCCCTAGCATCCTATATGATCCCCAAGCCTGACAGAAGTAACCCCTGAACACTGCCAAGTGTGGCTCCAAAACAGAACAAAAAATGAAGCAAGTCTGTTGAGGGAAGGTTACCAGAATACCTGTGCGTTTGGCACAGAGTGCTTCCCGTGTTTACACTAACCCTCTGGCCACAGGTACGTTGTGCAGCTGGGGGGTGCTCAGCCTGTCTTGTCTTGACTGCAGAGTTGGAGCTGTGGAAGCAGACCTGGGGTGCTGGCCAGGTATCAGGGGCTCCTTGCCTGTCAGTATGACCCTTCCCCCACATCTCCTGTCAGCCACCATGCCCCCTCAAAGCAGAGCATCAGAGACTCAGGGCCACCTGCCCATGGAGACAATGGCCTCTGTGTGCATGGTGGTTGGGGGTGTGGACATAAGCAAATGAGCACAGCACACAGATAGGTGGTGTGAACTCCCAATGCCACACTCACCAGCATGGAGGGGAGCCGGAGTTCACTCGGCCTGGGCAGGGGGCAGCGGGTCTCTGCGGAAAGCCAGGCCATGGCCAACCTGCAGAATCTGGCTCTACGCTGGTTCACAGAGACACAGGCCTCCTTCATTCTGCAGAATGGAGTTCTGCCCCCCTGGTTCCACGGATTCATCACACGCAAGTAAGTCTGCCCCTGCCCCATAGCATGCTCAGCTGAACCCACAGGCTACAGGTCATGGGGTCCCGATGGAGGGTGCGATCTGCCCCTGGGCATGCTGGACTCTGTGCAGGCTGCTCCTGACACTCTAAGGCCGGGTCCTAATGCTGGCATGTGCTCTGCTCAGGGAGACGGAACAGCTGCTCAGGGACAAGTCCCTCGGCTCCTTTCTCATCCGCCTCAGTGACCGGGCCACCGGCTACATCCTGTCCTATAGGTAAGAGCAGAGCTTCTCTCTCTGGAACTGGTCCTGCAGACAAGCACGACCTCCAACCCTGGCCCCTGTGCTCACTCCCCTGCTCTCCATCCAGTGCTCACCAGACCTGTCCTGGGCAGTACTGCATTGCTCTAGGCCAGGTACAGGCCATGGCAGA
This sequence comes from Sorex araneus, assembly GCF_027595985.1. Taxonomy (NCBI): domain Eukaryota; kingdom Metazoa; phylum Chordata; class Mammalia; order Eulipotyphla; family Soricidae; genus Sorex; species Sorex araneus. The sequence continues at coordinate 60,632,400 of NC_073307.1, forward strand.
GAGGAGAGGATGGGAGCCAGCCTGGTGGACAGCAGGGATGAGGCTAGGCCCAGCCAGCACAAACTTGGGGGCAGGTGGAGGAGGAGTGGTGTTCCTGATCAGAGAGGAACCAAGCTTCAAGACACTCCATCTACCCACTTCAGTTTTGGCCGAGAGCAGATGTCCTGTGTCTCTCTGTGCTTCACTTTTCTCAATCATCACTGGGGTTGCAGCAGGACCCAAAACCCAGGATTGTAATAGGCCCGAATAGTCGTCCCAGTGCTACTTCTCTCTACAGGCCTGGAATCTTAAGTTCTGGTATGGGTAAATATTCATGGCAAGAGAAAGAATGACTCATTCTGATATCAGGTTCCTTGGGATCTCAGCTGCATTGGTCTTTCCAGAAGTAGGCATGTTTTCATTGTAGTCTTGGGTGCAAAGCTGATCTCAGAGACAGAGGAGGGGTGCTCAGAGAGTGGTTAGACACAGTCCCCTCACGTTCTTCAGTTCTGCTCCAGGTTCAGAGCAGAGGCATCATGAGAACTCAGAGAGGGAGACTGGCCTTTTACCAAGTACTAGAGCAGCTGCTTATCCAGATGGGAAAAGGCTCTTGTCCCTGCACTCCACATCCCACACAGAACCCACATCCCACACAGAACCTAAATCTCACATAGAACCCATGCCCCACACAGAACCCACATTCAATATAGAACCTACATCTCACCCATATTCCACACAGAACCTACATCCCACTAGAACCCATATCTCACACAACCCCATCAGAACTCACATTCAATACGGAACCCACATTCCACACAGAACTCACATTCCATACAGAACCCACATCCCACACAGAATCCACATCCCACACAGAACCCATATTGAGCAGAAAGTTCATTCTGTGACCACAGTTGAGGGGAAAGCAAAACAGCACCTTTGTAGAAGAGACCCCAGGAAAAACTTCAGTCTTTAGAGACCAAGACTTGCTCAGAGGCCCAAAAGCATCAACATGTAGGGGACCATATTAGTTTTGGACAGATTCCCCTTAAAGCAGGAAGTCTTGTCCATAATGAGACCAGAAAGAGATCACCTAGAAGACAAGTTCCTTCCTGGATAGCCATGCCTTTCGGAAGACTCATGGCCTGAGCCAACCATAAGCAGTGAAGGTGGCCCGTTATAGAAGAGTCCAAAGGCCTTAGCGTGCAATTTCTGCAGTGTCACCGCTGGGGAAAAACCAGTGTGAGCCACATGGGGTGCAGAGGACAGGGTAGAGAACACAATACCTTCTCAGACCGTGACAGCGTGGGAAGCAACTGGTGCACTTCCAGAGGCTTAGCTGGGGAAACCCCAGCCCACCTGGCCCCCTCCTTGGTTCATTCTCAGCAGAGATGAATCACCAAGAATGTGCAGATGCCATCTTTGTAACAGCCCACCTGGAAGCAACCTAACTGCATAGCTGGAGTGGGAGAACTGTGGGTTCTTGCCAGTCACTGCTGCCCATGGATAGAAACAAGAGTGACCTCTGACCAGACACGAATCCACTCCTAGACAAGTGTTGGGTGACCGAAGAGACTAAAGGAAATCTGCATGACCCCATTAAATGAAACCCCAGATAAACAAACCCGCTTTTGGTGATGGGGCACAGGATAGGGCAGGATCTCTGTGACAAGTCAGATGGTGGTGGTGGTCAGTGATAGTGATTGGGGTCAGTGGTGGTGACAGGGGTTCAAATGGTGGTGTTGTAGTGATGGCGGTCAGGGGTGGCCAATGGTGGTGAAGAGGGTCACATGGTAGTGATGGGGGTCAGTGGTGGTAGTGAGAGTGTCATAGTGATGGGGTCAGTAGTGATGTTGAAGGTGATGGTGTTGATCATGGTGATGGAAGCACAGGACGGAAGGGGAATGAGGCATCTTTTGGAAATGTGTTCTGTTTTGCCTGGGGCTACGTGTGGAAACCCACTGACGGGCAAGCTCCTTTTCACAGAAGGACGGATGCATCAGCAGAACCGGGACAGCTGTGCTAGGTTGACCTCATCTTTTAGACTTTGACGTTTTGTTTCTTGTGGACTTAGGGGCCTGAGTCCAGGATCTGGACTTCATGATGCCCTGATTCTACTTCCATGGAAAGTTGTGTCCCTTCATTAGGCCCCTGCAGCTGCTTTGTGCTTCGGGAGTCTCCCGAGGCCAGGCTTGAGTGAATCACAGGCACTCTCGGGGGCAGCAGCAGGGCTGTGGAGCAGGTGGTCTTGTCTCTCCTGCTAACATACCTGTGCTGTAGGGGCCGTGACCGCTGCCGCCACTTCCTCATCAACCAGCTCCCCAACCGGCGCTACCTTATCTCAGGGGACGTCCAGAGCCACGGCACGCTGGCTGAGCTGCTGAGCCACTACCAGCAGGTGCAGCTGGAGCCCTTTGGGGAGACCCTGGCTACAGCCTGTCCCCGGGTAGGTGACCCTCTGCCCAAAGCCCCGCTGCTAAGCGCCCCTTCTTCTGGCCCCTCTGCTTGCATCCCTCAAGCACTCGGTACAGAATCAGGCACCCTTTGAAGAGGAGAGACTGGAATGGGGTAGCAGTGGAACCCTAGTCCTTCTCAGCCATTTGGGGGCACCAGGAACCAGCCAGAGTGTGACCACATGCCCTGTGCCCTTACTCCCAGGAGGAGGACAGTGAACTATACGATGCCATCTCCCTGGGACTCCAGCAAACCAGCGCCTCAGCCCCAGTGCCCCTCCCGGTGGCCCCCGAACAGGCCTCTAGTCTCAGGACATCTCCAAAGCCCCAGGATTCCTTCCTCCATGGGAAGAGGAGCCCAGAGAGCCAGGTGACTGTCCCTAAGGAGGAAGATATACAGGTAAGGATCCTGGGCACTGGGGCAGGCTGGCATTATGGAGTGTGGGTATTGACCCGGTCAGGTATCTGGCAGCCACCTCGCCACACCCAGAGGAGCATCATAGGCTCATTCTGAGGTTCCTATGGATCAGTGCTCCATTACTCCCAGCTCATGTCAGGAGCATTTGTGCGGGAGGAGCGGAGGGACCACAGAGCAGACTGCATGGTCCCCTGTGCTCAGCTGGCAGCCCCTGGGCTGTGGAGGCAGCTCCACTCAGGTATGAGACACTGAGTGGAGCAGAGATACCTGCCTCATTGTGCCATGCCCAGGGCTTTTCACAAAAGTCAGAGCTCCAGGACCTGCATTTGCCCACCTTCTCACACATCTCGTCTCAGGGACCATGTGGAGTCATGTGGCTCCACACTCCATCCCATACCACGCCCCACACCACCATATCCCACACCACATCTCACACCATATCTCACACAACACGCCATGTCCCATGGCGTCAGACTCACAGTAGTTCCGTTGTCAGCACCCCTGAGAGCTGTGCAATTACACACAGTTACTGGTACCTCTGGTGCTCAGATGCCTGCTGGATAGCAGAGGGGGGCTCAAGGGCCACCTGGGAGAGCACAGACAGAATGTGTGCGGGAGAGGTGGATCAAGATGGCCTTAGAGACCTGAGTGGGAGGTAGGAGCCTGAACCAAGCAACCAATGCCTGTGGATGGAAGTTGGATAAACTGAGGCAAGGACAGGGCCCTGCTTTTCTAGAGACCGTAGGTTCACTGAGGGCCTGATGGGGGTAGCTCTCAGAGGGTCTCCCATTGTTGCAGGCCTCCGACAAGGTGCCACCCCTCCCTGAGCGCAGTGCCTCCCTTCTGGACAAGCCCCAGGGAAGCCCCAATGACATCATCTACGCAGACCTGAGGAAAACCAAGCAGGCTCCAGGGGGCCTGAACACCGAGGTGTCCGGCCGACTCACACCAGTCCCAAGCCAGGAAGCCCCGCAGAGACTCTCAGATGCAACTCCCGGTCCCCGGGGCCTCTTTCTGGCACCCAGTGCTGGGGCCCCAGGGATCTCCATCATATCCTGGAGTCAGGGGTCTCAGCACAGCTCACCCGATGGCGCTGCAGACACCTACGAGGCCATCGGCTCCACCAGCCTTGCTGACAAGACCAGGCCCCAGCAGGGGGATGGCAGCACCTATGAGTCTGTCCAGGTCTGCTGGGGGGGCCCAGCACAGAGCCCCCTCCGGAGAGGCTCAGGGCCACTGGACTGCAGCTATGATAGAATCTCAAGGGGCCCTGTGCCCCTGGATCCTGGAAACACCTATGAGCAGATCCCAGCAGCCAGAAACAAGGACTCTGGACGGGCCCAGAAGGTGAGTATGTGAGCCGGGGGTGTGTGGGCGATGTGATGGTGGTGAGTGGGATGGAATGCATGGTAGGTTGTGGTGTGAGGTGGGGTGTGTGGAATGGTGTGCACTGTGTAGTGATATGAGGTATGTGACACGATGTGAAGTGGGTGTGTGGTATGGTGTGAGGTGGGTATGTAATGTGTGGTGTGGTATGAGGTGGGGTGTGATGTGGAGTATGTGGTATGAGGGGAGGTGTATGGTGTGTGGTGGGGTGTGAGGTGGGGTATGAGGTGGAGTGTGCGTTATTGTGTGGTGTAGTAGTGTGAGGTGGGTGTGTGGTATGGGGTGGGGTGGGGTGTGGAGTGGGGTGAAATGGGGTATGTGGTGTGGTGTGGGATGGGATGTGTGATGTTGAGTGAGGTGTGGGATGGGATGGGGTGTGGTGTGGTTGTGAGGTGGGATATGAGGTAGAATGTGGGACGTGGTGTGTGGTGGTGGTGTGAGGTGGGTGTGTGGTGTGGAGTGAGGTGGGGTGAAGTGAAGGGTGAAGTGGGTTGTGTGTGGTGATTTGAGGAAGCTCCCAGGCAGCTCAGGGACTAGGAGGGAGTTGAGGCTCCTGGGATGTGGAGGCCCTTCCTCAGTCTCTGCACCAGTGCCCATCTGCTGGAGCCCACAGGGAGAGGCCATCCTGAAGTTCCTGGGGGACCAGGCAGAGACAAGTTCAACTGAAAGGCCATTATGAAGATCAGGAGGCTGGGGCCCCTGTTCCCGGGCCCTGTCTATGAAGTTCTACAGAGGTCCACAATGCTATCCTTGTCCCCATATGTCCCATACTCTGCCTCCAAAGGGCACAGCACTTCCCCCCACAGCTGCAGGCACTGGGATGCCACAGGGCCCTTCCCTAGCTCAGCCCAGCCCCCAGGTCTGTGTTGGTGGCCCCCAGCCCAGACACCCCAGCCCTGGCTCCAGCATCTTCTCCCCTTTTGCAGCCCGAGAAGCTCCGAAAGATGTTCTTCACTGACAAGAAGCCCAGAGCCTGAAGAAGGCCTGGATGCCACCCCTGGGATGCTCCATCAGGCTCTGTGGGGGCACCAGGGAGCCTCAGGTCCAAACAGGCTGCTCTGGAGATAGGCTGCATTCTTATTCAGCAGCCTCTGGCCGCGACCACCCATCCCTATGCCTGGTGTCCTATCCTAGGTCTGGGTGGTGGGGAAAGGACAGGGCAGGGGTTACACACCATTTCCAAGATGAGTGCAGGAGCAGGGCTGACAGCATCCCTCACTGACACCTCCTGGGGGAGGCCAATCCCCAGCTGATTAGTGGATACTGGACATTGCATCTTATAGGAAGCACTCAGCAGGAAGGTTGAGGGGAACAGTTAGCTGCCCCCTTCCCACCCTCCCATTCATGAGGGGCTGTAAGCACTCATCTGACTCCTGCCAGGCTCTACCCACAGTTTGGATCCCAATGTGACCCCAAGACCAGCTTTAAAATAAAGGTCAGTGCTGATGTGGTGCTCGGCCCTGGGAGCCTGTTGGGCTGAGACAGAGCAGGGAGAAAGAAAACGGCTTTACTGCAGGAACTGGGGTCTGGACAGGGACAGGGTCCCCTGTCGGGGCGGGTGGGGGCAGGTTGGTCTGGGGGAAGCTTCTTATTCCCTGATACATCCTGGCTGCTTTTTGCCCTGGGCCCAGCACCTGGACAGGTGAGCACCTGCCCCTTGCCAGGAGTGACCTGGAGTGCAAGGCAGGGTTGTGGGAGGTTCTGGGGCCAGATCCTGAGTCTGGGAAGGGCCCTGTCCCCACCTTCTTCCCTGGTTAAGGATTTTTTTTGCTCAGAGGGCTGAGGAAATGTTCATGGGTACACTCCCGCGCCACAGTCTCATTCTGGGGACCCAGTGAGCACTGCCGAACGGGGAGCTGGGCTTGTGGGTCAAGTCCTCAGATCCGGATGTGGAAGGTGCTGGAAAGAAAGCAGGGGAGGGGAAGATTAGGCAGCCTGGCATGTTCACCAGTGCCCTGCCACACAGCTCTCCTGGGCAGGTCGTGGCACCCAGCACTAGCCCCTGGGAAGGACAGGCACCCAAGCCACACCTGAGGAAGTCGGGGGCCTTGGCGATCATATCCTCAAAGTCAGCAAAGCCCAGCTTGCCATCCCCATCCAGGTCGGCCTCCTCAATGACCTTGTCACACACCATCACCACCTCGTCCTCATCCAGCTCCGACTTGGTGAGCCGAGCCAATGTCCGCTCCAGGTCCTCCTTGCAGATGAAGTTGTCAGTGTTGAAGTCTGGGGACGAGCGGGGTGCTTAGCAGGGCAGCTCCCGACAGGCCCTGCTCAGCCCCTGTGCACACAGGCGGCCCTGGGAACACTGCTGCCCGGCACAGGCAGCCCCTGCCACTATGCAAAGGCACCCCGCACCACCTACTCAGTGGCATCCTGCTAGCACACTCACAGGCAGCCCTCACCACCACACTCATGAGCGCCCAGGCCACGCCCAGGCCTCCTGCTCCCTCCTTGCCCCACCCCATTACCATAGATCTTGAAGGCATAGCTGGCTTTGAGGTCTCGGGGTGCTGACTCGCAGAGCACTGAGAACATGTCTACGAAGTCGTTGAAGGTGAGATTGCCGTCGCCTTCCTCGGAGAACGCCTCCACGATCCGCTCCTTGAACGGGTTCTCCTGGGGGACCGTGTGCAGGTGAGGGGCACCGAGCAGTGTCCCTGAGCCCATCCTGGTGCTCACAGAGGGGGCCGGAACCTCTGCGGGCAGGAGCTGGTGGGAAGCAGGCCATGTGCTGTGGGCATGTCCCCAGACTGTCGAGGAGCTGGGAGCACCACGCGCCCGTGCCCCTGAGCCTGGTGCAAAGGGTCCACACCAAGATCATGCTTACCGCTGTTCCTCAGGAAAGAGGTCACAGTGGCACCTCCTGGGGACATGGGTAGCTGTGGCTGAGCTGTAGGGAGGCTCCTCTCAGGCCAGCCACTCTGCTGTGCATGCCAGGAAAGGCCAGGAGAGCCACTGCCCCATTGCGGGGCCCGAGGACCAGAGCGGCAGCTTGCTGGTAAGTCTTGAGGCTGGTCTGAGCATGGGCCTGCAGGCTGGGTACCCAGAACTCCTGGGACACACAGGGCTGCAAACCTCCGAGGTAATCGCCTGGCCAACGCCCAGAGTAAGGGAGCAGGCAGCAGTGACCCCTACCTCCAGAGAGGGCACCCTTCATGGTGTCATGCAGATGAGAACAGTGAGGTGGGTTCCACCTGTTGGGCCACACAGCCTCTGTGCTTCCCACCCCAGTCCTGCCTCACCTGGTCTGCAGCCCTTGGCCCTGGACTCTCCCATGACCCCCGTACCCGCAGCTCAGGCATCTGGATGATAAGGCTCATGGGCACGTGCACAATTGGGCTCTTCCTGTAGTCCATGGGCACGAGGTTGGGGGCCAGCTCATAGAAGCGTGCGTGCAGCCTGGGTGGGGGGACAGAGAGAGTACCCCATCAGCCTCCCGGGCCTCGCTGCAGAACCCAGCAGGCTGAGGGAGGGGAGGGCCTGTGCCCTTAGCCGAGCATCCCAGAAAAAAAGCCAGAAAGTTTTTTAAGGAAAACCCAAGGAGAATTGGAAAAACCCAATCTGGGAAAAAAATTCCAGAAACTGTCAAACACTCTCCCTGTTAGCTCAGGCGTCACTTGTTAGTCCTGCCATGGGTGTTTCAGTGATGAGATGGTGAAATTTGGACTGGCACAGCTCTGTGCCAAGGCATGGTCCCCCCTCCCACCTCCCACCTCTGAGAAGCACAGTCTAGAGGGGGCGTGGGGAGGCAGCCCAACTCTGACTGAGGAGGGGACTGCTCAGGGGGCTGTGCTGCTGCTCTGACTGGGTCAGGAGCCCCTTCTGGCTGCTCAGGTTCCCTCAGGATAGCCCTTAGCTATCTGGGGCGTGTCTGTCCAGGCCTGTTTGTGGGCTCCTGGGCTGAGCTGTAGGGTCTGGGGGTTGGGCAAGGAACCTGCAGGGAGCCAAGACCCCCACAATGCTCCACCTGCTCGTGCCCTCACAAGCCCCTAGAAGGAGGTGTGGGGCCACTGTGGTTGGGATAGGATGGCACAGTGGACAGGCGGCAAACACAGCCTAGCTGGGCAGTGCCAAGCCAGGGATCCATACCAAGGTACTGTGGGCTTTGAAAGGAGGTACCAGCTGTGTTTCCTGCTCACTGGGCCTCTGTCTCAGTGGACCCCACCCCACGCTCACACCAGCTTCACACAACACCTCTGCAAACCCCTCACAGGGTCCCTTTCCCGATCTCGCAGAAGACCTGCAGCTCTGCAGAACTTGGAGTGTGATGGGGCTGAGCCCTGGTTTACCGACCCTCGCCCCACCATCTGCGGTGGCAGCAGGGTCCCCACCACTGAGCAGAGTGAGGGGGGATCCTAGCAGCAGGGCTGGGCCAGCTCTGCCCCCTCCCCAGGATGTGATCGGACACCGGCTGTGCGGCTGCCGCCACCTGATACCCGGGTTGGCTGACATGGCTTGAGGCAGGTTTCCTGGTATCTGTGAGTCCTGCCCACCATCTGCTCCTGGGCTCAGGGCCTGAATCCATGTGACCCAAAGCCGTCCCCATTGCCTGTGGCCGGCCACACTTACTTGAGAATGTCCTTCTTGTTGAAGAAGGTGCAGTCCTGCGGAGGGAAGCACAGTGCTGTGTGGTCCTGCTCACTCCTGTCCTCCAGGGGAAGCAGGCTGGAGGATGAGGGACATAGGACAGCAGCACAGAGCGGGAGCTGTCCACCTTTGTCCTGGCCAGGACACGGGTACACAGTGGGTGCATGTTTCTTGGGAGCTCATCCAGGTTCTGGGCTGTAGCCCTGGGCTCTGAGCCTACGGCAGGCGGAGGGGATGGTCTGGGCCCCATAGAGCTGAGGCTCCTCAGAGCCTGTGTCCCTCATCTACAGAGTGGGACAGCCCTGAGCAGGGTTGAGGGACCAAGGCTTTCTGCCTCATGCAGCATCTGCTTCCCATGTGTCTGCCCCCACCTGCTTACTGGCTGCAGTCTCCAGGCCCTCAGCGTCCCCCACAGGGACAGTCATCAGGTGCAGGTCCCAGCTCAGAGACATGAGGGTGGGTAGGGGCCTGGAGCCTTAGTACAGCAGGAAGGGCGTTTGCCTTGCATGTGGACCCGGGTTCAATCCCCAGCATCCCATATGTTCCCCCGAGCACTGCCAGGAGTAATTCCTGTGTGTAGAGCCAGGAGTAATCCCTGAGTATCACCAGGTGTGGCCCCCCCAAAAAAAAACAAAATTTAAAAGAGACATGAGGGGGGCTGGAGCGATAGCACAGCAGGTAGGGTGTTTGCCTTGCACGCGGCCAACCCAGGTTCAATTCCCAGCATCCCATATGGTCCCCTGAGCACCGCCACGGGTAATTACTGAGTGCAGAGCCAGGATTCACCCCTGTGCATTGCCAGGTGTGACCCAAAAAGCAAAAAAAAAAGAGAAAAAAACAAAAAAACATAAAGAGACATGAGGGTGGGCTGGGGAGCAATGAGCCGGGGTAGGCACATGGAGCCCCATCCTCCATGCATCCATGGCCTCCCTGGGCCTGGTCCCACCCTCCAGGTCACGGCTGGTATGGCTCTTCACTGAACAGTGTTCAGCCAGCCTGAGACATGTAAGTGGGAGAATGTGGACCACTGTCAAGGAATGGAGATATACATCCTGGGCCCCCAGCACTCAATGGAGTTGAGACTGGGGTGAGGTGAAGGTGCAGACAGGTTATGAACACAGAGTCAGGGTACCCCAGTTGCCTGGAAGATGGGGTCCAGGGGAGGGGACAAGAAGGTAGTGGAGGCCAGTCAGCCTGGACTGACCCACTCAAGCCACTTTTGGCCCTGCAGTAGGGAATTGCACTTCTTTGTCCGCAGAGGCTCCTTTTTTTCAAAGAAAGCTGAGGGTGGGGGGAGTCAGTACTCAGGGTGTCTGGAGGGCACCTTTTGTCATTGTCACAGTCAACCAGTTGGTTCAAAGCTCAGGTCCAGTGGAGACCACCCAGGGGGTCCATGTGGTGGCTAGTACAGGGCCATGAGTTGCCCTTGGCCCTCTCCATGGGTTCTTTCTACAGCCAGTCCCAACTTTCAGGACACTCATCTGTGCTGTCTGTTCAAAGAAAGAGGAAGGAATGGGGGAGGCGGGGTGTGGGGGTGGGGGGGATGGGGGTGCTGAGAGGCCCAGGGTGGGAGTGTGGGGACTGCAGGGGGTAGGCAAGGGTGTGGGAGGGGGGAGGCTTTCAGGCCTGAGCTCTGCAAAGTCGGGCCCTCCTTAGGGTTGGGGGGCTCATTTGTAGAAGGCAGTCCCGCTGGAACTTGGGGACTGGACAGGGTCCCTGGGGTCACAGGACTGTGGCTGTCACTCAGGGCCACCCAATCAGCCACTGGTCTTCGGGAGCCGGTAGAGTCAGGGAAGAAGACTGAAGCTCTCAGGTTTCTCAGCCTCTTGGCTCCACTCGGCCTGGCGGATCAGAACCCAGACCTGGGCCAGCTCCCAGGGAAACCCAATACAGCGGGTCTGAGGGCCCCCGGTCCTGTTATGCCGAACTGCAGCCTCCTCCAGCCGTGCCTGCTCAGGGCAATTTCAGCTGCATCAGTCCTGCACCCCCCAGTCAGAACAAAGACTCTTCTCTGCTGTTCTCAGGCCACCACCTGTCCAGAAACACTGAGGTCTGAGGCCAAGGGAATGTCCCCCTGCACAAGGTGGCTTGAGCCACTGTTGGGACTCCCACACACAAAAAGGGGGGCTCCTTCATTTTCTCTCAAACACTGCACGGGGAGACCACCCAGTGCTGGCCCCCCACCCTCAGGAGACAGGGCCAAACCCTGCTGTGAGGAGGCCTCAGAGGGAAGCCCCTCCTTCAGCACTGCTCCTCACAGCCCTACTCCCACCCTGCCCGAAACCCAGCCAGGGAAGGCACTGGGGATGCCCACTGAGCCTGTACAAAAGAACACACGAGGGTGTGTGTGAGTGTGGGTGGGTGGGGAGCCAGGGCTGGCGAGGGTCAGGAGCTGTGAGCAGGCCTGGGGCCCCTGCCCATCAGTTTTCACGATCCTGATGGGGAGGGACAGTCCCCGACGGGAAGGGAGCTGAGAGGGCTGGCGAGGGTCTGCCACCGCTCGCATCAGTTTCAATGTGGGGAGCATGAAAGACCCTAAGATGAACAAGAGCACTTGGGGACGGTGCAGCTTCCGATAGGACCCGAGCGAGGCCCTCTCTGCCGGCTCCATCCCCAGCGCTGAAGGGGCAAGACCCCCTCTCCCCACGGGAAAGTGAGGTTGGGCCCAAGGTCATGCTCGCGTTAGCGGCGCCGGCAGCTCCCTCGAGGCCGGGACAGGGCGCAGGGCGGGCGCACTCACCTGGTAGTTGTCCAGCTGCTCCTCCGTGAATATGGTCTGCTTGTTTCCCATGGCCGCCGCGTCCGCGCCCGCACCGCGGCCGGCTCAGCTCAGCGGGCAGCGTCCACCGGCCAGCCCCTCCCCCCCGCCTGGCGCCGCGCCGCTGAGCCCCCGCCCCGCTGAGCCCCGCCCCAATGCAGGCCCCGCCCCAATACAGGCCTCGCCCCAATGCAGGCCCCGCCCCAATACAGGCCTCGCCCCAATGCAGGCCCCGCCCCAATACAGGCCTCTCCCCAATGCAGACCCCCGCCCCAACGTAGGCCCGCGTCCCAAAGTGTCCGCGCCCCAATGCAGGCCCCGCCCCAATGCTGGCCCCGCCCCACTGTCGCCCCCTCCCCGCTGTCGCCCCCTTCCGAGGTGCACGTCCTGCCCTGGTCACCCTCGCCCTAAAGCAGGCCCCGCCCCGCTCTGCCTCCTCCCTGCAGTGCCTCCGCCCCTGTCGACCCCCACGCCGTGTCGGCCCCGTCCCCGTCGCCCCACCACCGCTCAGGCCCCGCCTCCGTCGCGCCCACGCACCAGGAGCACGCCCAGTCCCACATGCAGGTCCCGCCCACCACCTGCCTCACGTGAGCCCCCGCCCACAACAAGGCCCCGCCCACATGCAGGGCACGCCCATACTAGGCTCCGCCCATATCCCGGACCCGCCTCATGCAGGCCAAGCCCCCTGGGGCTCTGCCCACATAAGGCTCCGCCCATATGCGGGCCCCGCCCCTAGTCATCCTGCCTCACGTGAAGGACCCGCCCCTTGCCAGGTGCTTGCTGCTCACACAGGGCAGCTAGCTCGTCAGATGTAGCGGGCTGGCAGCGGGGTGGACCTTGACGCTGATGGGACGGGCATGGGCGGGACTAACTTTTAAAGGAAAGTGAGTAAGGCTGGGAAGCTGGCAGATGGCGGGGACATGGGGCGGGGCGTAAGAGGGGCGCTATCCGACAGCTCTGGTGCTGCAGCCCGAGTCTGCAGGTGGCCACTGTGCTGGGGAGAGCCATAGTTGAAGCTGGCAGTGCAATATGGGGCGCACTTGACCCGGCCCGGGACATCAGTGAGAAGTAGAGGTGAAAGTGGCAACCTTGGAAAGCCTGTCTCTTAGGGCCTCCCCAGGGAAGGGCAGGGGTCAGTGGTGAGGCCCTCTAGGACCCCGCCCTCTCGAACTGTTGGCTGAGAAGCCCATCTGGCCTTTGGCCTGCCAAGGCAGGGTATCTCAGGCCTTCTGGGTCCCTCTGGGAGGACGACAGGATTAGCTGGCCTTTGTGTCCTTGATGCGAACTCAAGACTGAAAAGAATTTAAGAGATTTACTGTGTCTAGAGAAATGTGACAAAGGCCAGAACATTTTCTGGGGCAAAAGCCACCCAGCACAGCAAATAGAGCCTCCTATTAGATATCCAGTCCTTCACCTGTGTTAATTTCTAAATTCAGAGGTGTGTTCTATTCCACAGATGTTCTAACTCAACTAAGTAAGACTGCAAAAAGTACAGTTTATTTGTGTCATCCCTGAGAGCAATAGATCTTGTTAGCTTGCAAGAGCAGACAGAGAAGAAGCAGGCTGTCTCTCTAAGCCTAGCCTGGCGTGAAGCTCTCCATTATGGGCAGGGCATTGCCCATGGGCTGTGGAAGTCTGGTGGCATATTACTATCCCAGCTCAAAATGATCTGCCCAAGGTCACACACTGGTTGGTAACTGTAACTGAATTCACATCTGGTGATACTGTCTTGCCCACAGTGTAAGAGATGAGAACCTGCAGTCCTCTCCAACTAAAGGGGCCCAGCCCTAGTGTTTCACAGTCTTGTAAATACCATGAATAGGGGCCAGGGCTGTGGTGGGCATTTCTTATATTTTATATTTGTGAGTCTGATCAGACACTCCTATTTGACATGACCTGAGCCTGAACACTCGCCTTTCGACTTCAGTGATTTTCCATTGGCATGGTTCGATGTTATGCTCAACTTCCAGAACTGCGACTGGTGTATAAATCAAGGAAAAGAGTAGGAATGGGTTGACTAGGTGAAAGAGCACGAATGCTCCACAGCCCTTGAGATTTGCTGCTGAACTGCTTTCCAAAACAGGGCTAAGCAATGGAAAAGGTCAGCCACAATGTGAAGTGCAGCCATTCCACCAGAGTCAGATAGTATGGAATTTTAGCATTTTAATACTTCCTAATAAAAGGGAAAACATGTTCATTAGATTATCACATGCACTTGATGGCTTTTTTTTTTTTTGGTCACAGCTGGCGATGCACAGGGGTTACTCCTGGCTCTGCACTCAGGAATTACTCCTGGTGGTGCTCGGGGGACCATATGACATACTGCGAATCGAACCCGGGTCAGCTGCATGCAAGGCAAACGCCCTACCCACTGTGCTATCGCTCCAGTCCCGCACTTGATGGCTTTTAAAGCTGGAATTTCCCCCAAGCATCTTTGTTGTTTCTTTAGCTATTGAAGAGGTTGTTCTAATACGGTGTTCTTCAACCTGTCTAGACCGAGAACCGGCACCAATCTGCAAACTGGTGAAGACCATGACTAGAGTTATTTACTAAAGTCCTAATATTTAGGAAAGGAAGTAGAAATCCATTTAATTTTGTGAAACTTTTCTTTCAAAAACAGAGTGATTATTTGGTAACACTAATATTCTATCTTGCTAGCTTCTTTCTAGAGTGTTATTTTGATTAAAACATTTCCTCAACATGAAGTCCCAGATTAGAATAGGACATAGCCGAGCCAAAGCAAGCTTCCAGACTCCACTCTTAAAGATCATTTCCCCTGTGAGGTACGTCCATGCTTGTAAAGTTGTCTCTGGACACTGCCAATTACAAGGAACAGAGATAGCACCCAAGCGGCTTGTCCAGAGGCCTGTATCCAGAGACACCAGAAGTTCTGGAGCCTGAGGATGGACACGGGGGAACAGGCTGCAGTAGAGGTTCCTGTCCCAGAGCATCTTATTTATATTTTGGGGTGAAGAAGCTAGCTACTTTTGGATCAGTGCTTGGGGAGGAGTTTGTTCTTGGCAGTGCATGGGGGGGACATAACAGTGCTGGGGACTAAACCTGGAACTCCTGCACACCAGCCACCTACAATCTTTTGGGTCACCCCTGCCCCCAATTGTCTCAGAACTATGCCTGCAGCTGCAGGGGGCAGGGAGTCCCTTGTTAAGGCGGCTGGAAAGGAAATTTGAGGTCCCTTCCAGTCTTGAGGATCTGAGCTTTTGACAGTTCCACAGGTCCCTGCCGTTTCCACAGGTGCTTGCCCCAAGTTCGGCTGGACCTCTGCTGACACTTCCTGTCCTCGGGCCCAGCTCAATTGCCATTCCCGTTCTGCGCACAAGAGTCCTCCCCGACCCACAAACTGCGGGGGTGGCACGAGTCTCCACCTTTCCTCCAAAGCAGGGCTCAGGCAGGCTCATGGGGTCTTTGCTGCTGAGTAGGGAACTTGGGAAGGCCCTGTAGAATGCACCAGTGCAAGGATGAGTTTCTCGGGGACAGGGGCTCAGAGGCTCTGCGGGGGTGGCGTGACCCTTCCACAACGGGAGTGCGGGATACTACCATCCCTCATGGGGCTCCAGTCCCTTCAGCCAACGCCCAAGAAGGCACTGTAGGGACTCTTGGCAGGCGGGAGTGCGCCAGGGCCGGCGGGCGCGTACTCAGAGCGGGCCGGCAGGAGGCGGAGCTTCCGGAAAGGCGCCCGCCGGTTTCCGGGTGCGCGGCGCGCTCGGCTTGTTTCACGGCCGGGCGCGCTCTGCGATTGGCGGCGCCGGCGCGGAGGCGGGCCGGGGCGGGCCGGGGGCGGGGCGCGCGGCTGCGCAGTGCTGTCCCCGCTGTCGCCGCGGTCAGAGGGACGCGATGGCCGGGCCCGCGTGGATCTCCAAGGTGAGCGCCGTGGGTAGGGCGGGCGGCCGCATGCCGGGCGGCGGCGCAGTCGCCGCCGCCTCGGTCCACACGCGCGGGGCCGGTGTTTGCTCCAGGCGGCTTCCAGGAGGGGTCGGCGTCAAGGTCACGCCGGGGGCGCGGCCGGAGCGAGCTGAGAGTCAAGGCGCCAAGTGCCCCAGGACCTGGGCTCTCGGCACCCCCGGGTGCCCAGCAGGACCCTGAACCCACCCAGGCCCGCAGCACCCCGAACCCCGGGCGCTTCCGGCTGCACGCAGGAGCTGCGCGGCTTCCCCAGGTGAGGGAATCCCGGGCCTCCTGCTGCCGGGGTTCCCCTTGGAATCTGGCCCGGCGTGCTGGCAGCTGTGTCCCCTCCAAAGGGCACCAGGCGCCGCTACCGCGCACCTTCCAGTTGCAACCCGAGCTCGGGAGGGCGGGGCCGGCCTCCGGCAAACCTGGAGGGGCCCAGGCCGCGCCCCTGCCCGGAACCGGGGTCTGCGCTGGGGCTCAAGGTCACACTCCAAGCGGGTTCCCCATGTGGAGGGGGACCCCGGGCTGTCCCTGCTCTCTGTCCTATGCTGCCTGTGCCATGGCCAAGGTCACACGAATTACCCGTGCAGGAGAAGGAAGCGCTGAGGTCTCTTGTGACTTTGAAGGAGTGGTCCCCAAAGATGTGCCATAAGCAATTTAATTTCTCTCTGCTCTTTCTCTCCTGTGTTTTGAGATTAAAGGGAGGTCCAGATACAGTTTCCGGTAAGAAATTATTCCCAGATTGCCTTCTTCCCTCTCACTCCCAACCTGTCCCTTAGCCCAGGGCATAAAGGTCCCCATCCACCTGTGGCAGCCAAGCCCTCTGCACTTGACCGCCCTAGAGAAGTCCTCACGTGGCAGGTGTTGAGCTGAAGCAGAAGAACCTCAGAGGCTAATGCTCGATTTGAGAGGTGCTGATCCAAATGTGGGCCCCAGTCAGTTTCTCTCTTGGGGTCCATTCAGGGCTTTATTTGAGAAAATGCGTGAGCAGTTTTGGGATGCCTTTTATCTTTCTAGAGTTTGTGTCAATTAATAGTAGGTTTCTCAGGTCTTGTCAGGTTATGAGATGCTGCACTTTGTGGCTCCCTGCTCTCGGTCTGACACTACGCTCAATGTTTTTAAGTCGGACTGTGAAGATGGAAATGAGCTATGGGCAAGTCAGCCCAGGGCCTGAGTACAGGGCTTCGTCCAGTGTTGGAGCCTGTCCGGGGTCCTCAGCCTGGCATGCCTGGATGTGAACAGTCCACAGCTTGTCCTGACTCCTCTGTGCTGTTTACCTTCCTCGGTCCATACCGCGCAGAAGGAAGCCTGGGAAAGCAGGTCTGTGGAGAGAGCAGGCCACCATTGTAGCTCCTTGCTAGGTGAAGTCCACTTGATCAAGGGTGGCGCTGGCCTCTGGTTCCCAAGAAAACACTGAACACCCATTACAAGCCAGGCCTGCCAGGCCTCTTCTAGGCACTGGAGATAAAACAATGGGGGGAATGAAAGTCTTGTACTCACAGGCTTTGTATTTTATCTATGTGGGGAACAGGAACCAAGCTCTCATTTGTTCATTTGTGAGACATGACCCAAGGCCTTTTGCCTTGATCCTGAGCTGTCAGCCGTTGAGATGACCACTGTCCAGGGCCCCTGTCAGTCTAGCCCCAGTGTCTTTTTGGGGGCACTGTCATTGTCCATAGAGGGTTCTGGGTGCCATGCATGGGGCTGTCCATAGAGGGTTCTTGAGGGTTCTGGGCTCCGTTCCCAGAATCCATGACCACAGAGGCTCCCTGACAGCTGTGCTGCCCTGGTCTGGCCCAGGAAGGATGACTTAGGGTGGAGCAAACTCCCAGGTTTTCTCTTATGTCTAACAGGAAGTTGCCTTGAAAACTTCTCAAGACCTTTGTTCTCAGACTGTTTCTCCAGTCAGGAGATTGCAATGGGCCACAGAGGGAAGTCATATCAGGAGGGGGGCCATGACACATGACTCGAGGACCATCCAGTAGGACGGGGACACAAAAGAAACAGGTCTGGAGGCGCCACGGTTAGAGAAGGCTGAGAGACTGGGCTCTGTTCCTATTTTCCATTTGTGTATCATGGCGTGTGTGCACGGAGCCAGCCTTTATTTGTTATTTTTTGAAATAAAGCAGAGTTTATTTGGAGGTTTTAGAAAGGGAGGAGGGAGAGAAAGTGAGAAAGAAGAACACGCTCAAGAGAGAACGTGGGCTTCTCCAAAGGTGGAGCGAACCCCTTCACACATTCCGGAATTAGACAGGAACACACGAAAGTACATATCTCAGAAGGGGAGATGTGGACCGGCATGTGCTCAGCCACGTGGACACAAGCGGCACATAGGCTTGCGCAGCATATGAGCCAGTGAGCTATCCTTAAAAACCTATGTTGCTGGTGGGGTGCGTCTGTGTGGAAAGAACCACTGGTGACGTCTAGAGTAATAAGACACATCGGTGACTGTTCTGTTTTGTTTTGTTTTTTTTTTTTTTTTTGCTTTTTGGGTCACACCCGGCAATGCACAAGGGTTACCTCCTGGCTTTGCACTCAGGAGTTACTCCTGGCAGTGCTCAGGGGACCATATGGGATGCTGGGAATCTAACCCGGGTCGGCCGCGTGCAAGGCAAACTCCCTACCCGCTGTGCTATTGCTCCAGCCCTGACTGTTCTGGTTTTTTTTTGTTGTTTTGTTTTGATAACTTGTCCCTGTCCCCATGAGTTAATGAGAAAAATAGTGACCATGTTGCCTATATTTTCAGAAGGAAATAATTTAAAGTTCTCATTTTGGAGAACTTATTAACTTATTTAACTCATTTTGCAAGAGATAGTGGATAAAGCAGTTGCCTTGCACACAGCCAATCTGGGTTCCATCCTGGACACTGTTGTATAGACCCCTGAGCTCTGCCAGGAGTGACCACTGGGCACAGAGGCAGTAAGTAGGCCCAAGAAAGCTCTCGGCACCACTGGGTGTGACCCCAAAACAAAACAAACAAAACTTTATTCTGTATGGTCAGGTATCAAGATGGTATGAAATAAACTCTCTTAGGTTTTAGTATAAAGTGCACGTTCTCTGTCATCGTGGGAGTAAGTGAGCATGGGGCGCCCTTGAAGGGGTGCTGGCAGAGCCAGATTCTCTTCCTGGGGACCACCCTAAGCCAACCCTTGCAGACCCTAGGTTTATAAGGATCGTCTGGCTCTAAAGCTAGTGAGGCTTTTCTGAGAGTCTGTATTACCCCACTGTGCTAACTAGTGGTCAAGAATACTAGACATAAAAACTCTAACCTGAGAAAAAGCCGTTTGGCTAAGAAAATACAGCTTTGGGGCCAGAGCAGTAGTGCAGCAGGTAGGGCAATTGGCCTTGCATGCACCCAACCTGTGTTCGATCCCCAGCATCCCATAAAGTCCCCTGAGAACTGCCAGGAGTTATTCCTGAGTGCAGAGCCAGGAATAACTCCTGAGTATCATCAGGTGTGACCCCAAAACGAAACGAAAAGTTTAGCTTCCATCTGCCTTCCACATACGTCTCTGACCACCTGTTTATAAAGCTGACCTTGAAAGTACCCTGCACTAAAATTCTCAAAGCAGATAAGCTGTTGCTTTAGACCTGTGGTAGTTTGCCACGTCACACTAATAGATAAAAACAGCATTCCAGAGAAGTTCCTGATTGCCCTGGTTCCTCCATGCTGCTGTGCCCGATTCTGTGCTTGACTGTTCTGTCTTCCTGTAATGTAGGTCTCTCGACTGCTGGGGGCATTCGGCAGCCAAAAACAGGTGACGAGAGGTTTGGCCGGTGGTGTGAGTATAATTCCGTCTTTTATTTTTCCTTTTTAGAAGTTTCTCAAGAAAGTTGCTCTGACACATTTATTGTATAGTTGTTGTTGGGTTTTTTTTTTTTAAATCTCCATGAATTTAGTATTAGGGAAAATTGGCCATATTTATCTTGTACCTAAAAATTATTGGCAAACATGTGTACATCTACTAAGTAATTGCACTTTTCGGAGAACTGTATTCTAGCTAGTTCTGCACCCCTCTCACACAAATATCTTGACTTTTGTTAGAAATACAGAAGACCATGAGCCTTACTCTTTCACAGTACATTTGGGTAAGGTTGTTTTTTCAAGACTGGTATAAGTGCTGAGAAAATTGTTGAGAAGCTTCGAAACATGCTTTGCGTTTTTACTTTGAGCTTCCTCTGCAGACCTGTAGATAGGGCGCTGCAGAGCCCGGGCGCTCACTGGGGTGCAGCTCCCTGGTTCCCCCGACGCCTGTTCTCAGGAAACCAGTGACAGGGCCCAGTCTTAGGGTCTGTGTTTCAGAGTTGAGCCCACACTTAGAACCCCATCATTTCACCCTCCTGCCATCCCGTCCTGGTCTTCGTTATCCCTGCTTTCTGTGTAGCAGCGGTCCCATCAGAAGAGAGAAGCTGCTGGTACGTTTAGTCCTCTTTGCTCCCTATGCTGGGAGGAAGTCATATATGTTTGCGTGCTCGAGACAGGACAGGCAGAGGGTGCAGTGCTCCTGTCTCTGCTGGTGCCAGGATACAGAGGGGGCTCGATTCAGCTCAGGACTGGTGAGGGTTCACATGCACTTGGAGAGCTGAGAGGTGGCCTCTCTCTGCTGCTGCTTCATGTCCATTAAAACATCTCCATTAAAACAGGCCAGTTTAGCAAAAAGGGGATCATACTTGAAAGAATTTAGGAGATAACTAATTTCCAAAGAAGTTCTACAGAGGTCAGCAATAGTACATCAACCTGACCACTGAGTACCACAGACAAAAGACCAGGGACACCTGATGCATCATTTTTTTTTTTTTTTTTTTGCTTTTTGGGTCACACCCGGCAATGCACAGGGGTCATTCCTGGCTCATGCACTCAGGAATTACCCCTGGCGGTGCTCAGGGGACCATATGGGATGCTGGGATTTGAACCCGGGTCGGCCGCGTGCAAGGCAAATGC
This sequence comes from Sorex araneus, assembly GCF_027595985.1. Taxonomy (NCBI): domain Eukaryota; kingdom Metazoa; phylum Chordata; class Mammalia; order Eulipotyphla; family Soricidae; genus Sorex; species Sorex araneus. The sequence continues at coordinate 60,652,829 of NC_073307.1, forward strand.
CTTACCCGCTGTGCTATCACTCCAGCCCCTGATGCATCATTTTTAACAAATGCAGCACAGATAGTTGGATCTGGAGAAGGTTATCTGGGCCAGACCCAGGGGACCCCCAAACCATGACATAGAGAAGGCTGGGCCCCTTCTGGACCGGACCCAGAGAAGCCCCCAAATCATGATGTGGAGAAGGTTGGCCCTGTGTGGGCCGGGCCCAGAGAAGCCCCAAACCATGATGTGGAGAAGGCTGGGCCCCATCTGGGCTGAACTGAGGGGAGCCCCCAAATGATGACATGAAGGCTGGGCCCTGTCAGGGCCGGACCCAGGGAAGCCCCCAAACCATCACATGGCTGGTTTGCTCGTGAAGAGGGTCTGAGTAGCATTTTTGCTTCATTATTTCATTTACTATTATTTGCATTTAACTTCTTGACTTTCAGGCTACCCCTGGCTGTGCTTCGGGGCTGCTCCTGCTGTGGTGCTGGGAGCCCATGTGATTCCGGGGGTCAGATGCAGGCTTCCTGCATGTGAAGCAGATGCCAAAACTATTTAGCCATTTCCTCAACCCTTCACTCCTAATATCCTTTCATACCTTCCACTGCTTTTGTCTGAAATTGGCACAGCCCACTGCTTGTCCTTTGTAAACATATTGTCCTTCTGGGACCAACTGTGACTGCAGGACCCTGACAGGCTCTTCATGGGGGTCTCAGGCCTGCAGGGTGGGTTCTGGTCATAGATGCCATGGAGGGAGTGCTGTCACGTGAAGTGGAGCACTCAGTGTAGATCAGGCCTCGGGGGCTGCGGGCAGTGGTCTCAGAGAGAAACGGAAACTTCTGTCAGTATGGGGACAGCGTTCGCCTTCCTGAGAGACCCAGTAGGGGCCTGCTCTTGCTTTGTAGACTGGACTGTGAGGAGAAGTAGCCCTTGGCCCGGTTCCTCGCTGCCTTATTTTATCTAAGCTCAGTAAGTAAGGAGGAAGGAGGTGGAGCCTCTGTGTCTGTCCCACAGGCTGAGCCCAGGAGATCTCCTCATGGCTGCGTCTTCTGGTCATAGTCTCTGAGACCTTCCAAGATCCGTTCTTACTGGCTGCTTCTGTGATTTCTCATCTTCAGGGCCAGACAGTGACTCTGATCCCCGGAGATGGTATTGGCCCAGAAATTTCAGCCGCAGTTATGAAGATTTTTGATGCTGCCAAAGTAAGTAGGCCCAAGAAATACCTTTTATAATGGACATGTTGTAGGGACCAGAGAGGTAGAGTTTGGTCCTGGGCTTGATCCTTGGCACAGCACACACTTGTGCATACATACCTGTTATGTGTGAAGTCCTGAATTTGATCTTGTCAGTGCACAAACATGCACACGATGCTCATGAATGTACTACACACACACACATATATACATGCATGTGCACACATTTCCTTAGATCATTGAGGGTCTTAGGATGAGTCATACATGTTTATGTGAAGTTAGTGAGATCTGTTTGTAGCAGATTTTTTGTTGTTGTTGTTTTTTGGGTCACACCCAGCGATGCTCAGGGGTTACTCCTGGCTTTGCACTCAGGAATTACTCCTGGCAGTGCTTGGGGGACCATACGGGATGCCGGGGATCGAACCCAGGTCGGCCGCGTGCAAGGCAAACTCCCTACCCGCTGTGCTATCACTCCAGCCCCTGTTCCTAGCAGATTTTTACTTCAATGTTTTGCTGTGTCATTATAAATCATGTCAGCAACAGCTTTGGCGTGATTTTTTTTCTTTTTCTTTGAGGAGGGTGCTTTTTTGGTCATAGTCAATAATGCTCAGAAATTACTCCTGGCACTGCTCAGGGGACCATATGGGATGCTTGGACTAGAACCCCAGTTGGTTGCATGCAAGGCAAACAACCTCTCCACAGTACTGTAGCTCTAGCCCCTAGTACAAGTTATAAAGTAATCTGAATAAATGATAAAAAATGAATATGAAATTTTAAAAATAATAAAAATAATCAGAGTAAGCCAGTAACATTAATCACCTTTGACCCTTACCTATAAGGATGGAAGATTTATTTATTTTGGTTTTGGGCCACACCTGGTGGTACTACTGGCTCTGTTCTCAGGGATCCAACCCAGGTCGGCTGCATACAAGGCAGACACATTCCCTGACATACTATCTCACTGATCCAGAGGGATAGACCGTCTCACTGACCCAGAGGATGTTAAGTGTTTTTTTAGAAAATTGTTTTTTGGATTTTTTTTTTTTTTTTTCGGTTTATGGACCATACCCAGCAGTGCCCAGAGGTTACTCCTGGCGCTATATTCAGGAATCGCTCCTGGCAGGGTTGGGGGGGACCATGTGGGATGCAGGGAATTGAACCTTCCCAAGGCAACTACCTTCTCTGCTGTACTTTTGCTGAGATCCTTTCAATAGCCTTTTTGGACAAGTTCTCAACTATGAGGCAGTAGATTTCCAGCGGCCTATCTTTCAATGCGGTAGAAGCTTTGCCGCCACACTTTTATTGTTGTTGCTCATCACTGCTGAGTTAGTTGGTTGCTGAGGTCACCCAGAATGGTGTGGCAGAGCACGGCCTATTGCAGCTCTGGTACCTGCTCTTATGTGAGGTTCCTTGACTTGTGGGCTACACCCGGTGATGCTCAGATTACTCCTGGCTCTGCATCCTGGTGGGCTTCAGGGCCTACATGGGGTATCAGGGATCGAACATGGGTTGTATGCAAGACAGGTGCCCTCCCTGCTGTATTATTTCTCTGGCCCTATGATAGTTCACTAAGTGTGGGTGCTGTGCGATGTATGTTCAGTGGCCAGGAGCCGCCTCCCGGTCTTCCCAAAGAGATAGGGTGCCACTGACTGATGGTGAAAATGGCCCATGTAATACAGAGCTGCTAGCATCCTTGTAGAACACCTAAAGGGGTCAGAGGTGTAGGACTGCATATCTGATTTACAGAGGTAAAACATTCCAGCAGAGGCAGTTCTCTGGGGGAGATTAACTCAAGGAGACCTCTGTCTCCCAGGGACATCTGTATTGCTTTTCTCTTTCCCTCTAGTCATATACATCAAACAATTAGTCAAACATTTAATTCTACTTCTTATCAATACTTGCAGTCGTTTGGATAAACAGAGTAAGAGATGAAGATCCCAAAACTTAGTTCTCTGGGCTCTGAAAGCAAGCTAGGTTTTTACCATAAATCCCAGACTAAGTTCTCAGGCCAGTTCAGCTTGTCCTTCCCCCTGGGGGTCCTGTCTCTTAAGGCATAACAGCTTGTATGAAGACCATGCTTTTATGCTTTCTAGACTCTCCTATTTTTTTTGGGGGGGTCACACCCGGCAATGCTCAGGGGTTACTCCTGGCTCTGCACTCAGGAATTACTCCTGGCGGCGCTCAGGGGGACCATATGGGGTGCTGGGAATTGAACCTGGGTCAGCCGCTTGCAAGGCAAATGCCCTACCCGCTGTGCTATCGCTCCAGCCCCCTAGACTCTCCTATTTTGATGCCAAGGTAGCTTTGCCGCTTGCCCCGGCCCATCCCAGTCTAATGGCGGGATCTCTCTTTTGGGCTGTTGGGAACTATAGCAACTGAAGTCTGAGTCTATTAATTATGACCAATGCCCAGGAGTAGATACATTTCAGAGTCAATCAACTCCCAAATATTAGGAGCACAGCATTAATAGTCTTTCTGTGTTTAAGCAAAGAACAACATAGCTCTATAGTAAAATATGAAAAGGTCATAAAGGAAATAGAAAAGCAGGTAATTCACTACAAATAAAAAGTCCAGAATTACCAGAAAGTTTTGACTTATAAGCAACTGGAACTGACTTGGAGAACTGTGACAATGAAGGGTAAAACACAAAGGAAAGGTTAAAAATAATCTCAAGGGATTATAGGTGCTCACAAGAGCACTGTAAGCTTCTCTGAGAAGAGGAAAAGGGGCAGTTCACTGATGAAGCCTAAAACGCTTAGGGTTAATATCAAACATGGTCCCTCTGTTGTGAGTTTCTAAGTAGACTCTGTGAGTCCCCCAGGGGAGCTGATATATGGGCGCCACACAGTGGTCCCTGTGAGCAGGCACCGGGGGGGCCCTGCAAGAGAACAGGTGTGTTACATTGATGGCATGATGCCAAGGTGGCTCTCAGTGTAGACCTTCATCCTGTGCTTGCACACCTCTTTATCTGGTTTCATCGAAGTGACTGTTCAGTTCCCGCTGCTGCAACCAGTGGGAGTCTCCAGAGTTAACCCCCCAACACCACAGCTTATTCTAGAACATTCTCCTCTCCAGAATCCCCCCACCCCCTACCCTGTGCCTTGTAGCAGTCACTCCCTGCTCTCCCATCTGAGTCTGCAGGCTTTTCTGGACTTTTCATGGCATCAGGTCTTCTTGTACTTGGTCTGTCATGAGTGACCTGTCTTCGTCTCTGTCCCAGCCCACATCCCTGTGGAGGGACCCAGGTGTCCTCAGACCAGCAGCAGGGGATTGGGAAAGGGCAGCTGACCACTGGGGCGATGGCGGGAAAGGGCAGTATGGACAGCCTTCAGCCTTCTGGATTGTAAGGACTCCAGAGCCTTGTTCGTTGAGAGTGAGGGGCATAGCCCAGGGTCACTGCCCAGTGGCAGCCTTGTTCAGTGCTCAGGGAAGCTGAGATATGGGCCTGTGACCCTGCCCTGTGCTCCACCTCCAGGCACCCATCCAGTGGGAGGAGCGGAACGTCACAGCCATCCAGGGCCCTGGCGGGAAGTGGATGATCCCTCCAGAAGCCAAGGAGTCGATGGACAAAAACAAGATGGGCCTGAAAGGTAGGGAGCCTGCGGAGGTGAAGCTGCTGGTTTCTCTGCGGCTTTGAAAGTTGGTGTGTGCTCATTTGTAGAATATAAAATAACACAACGTGAGACTGACACCCGAGGAGAGTAGACACATGGGCCAGGAATATTGTTCCATAGTTGGAAGCCTGCGTCATGAGCTGGGGGAGAAGGCAGCTGAAATAGAGAATGGATCACTAAGTCAATAGTGGTTGGAAGGATCGTTCGGGATGGGAAATGTGTGCTGAAAGTAGATAAAGGATCGGATGTGACAGCCTCTCAGTATTTGTATTGCAAACCATAATGCCCAAAAGTAGAGAGAGAGTATGGGGGAAGTTGTCTGCCATAGAGGCAGGGGGAGGGGTGGAATGGGGGGAGATACTGGGGACATTGGTGATAGAAAATGTGCACTGGTGGAGGGATGTGTGTTCGATCATTGTAATACTGAAACTCAAACATGAAAGCTTTGTAACTATCTCATGGTGATTCAGTAAAAAAAGAAAGAAAGAAAGAAAGTTGATGCATGGAGTAAATAAGGCCTGTATTTACGGGATGGGACTCACCCAGTGCAGTGCTCTGTTCTTCCCCAGGAGGGGGTTAAAAAGTTATTGACTGGAGTCAAAAGAAAATGTTTATTTACCTTCGACTGGGTAAATCTGTCACATACATTTTGTATTTTCACTTGTGACCCAGCTTTTTGGTTTGGTTTGGTTTTTGGCTCTCACCTGGTGATGCTCAGAGCTCCTGGTGGTTCTTGGGGGACCATCAGGGGTGCCAGGGTTCAAACCCGCATTGGCCACATGCAGGGCAAGTGCCTTCCCCGCTATATATTTCTGTGGCCTCTTAATAGTGTTTAAGGAAATAATATTCTGAATGCCCTGCCGAGTTACATTCGATTTCGCACAGGGTTTTATTTATTTATTTATTATTGAATCACCGTGAGATACATAGTTGCCTGTGACTGAGTTTCAGTTATGCAAATTCAGTCATGCCTGTCCCAATACCTGTCTCTTCGTCAGTTGAAGAAGAGACCAATGTCTCTTCTATGCTACCAATGTCCCCAGTTTCCTTCCTGCCCCCGCCTAGCCTGCCACATTGCAGTGGCTAGCAGTGCCCATCATCACCTGCTTCCTCAGATGCAGGCAAGGTTGGGGGTGGCCAGCATCACCTGCTGTTCTCTGATGCAGGCCCTTTGAAGACCCCAATAGCAGCTGGTCACCCTTCTATGAATTTGCTGCTGCGGAAGACATTTGACCTGTATGCAAACGTCCGACCCTGCGTCTCCATTGAAGGCTACAAGACCCCTTACACTGACGTGAACATTGTCACCATCCGGGAGAACACGGAGGGGGAGTACAGCGGCATCGAGCACATAGTGGGTGCTTTTCCGCATCATGCACGCTGGGTTGTGGGGGGCTGGGGTGTCGGCCGGTTGGGTTATCTGAGGAGGTGTGGCTGCTTGTCTTCTCTGGCCAGCAGCCCCCAGGTGATACTTGGGGCCGCTTCTGTGTCCCAGGGCTTAAACCTCGCTCCTGGGCCCCGTACACTGTCCCTGGGCACTGGCTTGTGGGTCACTACCAGAGCCCTGGCCACCCTCTCCAGATGGCTCTTCCTCTTTCAGATCGTGGACGGTGTCGTGCAGAGCATCAAGCTTATCACCGAGGAGGCCAGCAAGCGCATCGCTGAGTTCGCCTTTGAGTACGCCCGGAACAACCATCGGAGCAATGTCACTGCTGTGCACAAGGCCAACATCATGTGCGTCCCAGGGCTGCCAGGGCTTTCTGGGGAGGGGGGTGGGTCTCACCGCATCCAGCTGCGGGGCGCGGGGCCCACCTGCCCTCCAGTCTGCACATACCCTGTACTTGGTGCTCAAACGCCGCACCGTTCTGGCCCTCCTGGCCCTCCTGTGAAATGCCTCACCTGCGAGTGGCTCGGACACTTTGGAGGGGCAGGAGTCTACATCCTGGAGGGCCCCAAGAATGACTGTCAAGGGGGGCCAGAGCAATAGGACAATGATTAGGGTGTTTGTCTTGCATGTGGCTGATTCTGGTATGATCCCTGGACCCTGATAATGGTCCCTCGACGCCCTCTAGGAGTAAGCCCTGAGAATTGCTCTGTGTGTGTGTTTGTGTGACACTGCAGTCTGTTCCCCTCCTGGCCCCTCCAAGTGTAAAAGCCATGTTCTCCTAGTCTTAAGACCAGCATTGAACATTAAGACTTTTCAGTACTTGAATGTCACCTTCTAGAATAGTTTTAACATGTTCAATAATGATGAACACTCTTCGCTCTTGCTGGTTATATCCGAAAGCTGAAGTAGCATCTTCTACAGTAAATGCTTCTGTCTCACCTCTGTGCTTCTGGGCGTGTACAGAGCAATTTTAGTTTTATGTTCTTCTTTTCATTAAAAATTGGTTTTGGGGGCCGGAGAGATAGCACAGCGGGTAGGGCGTTTGCCTTGCACGCGGCCGACCCGGGTTCGATCCCTGGCATCCCATATGGTCCTCCAAGCACTGCCAGGAGTAATTCCTGAGTGCAAAGCCAGGAGTAACCCCTGAGCATTGCTGGGTGTGACCCAAAAAGCAAAAAAAAAAAAAAAAAAATTTGGTTTTGCGGGCCAGAGCAATAGTACAGCGAGTAGGGCGTTTGTCTTGCATGAGGCTGACCCAGGTTCGATCCCTGGCACCTCATATGGTCCCCCAGTACTGCCAGGAGTGATTTCTGAGTGCAGAGGCAGGAGAAATCCCTGAGCATCATTGGGTGTGACCCAAAAAGCAAAAAAAAAAAAAAAATTGGTTTTGCTGGGACTGGAGCCATAGCTAAAAAGCAGGAAGGGCATTTGCTTTGCACACAGCTGACCCAGTTCCTGGCATCCCATATGGTCCCCTGAGCACCACTAGGAGTAATTTCTGAACACTGACCCCTGAGTATCACTGGGTGTAATACCACACACACCCCCGCCCTCCCAAATAACTTAGCTTTGCTGTAGTTAGACAGCTTGCCTTCTGGAACTTACCTTCTTAAATTTCTCTGATCCTTCTCTTGATGCAAGTTTTTGTTTTCAGTATTTTTCTCTGATTAAATACAGGCGAATGTCAGATGGGCTTTTTCTGCAGAAATGCAGAGAAGTTGCAGAAAACTGTAAAGACATAAAGTTTAACGAGATGTACCTAGACACAGTGTGTTTAAATGTGAGTATGCACCTTCTTGCCGGCTCTCTTGTGGGCGCTGGTGCCCAGGTCCCCTCTGATTGTCCTGCACCTACTTTGCAGATGGTGCAGGACCCATCCCAGTTCGACGTGCTGGTGATGCCGAACCTCTACGGAGACATCCTCAGGTGAACCTGCGATCGGGACACTGCCCATTCACTTGCCCCCTCACTGGCCAGAGAGCTCTGCTGCTGCTTGCTCCTTGCTCCCTCTTCCCTAGCCCCGATGAACGTTGGAATTTCCCTAGCTGTACTTAGGTCTGGGGGAGGGCGCTTTTAAGATTTTTCAGCTAACTTTTGCCATAATTTCAGACTTACAAAAAAGCTCCAAGAATCCCTCAAAGAGTGCCCGTCTGTGGCTCTGTGTTGCCAGGTGTTGCGATTTCAACACACCTTTCTCTTCCCACTTATACCTGCCTCCCCAGCCTCTTGTTCCTCACCTACGCGCACACATGTCCACATGGTCCTCTGCGGGAGTTCACGTGGACTTTCTTGCACTCGGGGTGCCAGCTGCCATCATGTTAGTACCAGTGGGCATCTGTGTGGGCAGCTGCTGTGCACCCAGACAGCCTGATAGTGTGCTGGCCTCGTAGACGCTTCAGACCACCCTGGACATGCCCCCGGCTACGGAGCTCCGGCTCCTCAAAGTTGCAAGTGCATTTGAAACCAAGGTCTGGGCCCAGATGACACGCTTTCTTCTTGCTCCTGACAGTGACCTGTGTGCCGGACTGATCGGAGGACTGGGAGTGACGCCCAGCGGCAACATTGGCGCCAATGGGGTGGCCATCTTTGAGTCGGTAAGGCCTGCGAGGGGTCGGTGGGGGGAGCAGAGGAAGGCGGCTGCCCGTCTCATGGCTGCTTGCTCTGCTTGCTTGTCCCTTAGTGATTTTGAACCCTTAGTCACTAGTCACTGTGTGTCCTTTCTCTTACAGTATTTTACCGAGGACTGACTTGAAGTTGTTGGCCCATTTTTGTGCTTTTTGATTATTTTTTTCTTTGTTTTGTTTTGGGGCCACACTTGTCATTGCTCAGGGGACTGTGTGGGTGTTAGGGATTGAGCTTGGATCAAGCCGCCTGTGAGGCCAGCATCCTGCCTGCTGTACTGTCTGGTCCAGTGCTTTTTATTTTTTATTTATTTATTTTATTGCTTTTTGGGTCACACCCGGCGATGCACAGGGGTTACTCCTGGCTCATGCACTCAGTAATTACTCCTGACGGTGCTCAAGGGACCATATGGGATGTTGGGAATCAAACCCGGGTCGGCCACGTGCAAGGCAAATGCCCTACCTGCTGTGCTGTTGCTCCAGCCCCTCCAGTGCTTTTTAAATTTTTAATTAATTTTTTCTTTCGGGGCTACCCCTGGTGCTCAGGGACTATTCCTGGTGCCGTTCCAGAGACTGTAGCACGCATGCTCCAGTCCTTTAAGCTCTTTTCCACCCTCATTTTTGCACTTTTTAAAAAAATTGTCCTAACTCTTAATTCTTAAAACATGCCAGTTTCTGTCGCTGAGTGCAGACATGGTGTTTATCCCTCTGACTGCACTGATCCTTGCCCCCACAGGTCCACGGCACTGCCCCCGACATCGCGGGCAAGGATATGGCCAACCCTACAGCCCTGCTGCTCAGTGCCGTGATGATGCTGCGCCACATGGGCCTGTTCGACCACGCCGCCAAGATCGAGACTGCGTGCTTCGCCACAATCAAGGATGGGAAGGTACCTGCTGTCCTGTGATGTGGGGAGGCACTGCCCACCTGGTTTTGCTGGGAGCATGAGTAGCCCATCCACTGTCAGACAGGAAGTCATGGTGTGTGGGCTCTCTACACGTGTGTGTTCTTACCACCAAAGGGCTGGAAGCAGGGCTTGGAGGGGCCAGCCCCCGAGACTCGGTTCCCGGGAGCAGCTCTTGTCTTTCCACAGCAAGCTCCTGCAGTGCATGCTAGCAGCTATGGCCAAGTGGTACTCTAGCCTCAAGGCTGCAGAATCTAGGGCTGTCCACAGACAGAAATGCCTTTGGTCATTGAGACCTTGATTACACTCTGCACAGTAAGAACGAGACAGCTACTGTTAATAGATACTTAGAAGAAGTTGTTTTGGGGGACTCAGTCATCCCAGTGATGATTGGGTGCAGCTGCTACAAGTGGCAGGGTCCTGTGCTTGTTGGGCATATTTCTGGCCTTTCAGCTCTCTCCCAACTCCAGTTTTCTGTCTAAGCTCCACAAAGTGGCTGCTGGAGTTTATCGAGGCACAGAGACCAGCTTTTGGGGGTGGGGGGGCTCACCCCCAGTCTACCTTCACCCACCAGCACCCAGGCTGTGGGCTTGGCCTGGGGGTCCAGTCACCCCCAGTGTGGCCACAGTGAGCAGCAATCCCGCTGGGGCCTCGTCCCTGTAGAGACCACTCTCTCATCGCCCAGCCCAGCGCCCTGCCCCCTTCCCTTGGCACCCCCACTTCCTTTCTAGAGTCTGTAATTTTTTTTTTGGGGGGGTCACACTCAGGAATGCACAGGGGTTACTCCTGGCTCTGCTCTCAGGAATTACTCCTGGTGGTGCTCAGGGGACCATATGGGATGCTGGGAATTGAACCTGGGTCGGCCACATGCAAGGCAAACACTCTACCCGTTGTGCTATCGCTCCAGTCCCCATAGAGTCTGTAATTTAAAATTCTTATGAACAAATACAAGAGACTGAAGAGACTGGAGCTAGGGTTTTGTTTTTTTTTTGGGGGGGGGGGTTGCTTTTTTTTTTTTTTAGAGGGGGGTCACACCTGGCGATGCTCAGGGGTTACTCCTGGCTTTGCACTCAGGAATGACTCCTGGTGGTGCTCGGGGAACCATATGAGATGCTGGGAATCAAACCTGCGTGGGCAGTGTGCAAGGCAAACTCCTTACCCACTGTGCTATCACTCTAACCCCTGGAGCTAGTTTTTAACAGCCTGAAAGAAAAGTGTCTCTGAGGCATAGAGCCACCTCGCTTGGAGTCCAGCCTCCAAAACCAAGTCAAATCCTCTTGCTTTTTGTTGTTGTTTGGAATTTAGGGAGTTTTGGTCATACCTGGTAGTGCTCAGGGGCTATTTCTGGCTTGGTGCTGACGGTTACACCAGCACAGACCAGATAGTGCTGGGGTGGAACTCAGGCTTCAGCCTTCTGAGTCCTCCTCAGCCTCTCTTGTTTACTGAACTTAACACTCCCACCCAAGAATATATGAAACCCCTGCTTAGGTTGCTTTCATTTATTTTTAGTTTTTAAAAGTAATTTATGTTTTTGTTTTGGGGTCACACCTGGCAATGTTCAGGAGGTACTCCTCAATCTGTACTCAGGAATGACTCCTGGTGCTACTTGGGGGACTGTATAGGGTCAAAGTGATTGAACCCGGGTTGTCCATGTGCAAGGCGAGTGCCCTTGCTCTGTCCTATCTCCGGTCCCAAGTCCTAAGGTTGCTTTCTTTCAGATGCTCATTAATTGGACATTTTCTTCAGACCTGTTCTGTTGCCGGGCGGGGGAGGAGGGAGTTAGGAATCTTTTTCCTCTTTGCCATTGTACAGAAGCTTCTGTTCTTTCCAAGTGAGTGCATACACATCGGTCCTGGGTGCTGGGGTTGGGTGAGAGGTCCCTACCCCAGGGCTCAAGCAGGCCTCACTGCAGGCGCTGCCTGAAAACAGCCGTGCTTTCTCCCTTACCTTTGCTTTTATTTTCCTCAGATCTTAACAAAAGACTTGGGAGGCAATTCCAAGTGCTCTGACTTCACAGAGGAAATCTGCCGCCGAGTGAGAGATATGGATTGAGGCCCTGCAGACAGGTCCCCACACCACCCACTCCGGGGGCACCACCCCCTACTCTGTGTGCATTCGGTTTGCTTCTCGACAGAATCCATGTTCAGATCTGGCCTGTTCTTACAAAAGGTCTGCGCAGGGCACAGGGGGTACCCCCGCCTGCTTTCAAAGGACTTTTTCCTAGTGCTTGTTTTATTTGTTAAATGTCTGTCTGGTATACATTTTTGTAAACTCTTCAGTGGACTGTATCATTTGCCATTCTTAATCATTTTACATCTCAGTTGAAACACTCTTTTCCTCAGCTGTAAATATGATACAGAATTAATAAGAGAAAAATTGACTTTTTAAAAGATAATTTGTTTTCCTTGGTTTATGGAAAACGTAATAAATACAACCAAATATTGACATAATAATAGCACAAGACAGAATTCATCAGAAAAAAAAAAAAAACAGGCACGGAGAAATTTCCTGGGAAAGCTCCCACAGAAGCTGAGATGGCAGCACTTCTCTTAGTAACGCGCAAACCCTTCCCGTGAATTGCGTCCTTCCCATGAATTTCCGAGTGTGAATAAAGACCTGAGAGCCAAGAGTGCAAACGAGAAGCTCACTTGTGTCTGTGTGATAACTGCAGGCAGCACACTGCGCAGAGACCCTGAGGAGGCCGCTCCACCCTATGTCCTGGGACACATGAATGGGTGACTTGGTGCTTCCCAGCAGGGTTCAAGCACGCGTGTGCCTGCCGGGAGTGGCAGCTGAGTGGCTGCTCCTGTGCCATCTCATGCCCACCCACCTGCCTAGACTTGGGCTGTGGTTAAGAAGTGGCCATGCTGGCTCCCAACTTTGTAGTGAGCGGCTACCCTTTCCTGCCCAGCACTGAACCCTGCCTGCTCCCCAGGGTGCTGGGTCCAGAGGGTAGAGCCCATCACCAGCTGCTGCCAGGCCAAGATTTGTGCTGAGCCTCGGATTGTGGACACTTTTCCACCCGCATGATGTCACTCACTCACTCTCATCTTGGTCCTCACATCACAGACTCACTCTCCCCTGGCCCTTGTGCGGCATTGCAAACCCATGGCTTTGCAGACGGAACCCTGACTGGGTCATCTTGAGGCTTATAACCAAACTTACAATCTTAATGTACTTGTCCTTGTTGAAATCGCTGCTTCCTGTTTTACTGGACTATGCTAATATCATGGCTCCTGGGTTCATGCTAATAAAGAATTCCAACTCAGAGTAAGATCTGTCTGTTCTGCTTGTTTCCTGCTCAGAGGCCCTGAGTGTCCTACCTCTGCTTGTTGCTCAGAGTGGCAGGCCCAGGTTCAGTCCTGAGCATCGCATGGCCCTTTGGGACAGAGCCGGGAGTAGCCTAAGCACCACCAGGTATGGCCTCCAGACCCTGCACGGGGCCCACCTGCTCATGCTCAGTGGGCACTGCAGTCTGAAATTTAATGTTTAAGTTACACACAAAATACAGCAGGCAAGCGGCAGCAGTTTATTAAGCATCAGTGATTGGCAGGGGAGACAGAGGGGTATTGCAGGGCCCCTGGGTCTGGCAGGATTCCAGCCAAGTCACCCTGTCTCTGAGCTCACCCCAAAAGCCCACTAGGGCTTTTGTCCACTGCTGGTTAACACTAGCCCCCATGAAGCTCTCCAAATGAACAGCGAGGGTCAGTGTCCAATCTGGCTGCTGCAGGTGCTGGCTCTGGTACTGACCCTGCACGGGAACCTGCCGGACCAGCATGCGCTAACCCCACAGGTCACTGCTTCTGCTCCCGGTAGAAGGAGTCGATGATGTCCTTGTACTTCTCCAGAACCATGAGCCGCTTCAGCTTCATTGTGGGCCCTGGAGGAGTGAGTGGGGGCAGTGGGTGAGCCTTGGAGGAGCTGGCTCTAGGGGCTCTGCTCCTCACGCTGGTGGGCACACAGGAAGCAAGGCTGTGAGCATGTCCGTGGGACCCAGGAGCACCCCTGGCTTATTGCCTTGCTCTGGTTCATGAATGTTTGAGTGAGTCCAAGGCAGACTCTGCCCTAGGGCTTTGGAAGATCCTTTCTGGGCCAGGCCACCTGTGGTGTGGGGAGGACCCCAGGGAACCAGAGCCTCATCCTACAAACTCCAGCATCCTACAGCTGACCCCAGTGGCCTACAACTGCCCCTCGGTCCAGGTGTGTGGGTCCTACAGGGGGCCATCGCTGAGACCCCCTCCACTCTGACCTTGGTGCCCCTCTGAATCCACAGAGAAAGGGTTCCTCAAGGCTGGGTCCTAGCCAAAGGTCAGATTGTGGGAGCACATGCAGGATGTCTCATTCCTCAGGGTAACTGCCCTTACCTGTTGCCCAGATCAAGACTCAGAGGAAAAGGTCCCCCCTCAGAAGCACTGCTCTGTGCCTTCACGTGCCACCCTTGCACAGACCACGTCCCTGTCACATAGTTGACACCCTGGGGCAGGGGACAGACTGTCTAGCTAGAGCCCATGGTGACTGGGAGAGGCATTGGCCAGGTAGAGCCAGGTGCCACCTGGGTCTATTCTGGAGCATTCAGATGTGGAGTGACAGTCTGTTGCTGCGAGGGGCTTGGCCAAGGTGTGGGCCTCTCCAGGGCAGGGGCCCTGGGTAGCCATAGGCCTCTCATATCAGCACAAGGGAAACATACCCAGTTCTCCCCCTGAAATGGAGAAGTCTCTGTGGAGAATGGCCCACTTCTGGATGTGGTAGGGTCGGGCTGCTGCCCTGGCATTCACGCGGCAGATTCCCTCCTCAATGGCCTGGTATACAGCAGTGTCCCGTGTGCCCACGATCTCCGACACTGTGGTGGCCCGGCTGCCCACCCTCTGGCAGAACTCTACAGCCTGTTCTGTCAGCTTGTCGGTGGGGTCCGATGTGTCTGGGTCCAGTGTGCACTGGGATGGAGAGACCACACTTTGTCTGTGAAGAGCCCTGTGTGCTGTGGAAGGGGTGTTCTGACCCCGGAGCCACTCCCTGCCCACCTCCCTGGGAGATGGATGGAAGGGAAGGTAGCAGCTGGGAAGTGGCTGCTCTGGAAGCAAGGAGATCACAGGCTCAGGAACCAGCACGGTGTAGGCTGGCAGCGAACTGAGACTCAGTAATAAAGCAACTGGGCAGCAAGCAGCTCAGCCGGGCCCTGACTTACTCTGGAGCCAGGCCCCCAGACCCACCTTCAAGGTCACCAGCATAGACAAGAACTTCCTCTGGTCCCCAATGAGCATGGCATTGCTGATGATGGGCACCTCCGTCTTCACCGCCTCCTCAATGGGCACAGGTGCCACATTCTCCCCTCCTGCAGTGATGATCAGCTCTGGGGACACAGGCCATTTAGTTAGCCTAGGTGCTACGCTGAAGGGCAACACAAGCCCAGCTGGCCCAGGCGCTGCTGGAAATGAAAGTCACCTTTGTTTCCTTAGATCTCTGGGGGAGAGACACCTGTTCCCGCAAGGGCCTGAATCCTAGCTCCCTACCCGCAATTACTAGCGGGCTGAGAGGTGAAGGGCCAGCTGTCCCCATAAGTCGATGTTGGAGCTACCAACCAAGGGGGAGGAAGGTGGACATCTCACACAGGAGCTCCCCAAATTCGTGCAGTGAAGCCCATCCGGCAGCTGCAACCCTTCCCCTGAAACCCCGCCTCTGTACCCCTGCCCTGCTTGAAGCCCTGCCTACAGTCCGCCCCTTAACCCTGCCCACAGTCCCGGTCTTGTATCCCCGCCCAGAGTCACAGCCCCGTCTCCGTAGCCCCGCCCGCCTGCAGCTCCTCCCAGAGTCCCGCCTATATCCCCCTCCCACAAAGCTCCGCCCACAGAAGCGGGCCCGCCCTCTCCAGAAGCCCCACCCACACCCGTCTGAGTCTCAGCTCCACCCAAAGCCCCGCCTAAACCCCCAGCCCCACTTGCACCCTGCCCATGTTTTCAGCTCCGCCCACTTAACGCTTCTCCCACAGGCACAACCCCTTCCACTCAATCCCCGCCCACATCAGCAAATCCGCTCACCCCGTAGCCCTGCCCCGCCCACTCCGCAGCCCCGCCCGCCCCGAGGCCCCGTCCAATCCACAGCCCCGCCCGCCCGCGGACACGCCCACCATCGACCCCGCCCGCCGCGGCCCCGCCCCTGTGTCCCTCGGCTGCTGACCCTTTAGCCTCCCGGTGATGTAGAGGAAGCCGTCGGCGTCCAGGCGGCCCATGTCGCCCGTGTGCAGCCAGCCGTCGGCGTCGATGGCGTCGCGCGTGCGGGCCTCCATGTTGAGGTAGCCCATGAAGACGGTGCGGCCCCACAGGCAGATCTCGCCCACGCCCGCCGCGTCGGGGTTGAGCAGCTTCACCCGGCAGCCGGGCACCAGCCTGCCGGAACTGCAGGCGGGCGGTCAGTGCCTCCCCGGCGGGAGGAGCCCGCACCCGCCACGCCGGCCGCCCCCCGCACACCTGTAGAGCCGGTAGTTGTAGGGGCTGGACATGAAGTGCGGCCCCGAGGTCTCGCTGAGCCCGTAGCCCGCGTACAGGCGCATGTTGAGGCCCAGGAAGAAGCGCTGCGTCTCTGCGGTCATGGGCGCCGCCCCATAGAAGTTCTTCTGGCACTTGGCGAAGCCCAGGGCCTGGCGCACCTTGGCCAGCACCAGGTAGTCGGCCAGCCTGGTGGCCAAGGGTTTCAGGTCGCTGGTGGAGAGGGGCGGGCCGCAGAGGAGAGCCCA
Source organism: Sorex araneus (assembly GCF_027595985.1). Taxonomy (NCBI): domain Eukaryota; kingdom Metazoa; phylum Chordata; class Mammalia; order Eulipotyphla; family Soricidae; genus Sorex; species Sorex araneus. Next base: position 60,669,260 of record NC_073307.1, read on the forward strand.
TCAGGGGCAGGCCACCCCCGGTGCAGGCCCCATCAGACCTGCTGGTCTGCCAGCCCCAGGCAGCCCTGTCCTGGGATCTCCCCCCAACGCAGCAGCAGACCCCAGGAAATGATCCTCCCACATTCCCAGGGGATGGTCCTCCCACACCCCCAGAAGAAGGTCCTCCCAACCCACCAGAAGACCCCACAAAGAAATGGCCCTCACACACCCTGGGGAGATGATCCTCCCACATCCCCAGGAGAGTCCTCCCACACCCCAGGAGAGTGTCCTCTCCTTCCACATCCTCAGGGCATGGTCCTCTCACTCCCTCCCCCTCCCACTTCAAATGGCCTCCCAGGCCTCTGCCTCACATGCTCTCATACCTGCCGGGGCAGCTGAGGTTCTGTTCCAAGGTCACAGCCATGGCCCATAATAGCATCTTGCGCCGGATGAAGCCAGACTGAGCCGCCACCTCCTGGATGCGCTCCATGATCTTCTCCCAGACGCGGGGCACCCCCATGTGGGATGTGGGCTCCACCTCCCGCAGCGTGTTCACCAGGCTCCCCTGCTCGCCGATAGCAAGGGCAGCAGGCCAGCTGGCATGGCCACGGCATAGCCGGCTCGGGGCTACCCACTTGCCCCCGCACACAAACCCGCCCACACTGCTGCGGGAAGGGGAATGTGGGTCCCTCGGCAGGGAGCTGCAGGGCACCTGTGTTCGGTGCTGACCCCAGAATCAGGTCAGGGCCTCTCCCTCATCCCTCCAGGCACCAGCCCTGCTTCTCTGGGTGTGTGTCAGGTGGTGGAAGCTGCTGCTTTAAGAATTTTGGTCAGGGCCCAGAGTTATAGTACAGTGGAGAGAATGCTTTTTTGGCATGTGGCAAACCCAGATTCGATCCCAGGACTAAGTAGTAGCAGAGCCAGGAGTAACCCCTGAGTGTGGGTGTGACCTAATCCCTGGGTGTGACCCAAGAAGCCAAAAAAAAAAAAATTTGGTCAGAGGGGCCAGAGCACTAGGACAGTGGGGAGGGCATGGCTGCCCTGGGTTCCATCCCAGGCACCCCATATGGTTCCCTGAGCATGCCAGGAGTGATCCTTGAGCATTGCTGGGTGTGGCCAAAGAACCAAAAACAAACAAGAGCGTTCTGGCCTAGGAGCCCCTGCACAGGGCAAGCACATACAGGCCAACTGCAGGCGGGAAATGCATACACACTGTGTACATATGGGACAAGGATGTCCAGAGGGACACATGTACGTATATGGCCTGGTACATGTAAACATGCATGCACATGACTTATACGTGCACAAACACATACAAGTGTACACATATGTATACATATGCACACCTGGGCAAGGAGTGTGGGACACATGCACATATGTGACATAAGCATACATGGGATGTATGTGTATGTGTGTACACAGACATGCAATCAAGAATGAGTGTACTTGTGCCCACAGGACACAAGTACACACAGAACATGCATGTGCAGGCAGGACACACGTGCATACAGCACTGGCGTCTCTAGCCACAGTGAGTCTCACCCAAGACATGAGCACAGTGTAGCCACCACATGTGAGCACCCCAGCACACGCTCAGGCACACACCCAGGGGCAGACAGACAGACTGACCTTCAGGGCATCAGGCTCAGCAAAGCAGACCTGGGCCCCCCACTGGATGCCGGTCCACAGGTCATAGATCTGGGCGGCGATGTGGCTGAGAGGCAGGTAGCTGACCACCACTTCCTGCTGGACTTCTGCTGGCTGGATGTCACCGGCCTGGCTGCCATACCGTGCTGTCCATGTGATCTGGGGAACACAATGGCCAGAGGCCCTGCAGCCACCTCGCCGTGCTCCAGCTGCCACTAGCCTGGATCCCAGGGGATTTGCCCTCCTCGGCATCTCTGTGGGGCCCCCTGCCACGTTACCACCCTGCAGCCCCTGGGCCCTACATTGTCCTGACTCAGCATCACTCCCTTGGGGGGCCCAGTGGTGCCTGATGTGTAGACAAGCACACAGCACTGGTCGGGTCGCTGGGCCTGGAGAATGGTGTCCAGCGTTGCTTCAGGCATGCCACTGCCCAGCTCCAGGAGCTCCTCCATCTGCAGGGCAGGGGACAGTGCTGGGGATAGCGCAGGAGGGGACGGTGTGGGGGACAGTGCTGGGGATAGTGGAGGAGGCAGTGTAGAGCCATGGACGTACCGTGTAAACGTTGGCCAGCTTTGGCGGCGGAGGCTCTCGATAGATCACAACAGCCTTCAGGTGGGGCAGGTTTTTCCAGATCTGCGTGGGCAGGACAAGAAGGGTACTCCCCAGTCCCTGAGACTGTCCCAGGGCCCACTGGTACCCCATCCCTGCCCCCTCAGGAGTGCCTGGGGCAGCAGCGCCTGATGCAGCTTCAAGCTCGGCACTAGGCTTTGTGGAACGGCACTTGAGAGTAGTGCACCATGTGGAGAACATTCTAGAAAAGGCTGCAGAGCCCTCCGGGTTCTCTGAGGACTGGAAACCCAGCAGGGCCGACAGCAGCCAAGCCCTGATGTGCTGGAGGGCCGCGGGGGGCAGGACCCAGTGTCTGGGGGGCTGAGGCAGACCTTCAGAATCTTTTCCAGCTGCTTCTGTGTGTCAACCACAAGCACATTGGCACGACTGTCATGGGCGATGTACTGGCAGGCCTCGGGGGAGCTGGTGGTATAGATGCCCGTGACGATGCCCCTGCAGGGAACACGGGCTCATGCCTGGCCAGGACAGGGCACACCCCAGCCCAGCCCCAGCGAGGCCTGGGCCTGGATGGAGAGAAAGACCCCCTAAACCTTGCCCCACACTCACCCGGCGAACACTGTGCCCACTGCAGAGAAGAACCACTCTGGGGAGTTGAAGCCAAGAATGGCTACACTGTGGGCCCGCTCCAGTCCCAGCTGCAGGCCAAAGGGACAGGCAGGTCTGTGCTGGGTCGGGCTGCTCGTGCCAGCCCCCGCCAGCTCAGGGCCACCCTCCTGGGTCTCCCCAGGGTCTTTACCCTGCCGCCCCCCACCCCCACCCTGACACCAGGCTGCCCAGCCCCACTGACTGAGTCCATGCCTGCCCGGGGTGAGGGGCAGAATGGCCACCAGAGCCAACCCTCAGTGCAGACAGGGCCGTCCACCGCTTCTCTAAGGCTCAGCTGGTGGGGAGGCCAAGGCCAGGCCTGACCTTCAAGAAGCCCCGGGCTGCCCTGCGGGCCAGCAGGTAGTACTGCGCGTAGGAGATGTGATGCCATTGACCCTGGCGCTTGACGCCCAGCGCACGGAGCTCGCCATACTTGGTCAGCGTCTCGGAGAACATGGCATGCACGGTACAGGGCAGCTGGGGGCAGCTGGGGTCCAGGCGCAGCTGCACCCGCCCATCGGCCTGCGTCGTCCACAGCGCTGCCTCTGTGCCGTGGGGAGACAAGCTGAGAGTGAGAGGCTGGACTCTGGGCGAGGGGTCACTCTCGACCTCAGACATGGGGCGGGAAGTCTGTGGTTCTTCCTGACTGCGCTGACCAAGGCTGCAGACCCACACTGACTGTGGGGACCATGCAGAGCCATCAGGCTGGGCTCTCGCTCCCGCTCCACTGCCCTGGCTGGCTGGCTGGGTTTTTCCCAGGGCTGCCCTCGTGAGCGTCTTATCAGTCGGTCACTGTTTGCGGCAGGCGCTGGGACAAAGGCGCCTTACAGCCCGTGAGTCCCTCTCATTAACAGGGTGGCAGAGGGGAGGCCAGGGCCTTGGGGACCGTGGGAACCGTGGGAACGGCAGATCAGGGACCTGGTTTGGGGGCTGATAGTTCTCAGGCCTGGACACTCAGTCCTGAACCTAGCCCTGCTGCCGCTGGCCAGTCCAGGCTCCACCTCATACCACCTGGACGGCTTGGCTCTGCCAGGCCCTCCGGGGGAGATTTAGGACAGAGGCTACCAAGAGATAAGCACAGGACAGTCTTGTCATGGCCTTGACAGCGCAGACCATGCCAGCTGGAAGGTTGATGGTCTTGAGCCAGGAAGGCAGGCACGGGGGGCGGGGAGGGGGTTGTATATGCCCCACTTGCAGCACTAGGCACCCCACGGAACCCCAGCTTTGTTCATTTCTGACTATCCCTCCTGTTCAACCCAGGGGTGACCCACCACCCATGAGCCCATACCACAGCAGACACAGCACCCATGAGGGTGGCCATGAGTCAGTCTGCTGCCCATCACACAGAAGGAAGCCAGTGCCAGGCTCATGCATGAATCGCGTGGGCTTCCGAGCCTGCCAGGGGTGTGCAGCCTCTGCTGGCCTCTGCCTTCATCCCGTGACCTACCCAAGATTCCGGCCAGTCACTCAAGCCTTGCGCCCTCGCTGGGGCAGGAGCGCATGGGCTGTGTGCCTGGGCTTGGCCCCTTCCTCCCTCTGTGCTCTCCAGCCTGACCATGAGAGGGACATTCTTCTGGTGCCTCCCTCCAGTCTGTCCTCCAGGCTTCTGTGACAGGGGCCGGACCCCACCCACCGCTAAGCTGCCCCACCTTCTCCTGCCTGCAGCTCCCAGCAGCCCCAGTGTCCCCCACAGCTCACCTGGAGGGGCCAGCGGGCCATCCTGGGCCTTCAGCAGGGCCGCCTGTGTGGCAGCCTGGCCCAGAGACTCTTTGGAGAGAGGCTGCTGGTCGCTCAGGAAGCTAGGGAGGAGCAGGGGTGGGACAAGTTTAGTGCCTGCCAGTACCAGGGCGTTCCAGGGACAAGGCTGCTGCCCGGCCACCCCTCCCAGGGCCAGGCTGGTCCCTCAGACTCGCTGTGTGCCCTGGGCAAGCACAGGCTCTTTGGCTCAGAGTCCCCTGCACAGAAGGATATGGGGTCCGACACAGTGGTCCCCGGCAGAGTGCAGGTGCTCGGGCATGGAAGAGGGCCCACACCCACAGCACGGGGCACAGAGGTAGTCCCAATTTGGCCTGTGCCTGCGGAGAGGTTCCTGCCCTCCCCCCACCCCCTGCAGGTGCCTGCCAGACCTCAGCTCTGGGCACTGGAGTGGACATGGGGCAAACACCTCAGGATGGAGCCGGGAGGCTCTGCGGGGGTCCGCCGGGTGGCTGCCCAGCAGCCGGTGGTTACCTGCTACTCGCATGTGCCCTGACTCCTCGCCGGCACCGCAGGCTCAAGCTAAGTCTGCGGGCGCACGCAGGCCCGCCAGGCCGCAGTCGGCTTGAGAACCTGAGGTCGGTTCAAGGCAAAAGAGCAGGAGGTTATGAGGAAGGTGAAGAGAGCAGGGATCCAGGGGGGCTGGGCTGTCGAGCGCCCTGGGCCGGAGATTAGCAGCCTGTCCCCATGAGGCCGAAGGAGCGCCAGCCAGGCGGCTTGCAGACGACGCCCTGTGCCAGGCGCCTTATGCCTGTGGTATAGCTCCACCTCCACCATGGGCCCAGAACCTTGCAGCTTCCTGCTCCTGCTCCCTGGCGCAGACGATTCAAGGCAGGCGAGCCCCTGCACACCCCAGGCTCAGAACCCCACCACCTTCCAGGGCTAGGCTGCAGGCCACGCTCCTCCCATCACCCCCCGGAGGACAGCAGCCAGGCGGCCACCCCCAAATTAACCAAGGCCTCCTCAGCTCTGACCTCCCAGCACCAGAACTGCTTCCTCAAAACAAAGGTTTCCAAATCGCCAGCATCAAAGGTGCAAGCAGTTTCCCCCGCCTGATAAAACACCTGTAAACTGGTTCTGGTCTGAAAACAGGTCAACAGAGTAAGAAGCTGGGCCCCGGGCGCTCTGCAGGCAGCAGCTTCCTGCTTGTGGGGGAGGAACCTGCCGGTCTCCGCCAGGAAGGCCAGGCAGTCCATAGGTGAGCCAGCAGAGCCATGCACTTTGCCATGGTGGTGGATCGAGGGATCTACGGGTTGGAGTAGGGTAGGGGCGGGAGCAGCATTGCTGATGCTCTGCAGGCCTCAGCTGTCCAGAGTCCCGAGGTGGCATACCCAGCCGAGCACCAGGGTGGCAGAGGCTGCCCCACTACCAGGAGGGGCCCTCCTGGGACCAGGGTCTCACACTGCCAGAGCCCTTCACACCAGCACAGCTTGGCACCTGATGGTTGCATGGGGTGCCTGCTAGCACAGTACCCTTGCCTGAGACGCTCAGGTCCCAGTGCTCACCCCTTGTCTGCTGCTGGGAACTACTCAAGGCCAGAACCTGTGGGGACCCCAAATTCCCTTAGGGTGGCCCTGGGTGACCATGACACGGAGGCTGAGGAGGCCAGAAGCTCCTGAGGCACAGAGCAATGAGACACCAGATGCAGGCAGCCTGGCTCCCTGGGGCCCCTCAAGTTCCATCACCCCTGCAGCCAGGCCTCTGCATGGGGCCCCTATACTTCCCCACCGACTCCTGGGCCCAGGTCAGAGCAGCCCCCGGGGGCAGTGAACAGCACGGTCATGAGCAGGCTCTGCCCTGCCCTGCCCAAGCGCCTGGACGAGCCCGAAGAGGTGCATGAGCAGATGGCGGCTTTCACTGTGGGGGGCCATTCCCTGGGAGCAGGCCAGGAGGACGCCGAGGTGAGACTGGGACGGGCCAAGCAGGGGCAGTCGACTGTGGGGAGCCTGTTCCTTACACAGTCCTCAGCATGGAGCCGGCACCCCTGAGCAGGACGGCCTCTAGCATGGTGCCCGTGGGGTGGCTGCACCCCGCGAGTGAGAAGGACCTCAGCAAGGAGTGCCGCACCCCTGGGCACTGCATTCACCCTGCAAGGCCCAGCTCCAAGCCGCCTGCAAGAGACACAGCGTGAGTCAGGCCAGCCCGCCCGTGAGGGGCCACCGCCTCACTCCTACGGGTCCCTGTGGCACCCGGCAGGCCAGGAGCCCAGACAACGCAGTGGCCTGGCAGTGGCGACTGTCTGCCACTCCTGAGTTGTGGGCTAGTGGCGACAGCTGTCTCCTCACGTCTAATCAAGTGGGGGCTCTTGCTGTGCCAGCACAAGCCCACCGCCCCCTGCCCATACCTCCTGTCCCAGCTCGGGTCTCCCCAGCTCGCGTGGCTTTCAGTGAAGGGCATTTCCCGAGCCCTAAACCACCTCCCGAGCCCTAAACACCCGGGGGCAGGAAGGGCCTCCAGACCCTGGGGACGGGGCTGCCCACACCAACGCTCACCTGGCTGCCAGCGGCTCGCCTGTGCTCTGCTCCCGGGCTCAGCCTTGGGTGTGGGAACCAGCGTTCACCGCGCCCGACCCAGGTGACGAGACTGTGGGGCCGGGCAGGCAGGAGAAGGGGACCCGCCCCGGCCTGCCCTGGGGCTGCCCCAAGGTGTGGCCCCAGGTACCTCTGCCCTACCTGGCAGGCCCCCTCTGCCCACCTACGGGCTTACATAAGGGGCCGCGAGAGCCAGCGGATGGTGGCTGTTGGCTCTCAGCCCTGGCAGAGGCACGAGAGACACCTTCCGCCCAGGGCTAGGACTGGGTGGGAAGCTTGGCTTCTGTTTCTGTACCTTTGCTGGCTAAGTCCTACTCCCGGCTAGGTACTTGTGGCTGCCAGCTTCATCCTCCCGCAACCCTGTGTGAGGGTCAGCTGAGCCCCTGCCCCGCCGCCTCCGCCCTTAGTCGCTGCCCTCCAGTGCCCTCTGCCTCCTCCACCTCCTCTCTGTGGCCTTCCCACGGCCCTCCCCCACCTTGTCCTGTAGGGGAGAGGAATGGACAGGGGCCAGAGTGACGCTGGACTGAGGAGGAGGAGGGTGGTGGGCTGGTGCACTGGGTCTGGCTCCCCGTGGGCCTCAGGGTGCTCACGGACGGCTCAGGGTGCGGAGCACCCAGCCCCATCATGCACCAGGGTGACCCCGCAGCCCCGGAGACGGAGGTGGGTTCTCGCCCCCTCCCCCTCTCCCCAAGGCTGCGCAGGGATGTTACTGATTAGGCCTCGGGGCTGGGGGTGGGGACTGCACACTTCAAAGGCAGCCAGGCTCCAGGCTCGGGGTGAAGGCTGCTGCAGGCAGCTCTGCTGGGAGGAGCAGGAGCCCCCACCACCCCTGCGTCCCAGGCCTGCACGCCCCTTTGGGCTCGCACCTCCGGGGACCTGCCGCCCGCAGCTGGCTCACTCCCAGCAGGCCCAGTGCGGCCTCTCCTGCCCCTGGCCCTGCCTTGGCTCTGCGCTGCCCATTCAACTGTCCCCTCGGGCGAAACAGACGGATGGACGGGTTGTTCCCAGCCTGGTTGCTCTCCCCCAGAACCACAGCTTTCACCAGGGGCATCCCTGTCTGGGGGTGAGACTGCCTCCTCCCTCAGACACGGCGCCATTCTCTGCGGCCCCCTGGGAAGGAGGTCTCAGAAGAGCCTCAGCTCTGGGGCTGGAGGAATAGCACAGCGGGTAGGGAGGGCGTTTGCCTTGCACGCGGCCAACCCGGGTTCGATTCCCAGCATCCCATATGGTCCCCTGAGCATCGCCAGGGGTGATTCCTGAGTGCAGAGCCAGGAGTAACCCCTGTGCATCGCTGGGTGTGACCCCTCCCCCCAAAAAAAGAAGAGCCTCAGCTCCAGGAGGGGCAGTGGGCCCGGTCTGGGGGCTGTGGGGAGGTGTGCCTCTGGGAACTTTGGAGACCCAGAGTCCCTAGGCTGCTGCCCCTCTCGCTCAGCAGACGGAGAACAATGACCTCAGTGTCGCTCCACAGCTGCCTGCGTGCCCAGCGGCACCCTCCCTGCCTTCCGGGCTTCCGCCCGCAGACTCGGGGCTCCTGTCAGGTATCCCTTCTCCCTGCAGCCTCTGCCTCCGCTGCCTCCTGGAGGAGGGGCTGTTCTGGACTGGATCCCCAACCCCAGACCTCCTGAAGTGTGAAGCCCGACCAGGAGGGGCTTCCATGAAGCTCACTCAGCCAGGCACCATCCTGCAAATGAGGGGGCTGTGGGCCTCGCCTCACTCAGAGGTGCGGGGGGTGGACCCCCAGACTCCAAACGTGTCACTGACCCCACATGTTCACAGCCTCCTTCAGGATGCAGACTGAAACCTCTCTCTGCCTGGCCTGCCGCCCCCTGGGATGTGCCTGGGACCACTCTCCAGATCCCCCTCTAGGCCACCCAGGGGGCATCTCCAGTGCTCATCCCACTGGAGCTCCAGACCCTGCCTTTTGTTTCCAAGGAGGGAAATCAGGAGCACAGCTGAGAGTCAGAATTGGGGGGGGACAGGGAGCACAGTTGAGAGCCAGCATTTAGGGGGGGGGGACAGAGAGCACAACTCAGAGCCACCACTGGGGGTGACAGGGAGCACACCTGAGAGCCAGCATGGGGGGGACAGGGAGCATGGCTGAGAGCCAGCATGGGGGCGGGGACAGGGAGAACAACTCATAGTCAGCATTGTGGGGGAGAAGGAGCACAGCTGAGAGCCAGGATTGGGGGGACCGGGAATACAGCTGAGAGCCAGGATCGGGGGAGACAGGGAGCACGGCTGAGAGCCAGGATTGGGGGGACCGGGAGCACAGCTGAGACCCAGAATTGGGGGGACCGGGAGTACAGCTGAGAGCCAGCACTGGGGGAGAGGGAGCACAGCTGAGAGCCAGCATTGGGGGGGAGAGGGAGCACAGCTGAGAGCCAGCATTGGGGGGACCGGGAGTACAGCTGAGAGCCAGCATTGGGGGGGACAGGGAGCACAGCTGAGAGCCAGCATTGGGGGGGGAGGGAGCACAGCTGAGAGCCAGCATTAGGGGGGAGAGGGAGCATAGCTGAGAGCCAGCATTGGGGAGACGGGGAGTACAGCTGAGAGCCAGCATTGGGTGGGACAGGGAGCACAGCTGAGAGCCAGCATTGGGGGGGGAGAGGGAGCATAGTTGAGAGCCAGCATTGGGGGGGAGAGGGAGCACAGCTGAGACCCAGCATTGGGGGGGTACAGGGAGCACAGCTAAGAGCCTGCATTGGGGGGGAGAGGGAGCACAGCTGAGAGCCAGCATTAGGGGGGAGAGGGAGCATAGCTGAGAGCCAGCATGGGGGCACTGGCAGCACAGTTGAGAACCAGCATTGGGGGGACAGGGAGCACAGCTGAGAGCCAGCAATGGGGGGCAGGGAGCATGGCTGAGTGCCAGCATTGGGGGGCAGGGAGCACAGCTGAGAGCCAGCATTGGGTGGGACAGGGAGTACAGCTGAGAGCCAGCATTGGGTGGGACAGGGAGCACAGCTGAGAGCCAGCATTGGGGGGGAGAGGGAGCATAGCTGAGAGCCAGCATTGGGGGGGAGAGGGAGCACAGCTGAGACCCAGCATTGGGGGGGTACAGGGAGCACAGATAAGAGCCTGCATTGGGGGGGAGAGGGAGCACAGCTGAGAGCCAGCATTAGGGGGGAGAGGGAGCACAGATGAGAGCCAGCATGGGGGCACTGGAAGCACAGTTGAGAGCCAGCATTGGGGGGACAGGGAGCACAGCTGAGAGCCAGCAATGGGGGGCAGGGAGCATGGCTGAGTGCCAGCATTGGGGGGCAGGGAGCACAGCTGAGAGCCAGCATTAGGGGGGAGAGGAAGCATAGCTGAGAGCCAGCATTGGGGGGACAGGGAGCACAGCTGAGAGCCAGCATTGGGGGGGACAGGGAGCACAGCTGAGAGCCAGCATTGGGGGACAGGGAGCACAGCTGAGAGCCAGCATTGGGGGACAGGGAGCATAGCTGAGAGCCAGCATTGGGGAGACCGGGAGCACAGCTGAGACCCAGCATTGGGGGGGGATAGGGGCCACAGCTGAGAGCCAGCACTGGGGGACAGGGAGCATGGCTGAGAGCCAGCATTGGGAGGGACAGGGGCCACAGCTGAGAGCCAGCACTGGGGGACAGGGAGCATAGCTGAGAGCCAGCATTGGGGAGACCGGGAGCACAGCTGAGAGCCAGCATTGGGGGGGACAGGGGCCACAGCTGAGAGCCAGCATTGGGTGGGATAGGGGCCACAGCTGAGAGCCAGTATTGGGGGACAGGGAGCATAGCTGAGAGCCAGCATTGGGGGGGACAGGGGCCACAGCTGAGAGCCAGCACTGGGGGGGACAGGGGCCATAGCTGAGAGCCTGCCTTGGGGGGCCGGCAGCACAATTCAGAGCTGCATTGCCCAGGTCACACAGCTAAGCCCAGAGGTGCGGGCCTGGAGCAGAGACCCCAGCCCTCAGCCCTGCCTGCCACCCAGTTACCTGGCTCCTGAGTTCCCGCCTCCCTGTGTGCCCCCTGTGCAGGGTCGGGCTGCAGCCTCCTGGGCGCCTTCTCTGCTGTCCGGCATGCTGGCCTGCAGGGCAGCTGCGTCCTGCTGGGGCTGTGAAGCATCTGGTTGGGAGAGAGCTGGCTTACTCTGCAGGGTGGCCTTGGGCGGGCACAGGGCGGGCACCGGGCAGGGGCCACAGGCCCAGTAGCCAAGGGGGCTCACTTCCTCCCTATTCTTAGTGGTGAGTTGCTCAGGATTAAAACTTTCCTTTTCTTGTGGTTTGTTTCAGCTCAGCCGAGGAGAATTTCAATGAAGCCAGTGTTCTTTCTGATGCAAATCAGCTCTGTTCTCCCAGGGTGCATGGCCAATGGACTTCTGGGGCCCCAGAAACCACCACATGGTGGTCAGGGGCCTCACCCAAACCTGCTCACAGTGCACCCACCCAGCCCACCTCCTGTGCCGGGTCACCCCGCAAAGCTCAAGGCAGGGAAGCAGAGGGAGTTCCCCACAAGAGCACAATTGTGTGGCCACAGAGTGAGGTGCAGGAGGCTGAGGGGTTGAGGAAGGTCACCCTGCAAGGTCACCTGGTCCCTTTTATCATGAAGTGTCTTTTCCTGGAATGTGTGGAAGCCACCCATCTCGTGGTTCTGTGGACCCCAGCTCCGGCCAGCATGTGTGAGTTGGTGTGAGTTGGTGTGAGCTGGTGTGAGCTGGTGTGAGCCTGTCTGAGCAGACCCACTCTCCCTCTGAAGCGGCCTTCGGGGCTTGTGCTTGCAGGCAATCTAACAGCAACCCTGGGGGCTGCTTCTCTCCTGCCCATCACCCCCTCTCCTGTCCCTGTCCCCTTCTCTCTCCTGTCTGTGTCTATGCCTTTGTATGCACGTGAGTGTCTGTGTGTGGCTATGTGTGTCAGTGTGAGTGTGAGTGTGTGTGAGTGGGTATGAGTCTGTGTGTGGCTGTGTGTCTCTGTGTGTGTCTGTGTTTGTGAATCTGTGTGTGTGCCTGTGAGTGTATGTGAGCCTGTGTGTGTGAGTCCATGTGTGTCTGTGTGTATGTGAATCTGTGTGAGTCTGTGTGTGAGTCTATATGTGCATGTCAGTGTGTGTGTGAGTCTGTGTGTGAGTCTGTGTGTATGTGTGTGTCTGTGTGTGAGTCTGTGTAAGTCTGTGTGTGTGAGTCTGTGCATGTGAGTCTGTGTATGTGTGAGTCTTGTGTGTGTGTCTGTTTGTGTGAGTCTGTGTGAATCTGTGTGTTTGTGTGAGTCTGTGTGAGTCTGTGTGTGTCTGTGTGTATGTGAGTCTGTGTTTGTGTGAATCTGTGTGTGTGGTGGTGGGGACGGGGGGCGGGTGTCTTGTATGTCTTGGCACCTGGCTTCTGTGTTTTCCCGGGAGAGGGCTCGCTCCTGAGACCTCCTGAGACCTGACAGCAGCAACACAGCGATGGGTGACCTGCAGGGACCCGAGGCAGCGCCCCTCCTACCACAGCGCCCAGTGCTCTTGGCAGGACCCTGGAAGTCCCAGCAGTGACCTGGCTGCTTTCCTCACTTCTGCCCCTCTGCGTCCAGCAGGAGGAGCCAGAGACTCTCTGAGAGAGCCAAACCTAGGAACTAGGTTGGGGGGAGCAGAGGGGTGGCGGGGGAGGTGAGCAGGGGGCGTCCCAGAGGGGCAGCTTGAGTTCCCCTGGCAGCCAAACCAGGTACAGTCCCTGCACACTGGGCCTTGTGGGAACCACCCCTGCTGACCACCCTGCCCGGGTCCTCTGCCAGGTCTGGGGTCTGTCCCTCCTCCCCTGCCCCCAGCAGTGATCTCCCTGCCTCAGGGCCCCAGCGAGGGCCGCAGCTCCTTCCAACTCTCCCATTTCCTCTTTGACCCTGCTCTCCCACCCTCCTGCCTGCAGGACAAGCTCTGTCCCCCACAGAGCCTTCCCTGAGGACAACAGGTTTTTCATTTCCAGTCCACTCACCCCAGGACTCTGGTTTGCTGGCTCCAACTTTTCCCAGAACCATGGACCTTGCGGGCCCCTCTAGCTCTGAGCCAGGCAGGGTAAAGGAGGACCCCCAGCTAGCTGGTGACCCCGCACCCCATGACCCTCCTGCTCTCCCAGGCCTTTTCCTACCCTGCACCCAGGGTTTGGATTTTGGGTGCCCTGGGAGGGGCAGCTCCCCCACAGGCCCTGTCCCAGGCTGACGCTGCAGGACTCCCATGACGCCCCACGGCTTCCTCTGTAAGTAGAGACCCCAGACCCCAGGGCACCAGCCGGCCAGTCCCTCTCCCAGCCTGGGATGACCTGCGGCCTGCCCGCTGCCTGGCGCCCTCTTGTGGAGACTTGGGGATGGCAGGGAGCTGGCCTGGGAGCGCCTTGCTAGAACGCAGACCTCCCTACCCAACGAACTGGAGGGAGTGAGTGCATCAGTGAAGTCTGGGGACTTTCCAGCTTTGTCTGTGCTTTCATACTTTGGGACAGTTGGACGGGGAGTCAGAAGCAGGCCGAGACTTCAGGGTCATGGTGAGGGGCCAGGCGACCAGGACGAGTCCAGGCAGAGGCAGATCAGCACTTGGCATGGACTGAAGACCCAGGTGTGGAGGTGTTGCAGCCTCCCATGGGGTTAAAGGTCTGGCAGTGGGATAGACCCAGGTCTGCAGCTGAGGCTTCTCTGTTGGGGCTCAGCTCCCTGTGCCTCCCACGGCTCCCCTGCACCCCCCGCATCTTTGAGAACAAGGAGGGGTACTGGACCTTTTCATGTCGAGAGCCATGGGGGGTAGCCACATCCAAAGCATCTTTGCCGAACGAACAGGTCTTACAGGAGCTCCCCCAGTAAATAGACGGGTGGGCTCCCAGACACTTCACTGTACCTGGCGTATGCACTCAAGCAGCCCCATAAAAGCCACCACCCTCGCTTGCCCTCTCAGCCACCTCACGGACTGCCCGTGAGGTCAGTGCTGGCTTCCAGAAAATGGACTCAAGTGGGACCTGAAGGAGGACCAGTGCTGGCACTGGGCTTTGGGGCTGAGGGTCTGGGAAGCCAGTGCTGACAGAGTGTAGTGTTGGTATGGCTGGGAGTGGAGGGTGCGGGCACAGCCAGAGGAGGGGGATGCCCAGAGCACCTGGAGGTGGTCCTGGCCACTGACCTGAGGAACATGCAGTGTGTGCCTCAGGGGTCCGGAGGTGGGCCCCTGCCTGCGAGGCCAGCTGGGGTGAGCACACACAGGGCTGATGTGAGACTGGAGACAAGGCTGCATAGCAGAGGCACAGCCAGATGAGTGGGAGCCAAGGCGACGTCTGGGAACAAAAAGGCAAATACCCGTTTCCACCCCCAGGGCTCAGTTGGCAGCCTGATTTCAGTCTAGTGAAATGCACTGGATTTCAGTGTCAGCTGGAGACAGACAAAGTGTGTGCACTGCACTCAGGTAAGGTATGAGGCACTGGACTGGGTGCGACCCAAGTCAACCCTGAGAGTTCCCAGTTGAGGCTTAGCCCACGCCCAGCCTTGCACTGAGAGATAGTGGTCATGGAGGGTCAGGTGGCAGCAGGGACCTGGAACCTCAGTGAGCTTAAGAGCTGCTGGGACAGCCCTAAGCTTCCTGGCCCAGGGACTCTGGCAATAGGGAGGCGCTGATCAGGGAAGCAGGTGGTTGCTAAAAGGGAGCTGGGACACAGGATACGACAGGCCAAGGATGCAGGGATGCCTGGGAATAACCGAGGTCAGACTAGGTGGCGCTTTTCACAGCCAAGTAGAAAAGTTTTTAAGTGTTCCAGCTAACCACGTATCTGGCTTCAGCCCTGAGTTCGTGTCTGCTTGCTTTAACTGATGAGAAAGTCGCAGAGTGTGATAAGACCGTTTCTGAGCTTGGCCTGGACTGGTTTGAGGTTTGAGGTAGTGGGCTGGCAGAGCTGGCTTTGCAGTGGGCAGGTTAACACAAGCTCAGCAATCCCACAAGCGAGGCGCCCCAAGGCCTCTCACCTCGTACCCTTGCACCTGTGGTTGCTGTTCAGGTGCACGCGCCGTGCATGCCCAGCCCGTGGCTGGCAGGGCAGGGCCGCGCCTGCAGCTTCCAGATAGGCCCGCCCGCCCCTGGCCCTTTCTACAGGGTGCCCACACCCGCTGGCCGCTGCCCCGCCCACCCGGTGACCGCACAGAAGCGGCACGCCCCGGGCAGAGGCGGGCGCGGGCGCGGCACGGTCCGGCCTGGCACTGCCCGCAGGACCCTCACCCGCAGGCCCCACGGACCAACGCAAGAACAAGGGCGCGGCGGGGCGGCGGGACGCGCGGCGGCGGGCGCCCCCCGCCCAGAAGCCGCCCCGCAAGGCCCCCGCCATGGCCCGCGGCGGCGGACACGGCTGGACCTCGGGGGAGGCCGAGTCATCGCCCGAGGAGCCCGCGGGGGCGACGGCGCCAGAGGAGCAAGGGTGAGGTGGGGCCCTGGGGGCGGGGTCTCCAGGTGGGCTTCAGGGATGAGGGTCTAGACCGCGCGCTTGGAGTCAGGCGCTCAGGGTCAGGGCTAGGTGCAGAGAAGCGGGTCCGGCGTCCGGGGTCGGGTCTGGGCTCCCGGGTCAGTCTGGGGTCCCGAGTCGGGACTTCGTCCTGGATCCGGGTGTGGGTCTGGGTTCTGGGGTCGGGGGTCGGGTCTGGAGTCCGGTCTAGGGTCGGGCCCTCGGTCTGGGGTCGAGGCGCGGGTCAGGGGTCGGGTCTGGGTTCTGAGGTCGGGTTGAGGGTCGGATCTGAGGTCTGGGCGCGGGTCTGGGGTCCAGCCTGGGGTCCGGTTTGGGGTCCGGGTCGGGGTCCCGCCTGGGGTCCGGGCTGGGGTCTGGGGCCCGGAGGAGTCTGGGGTCGGGTCCGGGCGCGGATCGGGGTTCAGCTGGGGCCCGGGTCGGTGCCGGGGGCGGGTCCGGGTCCTGGCGCGGGTCGGGGTCCTGTGTCCGGCTGGGGTCCGGGCTGTGGCTGGGGTCCGACTGGGCCCGGGCGCGGGTCGGAGTCCGACTGGGTTCCGGGGTCTGGGGTCGGGTTCGGGCGCGGCCCGGGCGCGGGTCCGGCGGGCCCGGGGCGGACCGGGCGCGGGGCGGGGCGGGGCGGGCCGCCGAACCCGGGGCGGTTCTGGCGCCTGTGGCGTCACGTCCCGCCTGGGAGCTGGGCGGGCGGCGGGGCCGGGCGGGCGGGCGCGGCGGGGCGAGTGCGGGGCCGGCGGGGCGTGGGCCGGGGCGCTGACCTGCCCGCCCGGCCCAGGGACAAGATGGTGAAGGAGACGCAGTACTACGACATCCTGGGGGTGAAGCCCAGCGCCTCCCCCGAGGAGATCAAGAAGGCCTACCGCAAGCTGGCACTCAAGTACCACCCCGACAAGAATCCCGACGAGGGCGAGAAGGTAGGGCCGGCGCTGAACGGCCCCGAGAGTCCCCTGGGTGACTGTCCTCTCTGTGCCCAGCCCGGAGGCCCTTTGCGCGGCTGGGCGAGTGGATCTGGGGGAGCAGGTGGCCAGGACCTCCTAGGGCCACAGTTGCACCCTCCCCCTGGGGTGTTTCAGTGTGGGGGTGTCTTGGGGGGCTGAAGGCACCTGGCGGCCTCTCTCCTCCGCTTACCCCTGGAAATGCCTTGTCAGAGACCCCACCTGGAGCCACTCAGCTGGAAGTGCTCCCCGGAGGCAGTGGCTGGACACAGACCTTTATTTTTAGCCACATGTGCCACTGTGCCCGTCACTAGTTTAAAATAAGTCCTTTGTATGCCAGGCCCTGGCATTCTCTCCTGTCTATATTTAGGCGCTTACTGCAGCGTTTCAAACCCCCGGACAGCCCGCCTGCGTTCTCCAAGTCCTCTGCAAGCTGGTGGGAGCTTCTCCATGGGGATTGTGGGTTATTGTACCCTCAGACCCTGCAGTGGGGGGGCCACACTGACCGCCCAGTTCCTCACTGTGGGACTGGCTACAACCCAGTGGGCACTGCCCTGCAGGGCTTGTCCCAGCAGGTGCTTTATTTACATTCAGAAGCTTCTGGTGAGGCCTCAGCAGAGCAGCTCAGTTCCTGCATGGGCCAGGGCTGTGGTCCCGAGCTGAACTCTGGCCCAGCCCTCCTCCAGCTCTGACTCAGCCCCCAGGTCCACACATCTGATGGGTGGTGCAGGCCATGGACAGGGGTCACTGACTGACCATACTGCAGTCAGAAATGCAGGGACTGATGGGGGCAGGTGGGAGGAGGCAGTTTGAAGACATGGCTGTGAGCACAGATACCCTTTTCCTCCTCCTCCTCCCCTCCCCTCCCCTCACCCTCTCCTCCCCTCCTCCTCCCTTCCTCTTCCCTCCTCCTCCTCCTCTTCCTCCTCTCCCCCTCCTCCCCCTCCTCCTCTTCCTCTTCCTCTTCCTCCTCTTCCTCTTCTCCCTCTTCCTCCTCCTGCCCTCCTCCTCCTTTTCCTCCTCCCCCTCCTCCTGCCCTCCTCCTCCTCCCCTCTCCTTCCATGGCCACTTCTCTGTCACAGGTAGAGCTTCTTGATTTCCTCCCCTGCGTTTGTCGCTGCATTATTAATGTCTCTTCAAAAATAGATTGAACCTGCTCCCTCCTCGCTCGCTGGCCAGTGGGAAGGCTGCTGGCTGGCATCTGTGTTGGGCCCTGTTGTCCGGTTGCTAGGCACCCCTACCCAGCGGTCAAGTTCTCTGTGCTGTCTCTGACCTCATCTGCAGGGGGCAGAGAGGGCCCATCATGCAGCTGAGTCTGACCTGCTGACCAGCCCTGGACACAGTTGCTCCTTAGGCCAACTTTAGATCACTTTTTAGCTTAAATGACATGTTCCGGGCCAGAGCAATAGTATAGCAGGGAGGGCATTTGCCCTGTACATAGCCAACCCGGGATCGATCTCTGACATCCCATATGGTCCCCGGAGTACTGCCAGGAGTAATTCTTGAGTGCAGAGCCAGGAGAGACCCCCTAAGCATTGCCAGATATGACTCAAAATACAAAACAATTATTTTTTTTTTTTAAAAAAGGACAGATATTCAAGTTAGAGAGTCATAGAGGACAGCATGACCGTGCAGAAAATGCCAGAATCCAAGGAAGGCCCAGGACGACCTGAACTTCCTGCTAACCCAGCAGCTCCTGCACACCCTCCTTTCTAGCAAGCTTTACCTCCAGCACTTTTGCTCTTTGTTTGAATTGCATCACTGAATCACGCAGTTCCTCATGACTGAGTTTGAGGCATACAATGTTTCAACCCCAACCCTTCCAGCAGGACTGCTGCCCCCCACACTGTCCCCTCTCTAGAAGACACTCTCTATAAGCTCTTTCAGCATTGAGTGACCACTTCCCTCCGCTTATGTGGCAGCGGTCCCTTCTCTAATCCCTCACTCCAAGGACAGTCTTCCTACTGGAAACCAGTTCTCATGCTCGCTATTTCTCTTGCCTTTGGACGTTATTACAGCCCAAATGTGAGAGAGACCATTCAGTGTCTGTCCCTCTCCCTCTGACTGACTTCACTCAGCATGATGCTCTCCAGATCTGTTCACAGAGGAGCAGCAAATGAGCAAACAGTCATTGCTATTTCTCATGGCCCATTGCTGCGTAAATGGCCAGCCCCCTTTTTTGTTTTTGGGTCACACTCAGAGGTGTTTAGGACTTCCTGTCTCTCTGCTCAGGGGTATTTCCTGGCAGGGCTTGAGGGACTTATGGGATGTTGGAAATAAATAATTAATTTTTCTGTGTTTGTTATAATAAAATGGTCAATAGAATTATCAAAAGTTGCTCAGTGAAAGAAAATTTGTGAGAATTGTTACATCTCACGAGTTTCTTTGAGTTTCCAGTGAGTGGAAGGAACCCTTCTGTGTTATGGTTTTCGCTTATTGGCATGTATGCAAATTTTCCGACCTCATTTGCTCATTTGCGGTCCTACTGAGTTGTGAGCATTGTGGAATTCAAGTAGCTCCAGAAGCAGTAGAACCGGAATAATTCTTGGTCACACGAGGGGACCAGACTCTTCAGCCCATGGCTGGTGTGCCTGAGAGCCTTGTCACCTTGATGTCTCTCGAAAGATTTGCCGTAAAGTGGTGAAGCTAGGCAGCTCATGCGGCAAAGGTGTTGGGAGTGCGGTGTAGCTGCAGGGGCTTCTAGCAGAACCTGGGCTGGGGGGTCTGCTCCCTATTTTTTGATGGGGTTGGACTTTTTTTCTTGTAAAGTTCTCCCAGTGCTTTATATATCTTGCATCTAAACCCTTTATAAGATGAATGGGGTGGGGGCTGGAGCAATAGCACAGCGGGTAGGGCATTTGCCTTGTACGCAGCCGACACGGGTTCAAATCCCAGCATCCCATATGATCCCCTGAGCACTGCCAGGAGTAATTCCTGAGTGCAGAGCCAGGAATAACCTCTGTGCATGGCCAGGTGTGACCCAAAAAGAAAAAAAAAAAAGATGAATGGGGTGGAGGAAGCAAATCTTTTCTCCCAGTCTGGGAAGTGTCTTTGTACCCTGGTTACCATTTCCTTTGGGGTGCAGAAGCTTCTTAATTTAGTGTAATCCTAGTTGTTTACTGTAAAAAACTAAAGAACGCCGAGGGGGGGCGAGTGCACTCGCGGGCTCTCCGGGCGGCTCTGTCTCACCACCCGCGTTCGGTGCTCTGGAACCGCAGTGTGTGGACTGGATCGGGACGGCCGGTGGTCAAGGACAGGCGAAGGAAGAACGAGGACCAAGCTGGTTGCTGATTAGTTACCGTTTATTCAATCTTCAAGCTTTCTCATCTCCCGCACTCCCAGCTCCAGCCTCTCTCTGGATCTACTGCTCAACTGCTGCTTCTCTCTCTGGCTTCTCTCTCTCCTCCTACTTACTTGTCTCTCCCACCTTGCCCTCTAGGCTACAACCAGCCAGGTCGCAAAATCAACATAAGAAAGCCCTTCCTGAGGGCAGGGCACTCCAAAGCCCTTCCTCACTCTTAAGGTTTTTTTCTTTTCCTTAGTCCAGGAACTTATTAACATCTTAATACTAGTTATTTTTGTATGGACATAGCAAGGGATACATTGAGGCTTGCAAGGCAGCTCTCCTGGCAACATCTTGCCACAGGCTCAGACCACAGCACTCAGGCCAGATTAATCATTCCTCACCCTAGCAGGGTCCAAATCTAGTTATCACTGTTTGGATCATGACAGCATTTGTCCATGATCAAGCTCTTAACTTATAGTTAAGCATTAGGCACTTTGGCCAGGCCCATCTCGATGCCAGGGTAGCACACAACTCACCGCTTGCCCTGGGTCCTTCTTGTCCCACGTTGGGACCGTGCTTTGGGGGTGCTAGGAAGTAAGGGCAGCTGAGGCTTAGGTCAAGAGAACAGATGCCCTGGAGGAAAATATCATGTAGAGTCAAATGACTCCCAGGTTACAAAAGCATAACATTTGTTAAGTCTTCCTGTGTCCATACAAAAAGGACTTGCTCTGAATAAACTATGCAAAGGACTCAAGGAGAAGAGAAAAACATTATTTACAAGTCAACAGAACACCAAGAAAGAAGCTACAAATAAACAAAGAGGAATAGGAGCACTGTAACG
Source organism: Sorex araneus (assembly GCF_027595985.1). NCBI lineage: Eukaryota > Metazoa > Chordata > Mammalia > Eulipotyphla > Soricidae > Sorex > Sorex araneus. The sequence continues at coordinate 60,689,849 of NC_073307.1, forward strand.
GGAGTAACCCAATAAACCTAAACTACTGAGGCTATGTTATCCTACAGTTTACCTTTGCTTCCACTTGCTTGGTGAATGATGTTTCATCCTTGAAGATGCCGCTAGCTTCAGTGTCACGGAGAGTTCTATGTTTTCCCCTAGGTTCCTTATGGATTCAGGTCAGATACTGAGGTCTTTAATCCATTTTAATTTGAAAGAGGTCTGAGTTTTTTTCTTTCTTTTTTGGGAGAAGGAGGAGCATACCTGGCAGGGTCGGGATTTACTCCTGGCTCCTCACTCAGCAATCACTCCTGACGGTGCTTGGGAGACCTTATCGGAATGTCAAGGATTGAACCCGATCTGCTGTACTATGGCTCTAGTCCTTCGGAGATTTTTTCTTTTTCTTTTTTGCATATGATTAGCACCACAACTCATGCATGCAGCGTTCCTGCTCAACTTGATACTTTTTGCACCTTTATCTGAGATTAGCTGTCCATATACCTGAGGTTCTGTCTCTGGATTTTCAATTCTGTTCCATTGATCTAAGGGCCTGTCCTTGTTCCAGTCCCACACTGCCTTAATTACCAGCACTGTCAGTACAGTTTGTTTTTTTTTTTAAATAAAGGAGTACGGAGTACTGCTATTTATTCAGCTCGTGATTAAGTTGATTGAATTTGGCATGAACTCCACATTACTTTAAAATAAATTTTTTAATTGAATATCCATGAGATAGACCATTGCAAAGCTGTTCATAATGGGTTTCAGTCATACAATGATCCAGCACCCATCCCTCCACCAGTGTACATTTCTCACCACCAATGTTCCTGTTTCCTTCCCACCATCCCCCAACACCTCACACCCCACCCCCAGCCACCCTCTATGGGAGGCACTTTCCTTTTGCTCTCTCTCTCTCCTTTTCCTTTTGTGCATTATGGTTTGTGTAGTACAGTTTGAAATTGTGGAAAGGAACGCCTTCCATGTTTTCCCCAAGGATTGATTTGGCTTTTGGGGGAAAGGGTTATTGTCCCATATGAATTTTAGGAATGTTTGATCTATCTCTTTGAAGTATGTCAGAGGGATTGCATTGAATTTGTAGAATGTTTCACTTGTGTAGCACTGTCATAGCACTGTCGTCCTGTTGTTCATCGATTTGCTCGAGTGGGCACCAGTAACGTCTCCATTGTGAGACTTGTTACTGTATTTGGCATATCGAATACACCACGGGTAGCTTCCCAGGCTCTGTTGTGAGGGCGGGATACTCTCAGAGGCTTGCTGGGCTCTCTGAGAGGGACGGAGGAATCGAACCTGGGTCGTCCACATGCAAGGCCAATGCCCTACCCACTGTGCTATCACTCCAGTTCAATTGATCACAGCCACTTACAGATTTCTTTGCTCAGTTGTGTAGTTATTTTAAATTAAAAAATTTTTTTTTTCTTTTTTGGGTCACACCCAGCGAAGCTCAGAGTTACTTCTGGCTCTGTACTCAGGAATTACTCATGGCAGTGTTTGGGGACCATATGGGATGCCGGGGATTGAACCCAGGTCAGCTGCTTGCAAGACAAACACGCTTCCTGCTTTATTATCGCTCCAGCTCCAATTGTAGTTTTGATCTGGGGCCACATCCAGTGGTGCTAGGGAGCTACTCCCAGCCGAGTGCTCAGGGGACCCTGAAGTGCTGGGGGTCAAACCCAGGGTCTTGCACAAGTAAGGCAAGCACTCAGTGCTTCTTTCCAATGACTGAATCCAGTCACTTGACTCAGGGCTCACTAAGATCACATCCACACGCCCGGGACATTGGTGCAAGGAGTGTTCACTTTGCCCCCACCCAGGCTTTGGGATCATGCAGAGGACAGAGACAGTCAACCCTGTCCTCCAAATCCAAGTATGTGTGGGGCTGGGAGGTCAGAGAAGCACCAGGGAACAGATTGGACTGAGGGCCCTGGGCCAGGTGGGGCCTGGTACACGGGGTCAGAGCAGAGATGGGGGTCCATGAAGAGATCAGAGTTGGCCCTGCAGAGGGGGCCACTGGCTGTGGCATGGAGGGGGAGCAAGGTGGATCTGGGGTATTGTTTTGGTGCTGCTGCATCAATATCTCTCCATCCATCTCAGAGAAGTGGACCTGCCCATCCCCCCACCTCAGACCACTCTGGTTCTGGTGACCAGGTGACTTTAGTTCTGTTACCTGCTGCCTTAGGGAGCACACGTGGCCCAGGGGACCTCTCGACTTTGATTGGGCTGCGGTTTAGCTGAAGGGAAAATGCTGTCTTCTTTCTCGTGTCCTCCCTGTGCAAGGCCTTCCCTGGTGTCCCCTCAGTGGCCACAGTGTGGGTATGGGCAGGAGGGACCATGAGGGGGCAGCAGAGGACTTGCTGGCATGTGCTGGGTGGCAGGGGAGTGTGGGGCTGCAGGCTGGTGGGGCCTTGCCTCCTGCGTGACTGGGAGGTCCTGACTCCTGAGAGTGACATGGGCCTCCAGCTTATTCTCATCTTTGTTCCTTTTCAAGTTCAAGCTCATCTCTCAGGCGTATGAAGTGCTTTCAGACCCGAAGAAAAGGGACATTTATGACCAGGGCGGCGAGCAGGCAATCAAGGAGGGGACGTCAGGCAGCCCCAGTTTCTCCTCGCCCATGGACATCTTCGACATGTTCTTTGGAGGTGGAGGGCGGATGGCTCGGGAGAGGAGAGGTACGCGCCCCCATGGCCTGAGAGAGGCGTGTCGCTGCCGTGCTGTCCATGTCTTTGGGACCAGAAGGGCACCATCATCACGCTAGGGACCATCAGCTTCACTAGTCTGTCACAGTCACGCCTCCAGGCTTACCAGACCCCTGCCCACCCACGGGCAGAGCTAGTGGCCGTGGGCAGAGAGTGGAGGGTCTGGGCCGAGCGATCGGTGGCTTGTCCCAGCTCACTTGGGGTGCCTGTGCTCTATCAGAGCTGCGGCTCTGAGCAGGGTCTGCATCTCACGCCTGGTTTCTGCTGTGACCTCACAGCATAGGGCCTCCCTGGCCTGCTCTGGGCACTCCCCATGCCTCTTGCCATGTGAGGAACTTCGTGCACCTCCTGCTCCAGGCAGCAGAGCTGGCAGCGAATCTGATAGACTGACCCTGGCCCTGGGTCACCCCCTGTTATGCTGCCTCCTTAGCTGCTGCTCCTCGGGGTGCGGCCTTCCTGCTTTGTCAGTCAGACTGAGCACCCCTGAGGGCTGGCCTTGCATATGGACCTGTATCCATGTGCAAGGTTGGACCTATATCCAGTCCCTGGCATCTCATGGGGTCCCTTGAGCCCCACCAAGAGTGATCCCTGAGTGAAGAGCCAGGAGTAAGCCCTGATTTTTTTGTGGCCCCAAAAACAAAAAACCAAAAGAGTATTGAGCTCCTTAAGAGGGCAACTCTTTTTTTTTCTTTTTTTTTTCTTTTTGGGTCACACCCAGCGATGCTCAGGGGTTACTCCTGGCTTTGCACTCAGGAATTACTCCTGGCAGTGCTTGGGGGACCATATGGGATGCCGGGGATCGAACCCGGGTCGGCCGCGTGCAAGGCAAACGCCCTACCCGCT